>NC_079147.1:258313957-258679626 GCF_945859685.1 Eupeodes corollae
CATGGAAAGTGGCAGTGGGGGAGAGTTACGTTTTTGTGACAGTAGACAACATTGATTTTTCGAAGCATTAAATTCTACACGGTTTTTGATTCCCCATTGAACAATGCTGTCAAGATCAGAATTTAATGAGCTTATTATACACTGCCGTTGGTACTCCACATCCGAAGAACAAGGATGAGAATCTAAAAACGAATATCAAAAGCAGAGGGTACTGTCAATCAGCGAAACAATGTAGTGGGTTTGAAATTTCGGACAAAAGATCATTTTTGAATATAAGGAAGAGAGTCAGAGACAAAACGGAGCCCTGGGGCACACCAGCGTTTATTTTGTGGATTTCTGATTTGAACCCGTCCAATACTACTTGAATTGAACGGGATTCATCAATACGAAATAAACGCATTTTCGATAAGACATCTTGATGCCAAAGTCTATCAAACACTTTTGAATTATCAAGTGCAATAATCTAACTTTCTCCAAAGTTAAAGATTTGTTCCACTGTGTGGTGAGATAAACCATGAGATCATCAGTGGACCTATTGCAACGAAAGCCATTCTTCCGGTCATTAAGAACCTTCCGTTCTTCAAGATATTTTTAAGCTGAAAATTGATCAGCGTTTCCATGACCTTAGAAAAAAGGGGCGTAAGTGCAATTAGACGGTAGTAAGATCGTGATGAGGATTCGCCTTTCTTAATGACAGGCTGGACAAATGCAGTTTTCCATCCACTCGGAAAGAGACCTGTATGATAGGACAAATGTAAAAGCTAACGATACTATCCCGGCCAGCGGATTTGTGAATGTCAAGATTTTTAAGTACTCTTGTAACTGAACGAGTGCGAAAGAAGATTCGTCTCATACCATCGTTTACGCTTTAAAGTACAGGCGGAGTCATGTCACTTATTGGCAGCATCAAATTGGCAGAAAACAGTGCTGCAAGCAAATTGGCTTTATCAATCGAGCTTACGTAACGTAACGAGCCTGGGCACTTTTTTACAAATGACCAGAAATTTGTACTACCTTTGGGTCTTTGCAATATTTGTTGCTGTAATTTCTGGTCATGCAAAAATTTAATGCTTCGAATATGTCCGTTTCAAGTCTTTCTAGCTGGTTTGACCTTGTTCCGGTTAGATTCAGATGGGTTGGCTTTAAGTTCCGGAAACTTACTCGTACGTTCGCGAAGGTTTTTTCGACGTCCATACCTCAAGAACTATAAGAGATATCGACTACCAATAAATGTTGTTATACAGATATTAATTCAGAAAGATTCAAAAAGGACTCTCAAAAAAATTGAGTGGATGGTTTTTTTACCATATCAATTTAACACTCAAGCTGACTACATCTTCAAAGTCTGCAGCAACCAACAGAGCACAAGACTTTCGAAAAAACTTCTTTTATATGAGCTGAGAAACATGGACTGGTGGCTTGCATTTTGCAAGAATGCAATCTGTTGGCAATAAGTGTGGAGTGAGATTGGATGATGATTTCATCAATGTAAACCATGAGGACATAATGAGGCGTTCACTGATAGAAGAAGCTCAAGCCTCATTTAGTAGAGTAATTTACAGTCAGCTCAGCTATAATCTTGGTTCCAGAAATTATTTCAAGGATTTAAAGCAAGATGCGAAGCTCTCAACTTAAATGGATGTCCGTATAATAGTAGTTTTAAGTAATTCTGTATGCTGTGCAATTTAGAATCAAAAGAAGATTGTTTCCATTTCATTGGTATCTGTCCAATTTTCCAAACTTAAAGACACTACTTTTCCGGGAAAAATACTCTTACCCTACAAGAGACTATAAACATGCTAAACGAGCATGATTGGAAAACATTAAGTATATTTTATTTACAAGTATAGATTATTATTAACATAATACTACTAAATGCAAAACATATATAAATTTAGATATTCTTAATTTTTTTTGTCAGCTTGGCTGACGGCATAGCATCTAAATAGAAAATATTGTTTACAATTTTATAAATTATTGTAAATAAATGAATTACTTACTTAGAAGACATTGACTTCAAATTATTTTCATTTATCCAAAGTGTATTTGTTTATATAAGAAATGAAAACACTAAGCAAATACTATTACGTTGGTAAACATTGGTTTTCGACTACAAATCTCTTTCAAAAATTTGTAGTTTCAATTTTTATTCAATTGTCATCTTTTTTTAACAAAACACTCGAAACAGACGGAATGGAAAATGCAGCCTCTTTTTAAAAAATTATTTTCATAATTTTCTTGCTGCGATCTACATTACAAGCAATATAAATGCTTTAAACTATTGATATGTGTATTAGAAATTAATAAAGAGTACGTTTTTCTACAAAACCTTAAAAATTTCATTCTGTGACATATAGAAGCCGACAAAATTGCATCTACGTTTGTTTCGAAATATCAGATAAACAACGTTTTCGAGTTAAAAATGTGTTTGAATTGATTTGCCTTATTATATTCTTAATCCTTTTCAAAAATTAGCACATGTTGCGTATAGTATAAGTATACTAACCTTAAAACAATCAAGTCCATCACTAATTGGTTTTATTCAGCTTGACATACCGTTAAAACGTGTCCATATTATTTTTCTTCCAAATTATAGAAGTTAACTAATATATTTTTCATGACGTCATTACGAAAACGGAAGTAAACCAATAACCATCACCTTTTTTTCTCTAAATTCAACTATATTATTTTTACGATTAATTTCTAAGTAAGTCGTCACTTCATTATTATGGTTTATCTCATTACCTTGAAAAGCCGCACCAACCCACCACCTAAAATAATGATAAGAAAGAAAAAACAACAACAACAAAAACGTTAAAAGTCCAATGTGACTTCAAGGCTAATTGACTTCGTCACGATATGTCTATATATTTATATTTACAAAAATGAAAAAAAAAATGCTAACTCGCTTACATATACTAAGAAGGTTTTAATTAACCTACATATATACTCCTCCATATATAGTGCCACAGGAACTACTAACGTTTTATTTACAATTTGCGTGTAATTTATATAAAAAATCGACACGAATCCTTCTTCCTTATTGTCCTTTCTCTGAAAAACCTTTGAATACAAACAATATGTCCGTAAGCCTATATTAACGGTTTCTTTCACAGAAGTTGTACCTACAAATCAATTTTTCTTATCAATACGTCATCATTAATTCAAATGTCATCCATTGGATATATACAGGCTTAGAAATCATTAGGAAACATCACCGCATGATAGGCAAGAGGATACTCTACCTAACTATATATTCTTTAGGCAAGTTGCAAGGACAAATTGATTACGTGAAGGCTGATTAAATATCTGCCAAAAACTTGTCACCAAGTTTTGTTTCTATAAGTATTCTAGGTATACCTATCTACTTCTGGTATTGGCACGGCCCGTTTCAAGTGGCTGAGATATTGATGTGACACGAAAGGCTGAAAGGCAGAAGAACATAGACACCCAATCGTCCATCAGGTCGTCTCTCATCATCATCGATCAATCTTTTTGAGTTTTTCAAAGGGCAGAATTATAAGAAAAAGAAGAAGAAGAAGAAAAATAAACTAAAAAGGAACGGTACAAGAACTCCTTAAGGACTTCGATAGTCTAAAAGCACGGTTAACAGATTTTCATAAATCTATTCTTCTATTCTCATCCTTGAGAGGGTATATTTAGGTACCACATCCATCGTGACATGGTCTTCGTCGTCTATGGACATGATGGGGGTTCCAAAACTAATGATGCGGACTATACTCGCTTCAATCATGGTCTTGGTCCTGGTCTTGGTTTTGGTGTGTGTCCTTCTGCTGGAGCTGTAGACTGGAACACATTCTCCAAGTTCATATCCCCATATCGCTTGTTTACCGTCACATTATCCACACAATTTGATAATCCACACACAATAAATCATTCCACACAGTGGGTGACCCAAGCATCCTTCAAAAAGTAAAAAAAAAAAGGGAAAAATAGAAAAAGCATTGCAACAAAAAAGCCTTCCACATCCTCAATCCTCATTCACACAAAGTCTGGCTCTATGGGGTCTCTCAACCCCAAAAACTAAAAGCTTCTTGCTTGCCTCTAGCAAACATCAATCCATTCGTCAAAAATTGTATCGTTGTGTTCGTTCGTTTAGATTTTTTAAAGAAAAAACATTGAGTGTGTTTTTATTAATATTTTTTGGAGGATTTATGCCACAGCAACCACAAATATTTAAAAGTTAAGACTTCCAGCACTTATGTTTGTGTGATACGAATTCTGTTAACATACATAACATTGTTATGATAGATCAACAAAAAAAAGACATCAAATATTGAATAATATTCAAGCCCTCCCCCCGACACTACTCAGACGCAGACTACTATAATCTATAAAAATGTTATGATTTTTGGTCAGCAAATTTGATAATACAAATAGGGGATTCAACAATAACTGCTTTGGAAACAATGGAATTGTTCAGAGAAGAGAAGCAGAAGGTCTTTTGTTAAGATGTTGGCGACAATAATAAGAATCGAAAGGAACAAAAGAAAATATTTTTACTATCGTAAGCTGACAATAATGTATGTATTTTTTGTTTGAAAACTCCAAGATTTGATACAAGCTTTAGTTTTTGAAAAAAAGAATGGAATCATGAAATAGGAATGCCATCTATTAAACAATTAAAACAAACAAAAAATTTAGTCAAATGGTTCAATCTTAACTTAACACAATATGGCATATTGCAAATTCAAAAAATTGTGCTTATTGTTTTACCAATTTTGAAATTGTTCATATTTGTTTGAGCTCTAGGATGGACCGCTACAAACGATTCAAAGTTGTCGAACAGCACTATAACTGTGTAGAGATATGTGTCAAAGTTAAGGATTTGATTTGTTATCAACTTCCTACAGAAATTAATTGCAATCGATCTGATTTGTCGAATTGAAGTTTTTGACATTTCTCCATGTTTCATCACAGGTTTTTGAAGAGATGTCTTTTTTGTGCATGTGCACGTTCCGGATAACTTTTTCGTCAAACATATCTCATAAATCAAAATATACATATATATTTCGAATTAAAATGAAATTTACTATACAAATATTAACATGGAACTCTCTTAAAATTTGGTGGATTGTTTTTTTTTTTACAATAGCAAATTAAAAAGAAAAAAGTGAAAAATTTGGTTTGGGAAACCAGTTGATATTAGATTTTTAGGTAGTATTAGTAAAGATGATAACAACAAGGTTCGTCTGCCAGCACGTAGTAGTGGCCGCGTTTCTGAGAAAAAGTGCAGAAAAGAACAACTTTTGCGAAAGTTTAAATAGGGAAGGAAACCACTTGCATCTTGACGCCAACGACATACTTATTACAAATATGGTTTCGACATAGAACTAACAGAGAACGAAGTTCTCTTGGAATTAGGTAGTCTTGATGGCAGTATAAGTTTGCCCCCAGATAATATTCCTGCATTGTTTTTAAAAAATTGCAAATCAAATCTATCCAAGCCTCTTGTTTATATTTTCAATTTATCTCTAAGCGAAGGTGTCTTTCTTGACTATTGGAAAAGCTCGTATATAACTCCGATTTTTAAATCGGGGTCTAAGCAATCTGTAGTAAACTATAGGCCCATTGCTAAGCTTCAATTAATTCCAAAAGTTTTTGAATCTTTAGTTAAAAAGAGAATATATGAAGCCGTTAAAGATTTTATATCGCCGTTTCAACATGGGTTTGTCAGTGGGAAATCTACTGCAACAAATCTGACGTTATTAACGAATTTCTGTGTGAATGCAGTTGAAAATGGGAGTCAAGTAGATGTTGTCTACACGGACTTTTCGAAAGCGTTCGATAGAGTCAACCACACAATACTCTTACAAAAACTTAAATCATTAGGTTGTCATGCTAAGTTATTGAAATGGATCGAGAGTTATTTAACCAATCGCATTCAATATGTAAAAATCGGTCATGAAGTATCAAAGATGGTTGTAAATGTCTCGGGAGTTCCCCAAGGCAGTCATTTGGGCCCATTGTTGTTCTTACTGTTTATTAACGATTTGCCTAGTCATATTTCTTTTTCTTCATGTCTAATTTTTGCTGATGACGTAAAAATATATAAAGTTATTAAATCTCTTGTAGACTTTTCTCAATTACAGAGAGACTTAAATAATTTTTATCATTGGTGTATTTTAAATGACCTGTCCTTAAATGTCGAAAAATGTAGTATACTCTCTTTTTCAAGATCCTTCTCTACGATGATTTTTAATTATAAATTGTCAGACAACGAGCTTCGGAGAGTATACAATCATAAGGATTTAGGTGTCATATTTGATTCTAAGTTAGAATTCAAAATGCATGTAGACTATATTGTTTCTAGAGGCAACTCTCTTCTGGGATTTATCACTAGAAACTCTAAAGATTTTAAATGTCCATACACCTTTAAATCTCTCTATGTTAATTTCGTTCGTCCTGTTCTGGAATATTGTAGTTTTGTTTGGTGTCCGTATTATAAAAACGCTTCGAATCGAATTGAAAAAATCCAAAAAAGATTCACAAGATATTCGCTTCGCCAGCTAGAATGGAATTTGCCTTTGCCTCCTTATAAAGATCGGTGTACTCTTATTGATTTAATGAGTCTCGAAGCCAGAAGAGAATACTTTCTGATTTCTTTTGCGAGAGATATTGTAACGGGTCATATAAATTGTCCTCCTTTACTAATGTTGTTTAGACCATACATCCCAGCTCGATGCTTAAGACCAAGGGTGAACAATTTTTTCTTTATTCCCACACATACAACAAACTATGGTAGCAATGAACCTGTTTCTAGAGCTTGTAAAATGTTTAATAAATATGCTCATGTAATAGATTTGGAATGTTCTAGAGATGTATTTAAAAAAGAAATAATGAAAGCTATTAAAATCGAGTAATATTAAGTAAATTATTTTCTTGTTTTATGTAAAATATAATATTGTAAGAATGTATATACAACATATAAATTGTTAAGTCTAAGAAAGTTTATACTTATAGGCAATAAATAAATAAAACATGCAAAGGTATTCGAAAAAAAATTGTTTGCGTTTTTAGACGTTTGGGAAACCACTTGAAATTGGTCTAATCCGAAAGCCTTTGACTACCTGATAGCGAATGTGTACATGACAGACGTCTACGCATTATTTCGTGAGCCGGCGCCGAAATAGCGTTTATTTTGGTGTTTTTGGACTTTTGGGATACCACTTGAGATTGATCCCATTTAAAAGCCCTTAGCTTCTCGAGTTCAAATAGGTAAATGAAAAACGTGTAGGTGGACACATGCGATTAAAATCGCAGATTTTTTAAGCAACTTTTTGCTTAACAGACGTAAAATATATCGCAAAAGAAAGCTCTTCGATACCAGAGCATTATTAAACTTACAAAAAATAAGTTTGCAATCAGTAGAACAGCTGACAAATGCGATAAAAATGGCGAATTTTTCAATTTGATTTTTATTAATGAGATTTTGAGGGAAACCATGTCTGTTATATGTTAACAGAAATCTATTTACTCCAATAAAATAAAAAAAATATCACCAGAAGTTTAAGTGGTGCTAAAATCTTTTCAACCGCGATATAATTAACAAGTGTTATTGGTGTTTTATTAAATGGTTTTTGATGACAACTTATTGTTATATACGAGTATCAATTTAAAGATTTTTCACCCCAACAAATTAAAGCTTAACTAGCAGAAACCTTAACCAAACCAAACCGCAATAAAAGTTTCAAATGCTTTTAAGTATTTAATCAATTGTATTTTAAAAGTAATTTCTTGAAATAAATGGAAGTTTTACTCCTAAATATGAAATAGCAACTGACAGACGTAACAGTACAGACAAACTGTTCAGTATCGCGATTTAAGTCCCGAATACTAATTTGTGTTATTGGTAAATTCTTGAAATCTATGTCAAAATGCAAAGGGCTTGGGTTTCAAAAATAAAAAAAAAACTTTAAAAATGCGCGAATCTCCCTCCCTGTTTCAATTTTCGGAAAAGTTGTACTTTTGATGCATTTTTTCTTAGAAACGCGGCTACTGAGTGCTGGCAGATGAACGTTTCTGTTATCACCTTTACTTATACTACCTACAACTTTATTATTAACTGGTTTCATTTCACATCAAAAATTAGCCCTTACCTCTTAGACTAATAACGTTTTTGACATCAAGTGACATTTTTAGAAAAGTAACCAGTTAAAAATAAAAAATAATTACAAACTTACAAACAAATACTTCTAGGAGTTGCTAAAAATTGATTTTTTACTCTAATTACAACAATTGGCTTAAAGTCAATTTCATATTAGGTATAAAAAAAAATCTGAAATTATAACACAATTTTTAAGAAGTGATTTTTTGACTCGAATATCTCGAGAATAAGTGAAGATGACCTTAAATTTTAATAATAATATACAAAATATTATTATTAAAATAATGTAATTTTCTTAAAAAAATACTATCAGCATTTTTTCATTAGAAATAAATACTTTCAAAATATGCTACCAAAAATGTTGATTAAAATATTAGAGAAACAAAAACAGTTATGGAATAAAAGTTGAGTTATCATTTTTAAAATATTGTGTAGTACCCGTGGCATGATGGTTAGTGCGTAGGGCTAGATGTCTGGTGTTCAATGCCTGTGCCGTGCAAAGTGTTTTTGTCACGCATGTTTTTGCTAGACTAATTCTTATCATGAAAAGTACTTTTTTTAAATCAGTCGTTTGAATTCGAAGTGCAAACTTTAGGTCTCCTCCATCCCTTAAAAGATTTTTTTTTGTCAAAAATCAAATATTAGAATTTTCTTATGAAATAACTGATAGATTTTTTATTTTCGCTAAAATAGTTTTGCTTAATTTGGTTTCTTTCATTACAAAACAAATTTGTATTGCTTCAGAAGGGAGCATAAAACCGTTATTTTTGTTTAGGTTTTCTCAAGAACTAATCAACCGACTTCAATGATTTTTATCTGCACAAGCTCTTATACTTTCTTAAAAATATTTGATCAAAACTGTCATTGCTTACACTGATAACTTCCCATCCCGTGTGTCTATTTGTCTTGCAAAAGGTTGTAGATTTTCGTGTTGGTTTCAAAAAAGTTGTTAGTTGAATAATTCTTATAACTTTTAAAACTTCTCGCAATATTTTTCATATAAAAAAATAGTTTAGTTTGAAAATCTAATTTGTTAAATAGATTTTTAGTCGAAATTTTTTTTTTTAATTTTAGTAGCATTTGTTAATTTTTTTACAAAACATCAATTTTTACCAAATGTTCGTACTATTTTTTGTAGATTTTATTTTTTTATGAAAAACCGGAATGTTGGACTACTTAATTTCGAAAACAAATATTTTCTGTAAAATAAAAAAGAGTTGGTAGACAATATTTTTAATTTTTAGAAGATTTTTGAGTCGAAAGAAAATTTTCACCAAGTTTAAGTATTGTTCTTTAGTTTTTATTTATTGTAAATAAATAACTCAGAATTTTACTGAGCGTTGAAAACAATATTGAGATGCAAGTAGTTTAAAGCCAATATGTCAAAGTTTTGAAACGATATTTGAGTCGAAAATCAATGTTTACCACCTTTCGATTTTTCAAAAAATTTTACAAGATTTTAAAAACTTTTGTTTTGGAGATGAAATCATTTTGTATTCGGAAAATTTTCGAGTTGACAATATTTTTTTTGTTTTTTGCTTTATAAAAAAACCGTTTATTGGATTATTTTTTCAAAACATGTACTTGTTTGGTATCACGTTACGGTTTGTTATAGACAATTTAATTCAAGCCTCTAGCATTTTAGGTTCGTAAGATATTTAGAGTTAACCAAAATGTTCACCCTTTTTTCAAACTGCTATGGTAAAAAAATCACTCACGCAATTTTCTTGAGAAAATTTGAAGTCGATATCTCTTCTGGTTCTTGAGCTATGGACAACTAAAAACGTAGCAAACTTACGGACGTACGAAGGTCCGTACAAACGCACACACAGACATCTTTCTAAAAATCTTTCATTTCGACTCTAGGGACCTTGAAATGTCGAGAAATGCAAAAATTTTCAATTTGACAAATCGGACCCATTACAATAACTTCCTATGGGAAGTTAAAAATATTATACTATTTTTTTTCCGAAATTCGATATCTTAAAAATAAGTCATCATTTTTTACGAAAATAAAATCTAGAACGTTCTAAATAACTGCACATCAGAAATATTTTTAAACTTAAACTGAAAAAATTTATAAAAATGATATTATAATATGCATAATATAAATAGGCCTCAACCAACAAGCGTCTCCGACCACCTCGGTTCCAAGTTAGCTGTCTCCAGTTTTACACGCCAAGTTGGCTGGGGTCTTTACCCACCTGCGTGGTCCACCTGAGCCACGGTCTTCCGCCGTCCCTCGGTATTGGATTCAAAGACCTTCCGGGCTGGACCATAATGTCCATTCACTTTGCATGATCACACAGCCATCTACGTCATTGGACTTATGTTCCATTAACCAGGTCAGTGTCGCTGCATAAATACGGGACCAAAAATCACCCGAAGAATTTTTCTCTTAAAGACGCTCTCATCTTTCTTTGACAGGGTCCAAGCCTCAGCACCATAAATCAGAACCGGGATGATAAGTGTCTTATAGATGTTAATTTTAGATGCTCGAGGGAGGACTTTACTACTCAATTGCCTTCTAAGTCCAAACAATCAGCGATTTTCAAAAGTGATTCTTCGTTTGACTTCAGTGCTAGTGTTTTTGTCTGTGTTTATAGCGGTGCCTATGTAGACAAAGTCCTGAACTACCTCAAAGTCATTATTATAATGTATTTTTTTGATGACAGCCCTCATTGACCACTAAACCCATTTTCTCCCCTTCCATCGCATTGCTCAAAAACATCCAACTGTTTTACTGACATCACGCTTTGATCGTCTAATTATGTCAATGTCATCTACGTATCCGAGTAATTGGATAAACCTTTGGAAGATTGTTCCTCTAGTGTTGACGGTTGTGTTTTTTTTGCTTTAAAATTGATAGTGTGATGATAGGTATCTATTTGAAGTTCCTGGGTTTTTTCCAAGATCTGTCGTAATGTTAATATTTGGTCAAAAGTGGACTTTCCTAGTCTGAAGCCACACTGACAAGGACACTTCAGGTTGTTGATGAACGGCTTCAAAGTTTCAGATATGTATAAGAACTTAAATTAAAAAAAAAAACCCTGTAACGATTTTCAAATACAAATTTTTAAAAATTTGATTTTTTTTTTGAATAACCAGATGTCGTTTAAATTTTCGAAAACAAACTCTTTTTGCAGATACATTTTTAAATCTTAAAATACAGGAAATATTTTTAAATAGATTCTTTGGTTACATGAGCAATTTCGTACGACTTAATCGTGCATTTTATTTTACTTTACATTACATGGATTTTCTCAAATTACAACATATGAAGCACCAAATTTAAAAAACCGACTCAACGTTTTAGAACTCATGCAGATAGGCAGGCAATGTTTCCAAAATTACTCCTTTTGGCTCAGTAAATTTAAAGTTGTATATCAAAAAAATTGATAAAATTAAACAATGACATAAAATTCCTGCCGATTGCTGTAACGTGCCAGATGATTCAGTTTAATAGGAAAACCAAATTAAATTCACAATTTCCTCCTAGTCATTGAAAATGTGTCTTTGACGTCATATAGTTAAGCTTTCGAAATATTATTTTCATATTAAGTAAGATTTAATACACCACCATAATTTTGGACCAAAACTAAGAAATCCTTAAAGTCTGTTTAACTTCGATATATGCGTCATGAGAAACCAGCATTCAAATTTCCGCACACTTAAAAACTTATCGCAGGATCATACTTAAAAATTGACATAAAAATGATGGACTATGGGTGATATACATATTTATAAGAGTACGACATTCAATAAATGAACTTAGCTACCAGCAGAATTAAGGTTGATTCCATTAAAACCAACATTCTTGTGTTATAAGTGATGAATTCCAATAGTTATAGACGTAGTACTGTTAAAATTGAGATTATTGTTTCAAGATAAGACAATTATAACAAACTCTTGAATGTCACATGAATATGGAAATATTTATTAAATAAACAATCAATGAATAGGTACCCTACTCTATTACTGAAATTGCTTCACAAGAATTAAATTATAAATGCCTTTTGACAGGAATCATCACAATGGCCTGCGGGGTTGAGAATTGACCATTTCATTATTTTCCCACGAAAAAGAAATGTCAACATTATTATTTATTTAGAATATTGAAATTCAATTGCAATTTCCTTAGAAAAAAATCAGCTTTTTTAGCTGCGGGCATTTAAATTAAATTCATAAACAAACATTATACTTAATGAATATGGCAGTAACGTTGTTTTTTTTTTACATATGTGTGTATATTAATATGAATTTCAAGAAAAAAGGCTGTACAAGATTTTACATACTGTCAAAGTCAAGTATATTGTCAAACTCAGAGATTTGATCGAAATCCTAGAAGAACAGTAAAGAAAGTGTTCTGTTAAATCTCTTAAGTCTATTTCACATCAGGGAAACGGATTTTGTGTTACTTTTTGTAATAATTTGTTAGTTTTTGTGCACAGACAAATTTTACATTTTTATCCTCCCTTATACCGATATAAATAACAGAGGTGCGTCTCTTTTTGATTATATTCTAACAAGTAATCTGGTAGTAAGCAATGTAGGTAGTGAACCAACCTTCGTCACAAAAAATCGACAAGAAGTTTTAGATTTGACTCTTGTCTCGTTAATCTCTCAAATAAAATATTAAATTGGAGAGTATCAAGGGAGAACTCGTTCTCCGATCATAGATACATCCAATTCACACTTATTGAATGGACCCCAAAACAGATCCAATTCCGGAATTATAGGAAAACAGATTGGCTAACATATAGGGCAACTTTGAAAAATCTGATTAAACCAGAACTTTCGGATCCGCCCTTCTGCGCCCTGTAATTTGATCAAAAGGTCGATGAGCTTACAGTAGCCCTCAATAAAGCCATGGAAACTGCCTGCCCCCTCACTACAGTGCGGAGAAAGAAAAAACCATATTGGTGGGCTGCTGAATTAGATATACTTAATCGAGCAAAAAAGACTAGACATTCCCAAGATTGGGACTCCTATAAAGAATCCCTCAAAAAGTATAAACAAGAATTTAGAATAGCCAAAAGTTCCTCATGGAAATCCTTCTGTAACTCCATAGAAGAATCCTCGGAGGCATCAAGGATTAGGAAAATTCTCTCGACAAATCCAACCATGCCTAGTTGTCTTAAAAACTCAGATGGTACATGGACTAACTCTTGTGAAGAAACGCTAAACCTGCTATTATACACCCACTTCCCGCATAGCTCCCAATCCGTTAAAACAACAAACAGTCATGGGTCGGTTATTAACTTAATTTTTCCTCAATATCTGGTTACAAAAGAAAAATTGACTTGAGCTCTGAATAGTTTCAAACCTTGTAAATCTCTAGGTCCAGATCAAATCGTACCAGCTGAGCTACAATATAACATTGATATAACTTCGCCCAAGTTGTATAAATCTGGTCTATATACCTCTGCGATGGAGAGATGTAAAGGTAGTTTGCATTCCCAACGCGGGCAAATGCTCGCATGTCAACCCTAAAGACCTAAGACCTATTACCCTATCATCTTTCATTCTCAAAACTCTGGAACGATTGGTCGATATCCATATACGTAACAACATTGAGAAGAGACTATCAATGTCTCAGCATGCTTACTGCAAAGGGTAATCGGTAGAAACAGCCTTGCACACTCTGGTAAGAACTATCGAATACTCTCTAGAGAAAAAGCAATATACTATGGTGGCCTTCCTGGATATTGAGGGCGCTTTCAACAACGTTGATACATCCGCTATCACTTCTGCTATGATGACCTTAAACGTCGAATACTCAATCTGTGAGTTGATTAATCTAAGGCTAAAAAGCAGGATCATCAACTCTAGTTTGGGAGATTTTTGCACAAAAAGTTCTGTCAGTAGAGGCACTCCGCAAGGTGATGTTCTGTCTCCTCTCCTGTGGAACATAGTGGCTAACGAACTACTAATATCCCTTGAAAGGGAAGGCACTCAATATGCTCACTAGATGGGCTGATCACTGCGGACTTAGTATTAATCCTCAAAAAACAGACCTCGTCCTTTTTACACGAAAATACAAGATCGCAAAAATTGGACCTCCTTCAATAAAAGGTGTACCACTAATTTTTACCAATGAAGCCAAATCCCTTGGTCTGATATTGGACAAAAAATTAAGTTGGAAATCCAATATACAGGAAAGAGTTAAAAAAGCTACAGTAGCTCTTTTCCTTTGCAAGAAAGCTATAGGAAGCAAATGGGGTTTTCAACCTCGCATAACCTACTGGCTATACACATCGGACATACTGCGACATACTCAGCAGAGTTCAGCGCACTGCATGTCTCTGCATAAGGGCATTGAAAACCACACCCTCAGCAGCATTAGACACTCTCCTCCATCTGACACCCCTCGACATCTTCAGTAAACAAGTGGCAGCGCGTACAGCGATAAGACTCGACGCCTCATCTCAATGGACCAACAACAATGTGGGGCACTCCATCATTTTGAACCTCTTTGGTTCTATACCACTATTCCTAAGCCCCTATTTGGAAAAAACTTCTAGGTATCCATTCCATCCAGAGATGAATGGGAAGACGAAAAAACTCCAGGATAACAAAAGTATTCAATTCTATACAGACGGATCCAAGACAATGAGGGAGTTGGTAGTGGTGTGTACTCAGAAAAGCTTAATCTAGCGTCTTTCAACCGGAGATTTTAGCGATCAAAGAGATTCTCACCTGGCTAAGAGAAAACGTGATATCAACTTCTGATATCCGCATCTTCTCTGACGGTCAGGCTGCTATCAAATCCCTTGACGGTGTCTTAACCAAATCTCTAACGGCCCTCGATTGTCGATCGTCTCTTATGGAGGAGGCGCAGCAATTCAACATTCACCTCTGTTGGGTGCCGGGCCACAGAGACATCACAGGAAATAGTAGAGCCGATGAACTCGCTAAAAATGGAACCGTCACACCTATTTCACCTGAAAGGGAGAAGAAAAGCTACATGTACACTTAATCTAAAAGAAACTGCTTTTGCGATAGCAAATTGTAGGTGGCACAACTTACCAACATGCGCAGCCACAAAACTCATATTACCTTCACTGGACCTAAAGCACTCTAAAGACTTGTTATCTCAAAGCAGACTTCATATTACTTCCCTAATAGGTTTCCTTGCGGGACACTGTCTTAAAGGCAGACACGCAATTCGACTTGGTGTAGCCTCAAATGACTTCTGTAGGAGCTGTATGGACGAAGAAGAAGAGGGAACAATCTCTCATCTCCTCTGCACTTGCCCTGCTCTTTCACTCAGACGCAAACTTCATCTGGGGGACTACTCTTTTGATAATCCAAGTGAACTAGCTAAAAAGGATATCAAATATCTTCTTGGCTTTATAAAAAGCTCAAAATGGTTCGACTAGTAAGAAGTAATTCTCTAGATTCATGTGGTATCACAATGGGCCTTTCGCTCGGCCTAAGTGTGTGGATTTTAATCGGCAGCCACGTTAACCTAACCTTACCTAACCTAGCCTCCCTTAAATCAATAGTATTTCCAATTTTGAAAACCCAAACAAAACTTTCGTGTATACGGTTTTTAAAGGTATTTCTGTGTTAATTCCATTTTAGCAGGAAGTTTTCATTATATTCGTTCGAACCCCGAGAAATTTTCCTTAGTATACTCTTGTGGTCTGTATTAGACAAGATATCCTTTTTCAACCGCACATCATGAATAAAGAATGATTGAATGTGAAAGTTATACAAATAAGTCTTCAAACAGATAACAATTCTAAGTGTGAACATCAGTCCTCTAAGCGAACCATGTGATATATGAATTTTCAGTGGTAAAAAGGGCCAAAACTGAAAATTTTTGTAGGAAGCAAATCATTCTTTTCCCATGTCTTTTGGATTTGGTTGTATGCAGAAGTGAAAGAAGACGTCAAAACCCACAAGATAATTTATGGTGCTCTAATAAAAATCATGTTTCGTTAGTATAATAGCATATCTCGGGCATGTTGTTCGAACTTCTACAGGTTTGAAAAAGATGTGTGTTTGGCTTTGTAGTAAGCAACGAGCATTTGATGCTTAAGCCATCAAATCATGTATCCATTCATCGTTGGTACCTCCATACCCACTCTTATAGAACACATATGTACATGCTCTATAAACAAAACAACACACACACATTCACAAAATATGAAACACAGTGGCAAAATACAATGTTTGCTTACTTTCATTCCGTTTGGTTTAGTTTGGTTCCCGATTTCAAAAACGTGAAGAATGTAGAAAGCGTCTCTTGCATCCTGAATAACTGAAACCTCTTTCCTATATATACAAACCTCTCTTATATCATACGCCAAGACAACAATGTGACTCCCTTTTACAACCCACCTTCTATATCTGACGATGCGGTACACGACCTCCCCAAACCCACTGATATGCCAAGGATATTATTTGCGCTTCGTTTGGACAGAATATAGGGGGGCTGATGATGGTTGATAGCTACTCAAAAAGGGAGTGAGTAGACATCGGATAGAGGATAATACTCCCGTTTGAATACTCCATTGTGCGTGCATCATAAAAAAGAAAAACATGAAATTTGAAGGTGGATACGCATTATTGTGAAAACATGTTCTCTTCCATGTTCGCAGTCACTATATAATATATTCTATACCTATTTTTTACCCTCGATTCAACGGTGTGGCTTAAGCTTTGGCATCAGGTGATGGAACGAGGGTGTGTTGATGAAGCTTGCAATGATTTAGATGGAAGCTATTGACTTATGGCATTTACCATGGTAATTCTATATGGGGGGAAAGTCGATGGGGGCTTGGCTCTTTTTATGAAGCGAGTAAAGGAAAAAAAAGAAAGTAGATATATAATTATATTTTTGTATATCTTGGTTCTATATATAAACTTTAGGTACCTACCTAAAATTATTATTTTAGAAAGGTCACTTAGTTTCGATTTTTAGCGTCAAGACATTAAAGCTTGCTATAAGACGATGTTATGAACGATGAAATGTGTAGATATTTATTCACCTCTGCTAAGTTTCCACATGTCTCCGGATAAAGCTTGAATCAGTTGATTCAAACCGAATCATTTTCTTATTCCATGAAGAGCATGAGTAATGCATCATCTCTTCTTTACTCTCTCTCGAAACTTATGTTAAAATTTGAATTTTCTCACAGTAACATGTACCATAAAACGTATAATTGGCACACAATTTTCAACATCCTCGATAGTATAGTGGTCAGTATCCCCGCCTGTCACGCGGGAGACCGGGGTTCAATTCCCCGTCGGGGAGATCTATGATGATGTCTTTCTTTTTGTTTTAACAACATTTTCTAACCGTCCTCGTCAGTAAAACTGTTTGTCAATGAGTTTTAATATTTCAGATAGCAAAATATCTGTTAGTGGGAGTGCGCACTGACATTCTAAGACTTCTATGGAATTTACAGAGAAAAACACCAAAAGCATCGAGCATTTTTGAAGTATGTAAAGTATAAATGATAAACCGATTAATGAAAACGATCGAAATTATTATATATTGTGTAACGACTTAACGTGACGTTATCTTAAATTGAAGCAAATGCTGCTTAAACATAAAATCTGTTGATTGGTTCACTATTTTTAACTTCAATACCTTCTTCAAAAATTAATAACAATGGAACACAGGGGCGTATACGCATTTTTATTTTTTGAAGATACAAAAATTTTCGAACATTCTTTTTACGCTTTATACGATGCTTACTAATACTCCCTCAACATGTTAAGAAAAGTATTTAAAACAAAATATCAAAATCTAACTGCGAGTCTTGTTTTCGTCCACTTGTAAAATATTTCATACGTAAAGACATATTTTTAACTGAAAAGGTACAAAAAAAGGGGCTGGGATTTTTTACCCACACAGATAACTTCCCATCCCGTCTGTCGATTTGTCTTGCTTAAAAATTTGTCTGTATGTACTCGTATCAATTTTTACCAATTTTGCGTACTATTTTGTATGAAAAAAACGGACTTTTCGATTTTTATATAAAAATTACTGAATATCGAAAACAATATTTTCTGCGAAATAAAATAAGTTTGAAGAAAATATATTTAATTTTTGAAAAGCTATTTGAGTCGAAAGTTAGTTTTCACCAAGTTTTAGTATTGTTTCTTTTAGAGTTTTATTTTTTGTAAAAAAAATTCGATTTTTCTAAAAATTTTTCCTAATGTTGAAAACAATATTTCTTATAAGTAAAAATTAGTATGAAGCTATTATGTCAAATTCTTAAAAAGATAGTTGAGTCGAAAATCATTTTTTACCAACTTTTGTTAATATTTGTCCGGTTTTTTAATTTTTTGTAAAAAAAACTGTCAATTCGATTTTTTTCAAAATTTTACTGAATGTTGAAAACAATATTTTTTGAAAGATTAAAGTAAATTTAAGCTAATATCTCAAAGTTTTGAAAAGATATTTGAGTCGAAAATCAATTTTTACTAACTTTTATTAATTTTTTTTAGGTTTTTATTTTTTGTAAGAAAACTGTCAATTCGATTTTTCTCAACATTTTTCAAAATAAGTTTGAAGACTAAATTTCAAGTTTTTGAAAAGATATTTGAATCGATATTGAATCGATCTCAAAATTGTCAAAAATATTATTCTTCGTTGCACAAAATTGTTTTGGAGATGAAATCGTATTTTAGTCGTAAAATTTTGGAGGTGACAAATTTTTTTTCTCAGTTTTTTTTTTTATTTATAAAAAAACCGTTAATTGGATTTTTTTCAAAAAAAAATACTGCTTTGATATCACGTTACAATCTATTATATAAAATTTAATTCAAGTCTCTAGCGTTTTTGGTTCGTAAGATGTTTAGGGTTAACCAAAATGTTCACCTTTTACTCAAACTGCTATGGGAAAAAAACCACACACGCAATTTTCTTGAGAGCCCTTTCTGCATCTTTTTGCCTTATTATCTGTATAACAAAATTTATTTGAAATCGATATCTCTTCTGGTGCCTGAGCTATGGACGGCGAAAAAAACTTCGAGAACGTACGGACGTACGAACGTACGTACACACGCACGCACAGACATATTTCTAAAAATCTTTTATTTCGACTGTAGGGACCTTGAAACGTCGAGAAATGTCAAAATTTTCAATTTGACAAATCGGACCCATTACAATAACTTCCTATGGGAAGTTAAAAATGTTGTAGTTGTTTTATCAGCAATTTTAATGTTTTAAATGAAACTCAATTTCTTACCCAAAATTTAAGGCTAATGGGTTAGTTTCATGCCTTAGTTTCAAAAGCTAAAATAGACATGATTAGGCACCAAGAAATAACCAAACGTGCTGGACCTGACCGAAGTCTTAATGGCTTTTTTTTCTTACTTAAAAAATAAACATTCGTATATATAAAACATAAATGGAGGTTAAAATATTTGCAAAAACAGCAGCTTGACGAGAAATGTAAAGTATTTCAAAATTCAAATTAAGTTTCAAACCAGTGGCATGATGTTAAATACGTTGGTGTTGTGGCACTTGCGTACAGAATGGCCCGAAAGGCTGAGTTTATAAGAGTTCTCTTGCAGTGATTAACACAAGCTTCAGCGATATTGCGGCGATGGGAAGCTGAAAATAAATGTTCAGAAGTCGGAGACAATTCTGTAAAGGACTCTGTCGGCTAGAGCTACGAGGGATACATGAAATAAGAAAAAGATGGTCATAGTTGATCTTCACGGGCAGCGATTATCGAGCAAAAGTGTAGTGAAGTACCTGGGTATCTGGTTAGATCAGTGTTTATATTTCAACAGACATATAAATGCTGCTCCGACCAGGGCAAGAGGAGCCTACGCTCTGACGAAACGGCTGTTTTTTAGCAGTCTGCTGAACCCCTGAGTAAAGGTAATTTGCTATATGGCCCTAATACGGCCGATTTTCGTTTATGGTTGTCCTGTGTGGTTCAACGTTGCACCTTTCCAGATGGACGATTTTCGGATGTTCTAGTAACAGTTTTAACGACCCGCGCCGTACCGGCTAAAGTCGAACAGCCAAATTTCCTATCGTGCATTACTATTCCAACGACGTCCTATACAACGCTGCTCGAATTAACAGAATTGATAAAACCAGTTCGAGTTCACATTGCAAGAGCTATGTCTTCGACCAACGATTTATATTTCGGGACTTTTTATCCTTCACTCCACCAGAAACATTCCTCTTCTTAGATAGATGCTATCTGATACAGGATAGATTGGCAATTTCGCTAATCTACCACAATCGGTACGTCATGGCACTGCGGAACAGACCTCCTTAGGTTCAGTAGAGCTGTGACTTAACTGATAGGGTAAAGCAAGAGAATCAGTTTTGTTGACTTCAATCGGCACTTGATAGTGGGTTGTCGGAATGGGGTTATAAGCCTTGGCTGGCTTACTTATTTGTTTTATAGTTTTATTGTTTAGTTTTAAATAAAATACGCATGGTGGCATAAAAAAATCAATTAGAAAAACAATTACGTTAATGTTTAGCCAAATCTTATCAAACTATATATCAAAAGGCTTAAGGATTCATACTTATTCAAAAAAAAAAAAATGATTTAAATAAAAGCTAGAAATACCAACTACCAAATTTAACATATACTTGTTTTATTAAAATCCAACTCCAAAAAAAAATATTTACTTTTTCAAGTGGGCGAAAGAAAAACAAGTGATTGGTCTTAAAAGAGTATAGTTAGCACCAAGATACTATACAATACACATCAATGTTTGGTAAAAATATAAAAAGCATTTTCAAAAGTTTGGGAACGTATTCAGTTAAAGTGGAGTGTACGATCAACTACTTGATTTTGGGACCTTAAGGTGAAGATTTTTAAATATAGTAAAGTCCACAAATTATCATATACTTTTATAGATATGCTATTGATAGTTTTACATTTTGGTGCTAGAAAAATAGGTTTTTCCTTAACTATTCAAAATTCCAGACTTTAACGTTCAACAGAAACCAAATCGTTAATGTATTACACTATTGTATTCCGAAGAACAAGCTATGAAGTGCCTTCACTATAAAAAATTGTGTGTTCATTTATGTTGCAACCTAGAACTTGCCCTTACCATTTATTTTATTGTCAATAAAGCAAGTACTATGCTTGTCTAATTTTCTTCAAAAAAATTTATTTTTCGTTCTCATCTTGAATGTACTTCGTAATTAGTATGGACTCCCTTATATGAATTTCTAATAATATTTATTGAATTATTTCAGCATAATTTCATTGGCACTGCCTTTTAGGGTCATCCTTGGGGTAATCCTTTGGATCTGACTTCCAAATGAACATCGTATTCAGTTTTTGCAATTGCAATCTCTCCACCAAAATCTTGTTAATAAAGATTAAATAATCCTTCATGAACTTAATAATGGTAAAATGAATGCACCTTATTTGTAGGCACCTTATTAGAACGCAACAGGCAAATGCTGAAATGTTCTGTTATATTTTCTCACTGTCAAAATATAATAATATTGTATTAAAAAAATAACATTTTGAGCCTTAGAAGAATTAAATTTAAAAAAAAGAAGCTGGGTGCGACCCTCACTGATAACTTCCCATCCCGTCTGTCGATTTGTCTTGCTTAAAAGTTTGTAGGTTTTCGTGCTCTGTTAAAAAAGTTGTTAGTTGAGTTATTCTTAAAAATTACCGAAAATATTTTGCATATAACGATTTAATTTCAAAATTTACTTTTACTAACGAGCTTTTTAGTCGAAAACGAATTTTTAAAAATTTTAGTAGCATTAATAAATAGCATAAATAAATACAACTGAAATTAATTTGAAGTCAATATCGAGAATAGAAAGTTATTGTAATGGGTCCGGTTTGTCAAATTGAAAATTTTGACATTTCTCGTCGTTTCAAGGTCCCTAGAGTCGAAATAAAAGATTTTTAGAAAGCTGTTAGTGCGTGCGTGTATACGTCCGTACGTACGCGTCGCCAGTAGCTCAAGAACCAAAAGAGATATCAATTTCAAATAAATTGTGTTATACAGATAATAAAACAGATAGATGCAGAAAGAGCTCTCAAGAAAATTGCGTGGTTGGTTTTTTTGCCATAGCAGTTTGAAAAAAAGGTGAACATTTTGGTTAACCCTAAATATTTTACGAACCAAAAACGCTAGAGACTTGAATTACATTTTATATAATAAACTGTTATGTGATACCAAACAAGTATATTTTTTGGAAAAATTTCATCTAACGTTTTTTTTATAAATCGAACAAAACTGGAAAAAAAAAATTTGTCACCTCCAAAATTTTAACACTATAATATGATTTCATCTCGAAAGCAATTTTGTGCAACGAAGAATAATGTTTTTGACATCTGATAAAATTTTGAGAAAAATCTAATTGACAGTTTTGTTTATAAAAAATAAAAATAAAAATAAAACATTACTCAAAATTGGTAAAAATTGAATATCGATTCAAATATCTTTTCAAAAACTTGAAATTTGGGCTTCAATCTTATTTTATCTTATAAGAATTATTGTTTTTAACATTCTGAAAAATGTTGAGAAAAATCTAATTGACAGTTTTGTTTATAAAAAAATAAAAACCTAAAAGTTAGTAAAAATTCATTTTCGGCTCATATATATTTTCAAGACTTTGAGAAAATAGCTTCTAATTAATTTTTACTTACAAGAAAGAAAAAGTTTTCAACATTAGGACAAATTTTGAGAAAAATCAAACTGACAGTTTTTTTACAAAAAATAAAAACCGAAAAAAAAAATTAATAAAACTTGGTAAAAATTTATTTTCGACTCAAATAGCTTTTCAAAAATTAAAAATATTGGCTTCAAACTTATTTTATTTCACAGAAAATATTGTTTTCGATATTCAGTAATTTTTATATAAAAATCCAACAGTCCGTTTTTTCATAAAGAATAAAATCTACAAACAATGGTACGCAAATTTGGTAAAAATTGATACGAGTACATATAGACAAACTTTTAAGCAAGTCAAATCGACAGACGGGATGGGAAGTTATCAGCGTGGGTCGCATCCCAGCCTCTTTTTTACCAAATTTTCGTACTATTTTTTGTAGATTTTTTTATATGATTTACTGATTGTCGAAAACAATATTCTTTGTAAGAAAAAAATAGTTTGAAGCCAATATTTTTATTGTTGAAAAGATATTTAATTCGAAAGTAAATTTTTAACATGTTTTAGTATCGTTTTTTTTTTGGTTTTAGTTGTTGCCAATTCGATTTTTCTCAAAATTTTACTGAATATCGAAAACAATACTTGTTATTAGATAAAATTAAATTAGAGCTATGAACTTAAAATTTTGAAAAATATTTGAAAAGAAAATCAATATTTCGTACTTTTAGTAATTTTTTGTATGTATTAATTTTTGTAAGAAACTGTCAATTTGATTATTCCCACAATTTTAACGAAAAATGAAAACAATATTTCATACAAGACAAAATTAGTCTAAAGGCTATCATTGTTTAGCATTTTTAGGTTTTTTAAAATTGTACCAGATATCAAAAACATAATTTTCCGTTGCAGAAGTTCATTTTCGATATAAAATAATTTTTTTTGTAAAATATTGTAGGTGGCAAATATTTCTTACAGTTTTTTGATTTATAAAAATATATTGGCTTGGTATCACTTTGCTATATATATTTTAAACTTTAATTGAAGTCGTGAAATATTTTGGGTTAACAGTTTTTCAATTTTTTTAAATTGCTATGGTTTAAAAACCACCCACTTAATTTTTTTGAAGGTTCTTTTTGCATCTTTCTGCAGTATTATCTGGTATAGCAAAATATATTTGAATTCGATATCTCTATTGGTTCTTGAGCTGTGGACGAACGTACGTACTCACGCATGCAAACAAATCTCTCTAAAAATCTTTTATTTCGATTCTAGGTACCTTGAATCGTGGAGAAATGTTAACATTTTCAATTCGACACATTGGACCGATTGTAATAACTTCTTATGGGAAGTTACTTACTTACTTTAGGTGGCGCCACAGTTAGGGGCGGACCTAGGCCTCAACCAACAAGCGTCTATAGCCAGCTTGGTCCCTAGCTAGCTATCTTCAGTTTCGCACGCCAAGTTGGTTGAGGTCCTCTCCCACCTGCGTGCGCCACCTGAGTCGTGGTCTTCCTCTACTGCGCCGTCCCTCGGGATTGGATTCGAAGACCTTCCGGGCTGGAGCGTTGATGTCCATCCGCTCTACATGACCTAGCCATCTAAGCCGTTGGACTTTAATTCTGCTAACTAGGTCAGTGTCGCTGTACGCCCATACAGTTCGTCGTTATATCTTCTCCTCCATTCTCCATCTATGCGTACGGGACCAAAAATCACCCGAAGAATTTTTCTCTCGAAGCATCCTAAGACGCTCTCATCTTTCTTTGACAGGGTCCAGGCCTCAGCTCCATAAATGAGAACCGGGATGACGATTGTCTTATAGAAGGTGATTTTTGATGCTCGAGAGAGGACTTTACTTCTCAATTGCGTTCTCAGTACAAAAAAGCAGCGAACTGCAAGAGTTGTTCTTCGTTTGATTTCAGCACTGGTGTCGTTGTCTGTGTTAATAGCGGTGCTTAGGTAGACAAAGTCCTTAACTACCTCAAAGTTATAGCTGCCCAAGGTGACGCTTTATCTAAAACGTCGTTGTTCAGTGTCCTTTTTTGATGACAGCATATACTTGGTCTTGCCCTCATTGACCACTAAACCCATCTTCTTCGCTTCCATCGCAATGCTCAAAAACGCTCCACTGACATCACGCTTTGATCTTCCAATTATGTCAATATCATCTGCGTATCCGAGTAATTGGATGGACCTTTGGAAGATTGTGCCTCTAGTGTTGACGGTTGAGTTTTGCACAATCTTTCCAGAACGATGTTGAAGAAGTCGCATGACAGTGCATCGCCTTGTCTAAAACCTTTTTTGACATCAAATGCATCGGTAAGATCTTTTCCGACCTTGATAGAGCAGCGTGCATTCTCCATCGTCATTCTGCACAAACGGATAAGTTTGACAGGGATGCCAAAACTAGACATTGCTCGGTAGAGCTCTTCCCTATAGATAATGTCATACGCGGCTTTAAAATCGATAAAGAGATGGTGGGTATCGATTTAAAGCTCCTGGGTTTTTTCCATTAGGGGAAGTTAATATTGCTGAATTCTACGATTAAACCCGATGTGCCTTAGACAAATTCTGATTTGAACAAAAATATTATTACTTGCAATAAGGATCAAAAAGAATATCGCTTTACGAACTCTATGAATATACCCTCTTTTCAATGCAGTTAAATATGGTACCTTTTAACTAAAAATAAATATCTAATAATAAGTTTAACGGGTCTAGACAATTTGCCAAAACCAATCAACAAAATTAATTAATTACTCTAAAACATCAAAGTAAAAATGTTGGTATCCTCTTCGCCGTTCTCACACCTCATCAGTTTGTATATGTCTACTATAAATGTATTACACGCATCTGAGGACATGTGCATACGAAACAATTATGAATCCTTATATAAAGTATGAGAACCCTTTACAAAGATTCATTATGAATTTGACTGTAGCCATATTATTGACATGGCACTTGACAGCGCCTCGTTCTCAAAATGTCTGAAGTACCTTTTAAACATGGTCAGATAAAATACACTTTTCGTAAGTAAATTTTTAAAATTGGTATCAAATTAATCACATGTACACTGAAACAAAAAACACGTCAACTAAGAATTAGAAATATCCCAAGCATAAGGGCTATGTCCTTGTTTTGGCCTTACTTCAAAAAAAATAATTCAAATTCGACCCTGGCTAACCACTTACGCTAAAATAATTATTACTTGTTCCAAAATTCAATGAATATAGATCTCCTTCCATAAATGAACTTCATTTATGCATTAATGAATTTGAACACACAAAATAATTAATAGCAAAACATACTCGTATAAACACTTATACGCAATTTGTGTGTCCATTCCTGATGTCCAGACTAAAGTTTGCATACAACGAGTTATTTGTGGAAGTACAGCTGAAGTTAATTTTAGTTAATTGCATATGAAAGAGCAGTTAACTATACAAACCGACTAACCTGAGTCTAGACCAAAAGTGCATATGAATTTTTATCACCTTATTTTGGCTTCTGATGATGCTCAACTGCATTGGTAGCATTTTTCACTAAAAAGGTCCTTGGCTTGAAAGGACAACAATTATCATAATTTCTGTCTATGCATGGCATCAACAGAACACACACACATGCATATGTTTATTGGACAAATGAAAATCCTGAATAAATGTCAAATCGTTAACAATTAATTTTACTTAACCTGGTTGCTGCCTCATAACTCCTCTTACAGTGAATATACTTTCTCCAGTCCATTCCATCTTTAAAGCTAAATTTAGTCTCTAGATATGTATCATCAACATTAGCAACTGAAGGGCGTTTTGAGACGGTTTGACTTGGGAGTCTGTTGATTGCAAATGTCTATTTGTCTGTTGCATAAAATGTTAAAGGTTATCTATTTATACAGAGATGATAGAATAGAGTTGCCAACTGGTTTGTATTTAAAAAAATCTGAAAAATATTTAAATAATTACTTTCATGACATTTTTAATCAAACTTCTCAAAAATGAATTAAAATTTAGACTGATTCTTTTAGAATACCCAATTTTTGAACTTTTGATTTGTTTAAACAAATACAATGCCTTCTGTAATAACTTGAAACTGCCAAGTGTCAAAATGTTTCTTATTTAGTGTTGCCATTATAACTTACTACAACTTGTTACACACAGTTTTCGATAACCTTTATAGCACTAACGACATTCTCATCTATTGTAAAAAAAACTTATTTATAATTTTTGAGAAATAAAAAGACTATTAGCAACCCTGAAAGAGATTTCCTCAAAATCTCTGTTTTCATTCTACTCTCCCAAACTATAGTTTCTTGTTTTTCTTGTTGCAGAAGAAAGTGCATTTGCATTGAGCATCATTTCCTCGTCTACTTTACAATTTGCATTTAATATCCTTGAGAATAATTTACAAATGCAATAAAGGGTAAATGCGTTTGTACATTTGGAAAATCGGAATATCCTAAAGGATAGCATCCTTGGATATAGAGTGTATGCTCCACCATCAAATGCCACCACCCGCCACTCGCCAATCACCACATCTCAGTCGTCCTTTATTTCAAAGCAGATGTTGTTGTTGTTATTGTCGTTACTCTCCTTTGGTTATGCGATAGATACGCATTTATATTCATGATATTTTTGAAAGGGGTAGAAGTTGCCCCATCACAGTTTGGGCTGCACTTAAGGGAATTTTAGGTATCATCAATAGCAAAATACAACAAACAACAACAACAAAAATATATGTGCACGGATGGTTAGACACATGGCACTGGTACAGACAGTCAGACAAGAAGTATCTAGTATAGACAAACAACAAATAAATACCTATTATTGTCAAGAGTCTGGTGTTCTGTGTATAAGTCTGGAGAATATATCTGGCTGGATGTTATATCCTCGATATGCATTTCAATGGGGAATTCAATTTGATTATGCAGTTATAGTTCGCATCTTGTGCTATATGTGTATATATAAAAAGATATATGTGTGTATAGAGACGAAGGACGAAGATGCGGTGGCATGTTCTGGCATACGGTGACGATTTGCCAAGAAGATACTAATCCATAAAATCGTGCTCATATTAAACCCACTATGGCTTGAATCATCACCTCCTCCACAGTTCCCTTCCCTCAGAAGTTAGCATCAAACAGACAGATAGACAAAACAGGCCACAATAGGACAAAGGAGGATGTATTCAACTTTTCTTGGTGAAATACACGACTTCAGAAAAACAAAACACACACGACACATCTAGGAAGACCTATGTTGCGGTGACTTTATAATAATGAGTGATTGAAAGTGAAAAAGGACTTTTTAGGGATAATATTATGCTAAATAATTTTGTTGAATTATTTGAAAATGTATGTTTCAAATTATAATGGTCATGAAATTAAATTGAAAAGTTATTTCAATAACTTAATTGTATAGTAAAACGAGATTTCCAGATGAAATTAAATTTCAAGAAAAGTAAATAAAACTAAAAATTCTTAGAAAAACAATTTTGTTTTCCTCTAAAAATAAAACTTTTCAAAAATTCTAGGGAATTTGCTTTGTTATAAGTTCAATGGTAATAGTAATTATTCAGAAAATATAAAATTTTTAGTTTAAACATTTTTTTTTATTAGGAAATTCAAATTCCGCAAAATTTCAATTCCAAAAAATATTAAATTAAATAAAACTTTATAAAACTACAATTTTCAGACGTAAATCCTCAAATCCAAAAACACTACAAATTAAAATTCCATTTAAATAAAACCCTTGCAAAACCAACATTAACTGAAAAATCCAAAAAATCTATAATCCAAACTGTGATTATGGTTTAAGTTGTTTTCAGAAAATATTTTTAACTTTTTTTGGGGCTGTGAATTCCAAGAAATCCAGAACCAAGCCTCCAGCAGGAAGACACTGCAAAAGAAATTAAAAAAAAAAAAAAGTTTAAAAGTTCTGAAAAATTAAATTACACACTATAAAACTCAAGATTTAAGATTTCAATTGTCTCTTCCTGCTGCAGGCTTAATTTTGGAATTCTCAACAAAATTAATTTAAAGTATAATAAACTTATCACAGGAATCGAAAAAAAAACTTCCTACAAAGCTGAATTTTATTTTAGAGATTCATTGACACGTATTTAAAATGACACTCACTAAAAAGTTTGGAATGGAACAACCTAAGTAAAGCCCGGAAAGTTATTAGAATTTTGAACATTTTAAAAGTTCACAGTGTTGAAAATTGCAGATTTCGAAAGATAAAAATTAAATATTTATGATTTCGCAACTGAAATCTAAAAAGCCCAATCTAAAAAACATATAAAATTAATAAATGTTAGTTCTCAAAAATCCAAAATACTCAAAATCAATTTATTTTTAATTTTTCTCAATCAAAAATGCAAAATAAATCAATATTCCAAGAACCTAAAAACATCATTTAATTTTTATTTTAAAAACTTTCCTAGTTTGCTGAGTTTTCTGGTATTGTACTAATTTAAAAAAAAATATTTTCTCAAATACTTAGAACAAACTTGTTGCGAAAAATTCAAAATTTGATAAATCAATCAACTTGAAGTCGAAAATATAATTAAACTTTGAAGAACGTGGATTTTAATGACTCAAATGCATAAAGTTTTGAAAAACTTAACTCTTTGAGAACAAAAAATTCTCAAAATAACTTAAAACAAACAACCTTAAATCTTGAACATAATTTCTGAAAATTTCAAAACACTCTTTTCCCAAATTGTTAACCTAAAGAACTTTTTGTTTTTTTTTTTTAAATTAACATTTCTCCGTAATTATTGTATCCTTAACATGAATTTGTGCAACACAGAATAACGTTTATGAAATTTGGTAAGATTTTGAGAAAAACCGAACTAACAGTTTTTTTAATAAAAAATAAAATTCTAACAAAAACATTACTAAAAAAAAAACTTTTCTTTGAATTAATTTTATGTACTAAAACATATTGTTTTCAACATTCGATAAAATTTTGAGAAAAATAGAATCGACAGGTTGAACAGCAAAAATTGCAGTTTGCGTTGAGTTGCGTGCTAATTGTGATCGATATTTAACGGTCAATAAAGTTAGTGTGTTTTTCCTATTAACGGTTAAAATGGGTTGACGAAAATCTTTAAGCGAAGAAGAAAAAGGCAAAATAAAAGCATTTCGCGAATAGGGCCTAAGACAACGATTTATAGCGAAGAACATTAAAAGAAGTCAAAATTTAGGTTGTTACTTGCGAAACATCCAAAATTATGGAAAAACATGAAAGTAGGAACTTATACGGCCACATCAATGGCTGATAGACGTCCCATTATCAGAGCAGCTTCTATTTCTCACGATTCCGCATCAAAAATCAAAACCGGTATCAATTGCAGTATAGCTATATTTAAACGCGAATTTTTTTTGTTAGGTTTTTATTTTTTGTGAGAAAACTGTCCATTCGATTTTTATAAAAATTGTTTTGAATGCTGACAGCAGTATTTTTTAAAAGATAAAATTAGCTTAAGGCCAATATCTCAAAGTTTTGAAAAGATATTTGAGTCTGAAATCAATTTTTACTAACTTAAGTAATGTTTTTTTTAGGTTTATATTTTTTATAAAAACTACTGTTAATTCGATTTTTCTTAAAATTTCATTCGTTGCACAAACGAATATATAATCCCCTGACCTTTACGTAATAGAGATTGTGTGAAGACTTCTCTCACGCAAATTATACGAGTCAGCGATGCGATTCGAAAACAAATTGTTATTATTCGCAGCCATTTAAAAAGCTTTGTCAGAAATTTCGCTTCAATACCTGGAAAAATTGTATTGTTCCACTCCAAATCGAGTTTACGAAACTATATTGAAAAGAGGTGGCAACACTCCTTATTAACTTTTGATCATACAATACAATTTGAATTTAAATAATTTTGTATTGTTTTATTCCTTGCTTGTTTTTATGAATACATTTTGTCTAACTATAATGGGAGAAGAAAGGTAAGCTTAAAGACAATTTTTATTCTCCCAAAATAACCACATAATAACTGCGTTTTTTTGGTATTCCACATATAGTACAGTGAGAAATTGCCAACAAAACGATCCGCAGTGGCCAGATTTTTGTATTAAAAAAATTGGTACAGCTGAAAGAAGATCTGTCAGAAAAATAATTTAAAAAAAAAAAACACAAAAATAGAAGAAAGTTTTGTGAAAATCAAATGTTAAAATTAATTTTGCAATAAAATGGACAATTTATAAGAAGAAGTGGTAAGAAATTGAGATTTTAGTTCACTTAAGAATTGCAGCTTCGTCATAAAATAAAAACTTCAAGAAGGGGGTTTGTTCGTAGACTACTACATTAACATGAGGTATTGAAGCGAGCTTGAATGCCGTCTTAAATCTGTATATACATAACTGAATGGAGTTGAATTAAACTTGTTTTGACTTGTTTTGTTTGAATCAAGACTCGTATAAATGTTAAAAACCCATCCATAGTAAGATTCTACTCTAACTTTTATTGGTAGTACACATACTATGGATATTGTTTTTGTTATTCGTGTAAAATCCTACTATATTATGGATAGATTTTCAAACAAATCACTACTAATGATGCTCTTTCATAACATACACATATAACAAATACGCAAATTTGGTAAGAATTGATGTTTGGTTTTCGATATCTCGTGAACAATATATTTAAATTCATTCATCCAATTTATATTTGTTTATACAAGACATAAAAACTTTTAGGAAATGCGTCAAAAATTGGTTAAAATTTGTTTTGGACTAAAAATCTCGTTAACAAAAATATTAATGAAACTATTTCATTATTTTTTTCAACACTTCAGAATTACAGAAAGTAGTAAGCTTATAGCAAGCGTCAAACTACGATCAGAACAAAAAATAAAATGAGAACGTTTACGATAGTAGCACTCGTTTTAAGCAATGATTTTTATCCCACCTTATTTAAATTTAAATCTATCGATGAACAGTTTAAGTTATATAAAATGCTCATTCGACTTAAAGCTTCATTCTTCCCATAGTTAGTTCTATGGAAGTCAATATGTATAAAATCAAAAGTGCGCAGGTGATGAGTTCCGACCCGGTAATTCAAATGTACACAAGATAGCAAATAAGGTGCATCAATTTCACCATTAATGAGTTGATGAAAAAATACTAAGTCATTATTAACACGCCTTTGATGGAGAGATTGCATTTAAAGAAGTAGAATACGATGCTCATAGGGGGGCAGATCTAGGGATCTTTTTTTAGGGCAAAGCGAATGAAATTACGTTGAATTGATTCAATATGTTTTCTATGAATTTCTTAAAAGGGAGTCCATACCTGCGAAGCATATTCAAGATGAGGACGAACATGGCAATTATACAAAGAAAGGGTAACATAGGGATCATTGAACTCCTTTGCCCATGGTTTTATAAAACAAAGCATAGAACTTACCTTATTAGCAATAAAATTAATGCGATGTGTAAATTCTACGTAGGAACAGAAATGAACACCTTAATCTTTAAATGTGGAGACGCCACAGAGTTTTTGATGTGATATACAGTAGTCAAATACGTTACTGATTAGTTTTTTAGTGAAAGTTTTCGTCTGGCATTTTCAAGGGTTGATTAAAAGGCTATTTTTTCCACACCAAATGTGAAACTATCACTGTCGGCTTGTAGAAGAATACGATCATGGCTGGACTTCATTATTCTGAAAATCTTCATATCATCACTTTGAGCGTAGACATGACGATACATCGTTAATAGACAGGATGAAAAGAAAAGGGCCAAGACGGCTTCTCTGGGGAACACCAGATTGAGCAACAAAAGGTTCTGAATGTAAATTTCTAAATTTTACCTCATAGGATCTGTTTTCAAGGCATGACTTAATCAAAGCTAAGAAAAATGGTGGAAAACCAAGAGCCTTAAGTTTAAATAAAATAATTCCGTGGCTACAGCTTTAGAAAAGTCAGTGTATACACAGTCAACTTCATAACCTTGTTCTAAAGCGTTTGAACATATGTTTGAGAATGTGAGGAGATTAGTAACGGTTGATCTTTTTTCACAAAACCATGTTGCTGTTCCCAAATGATATTTTTAATAAAATATGCTACGCTTTCACAAACAATTTGTTCAAATACTTTAGGAATGCAAGAAAGCTTTGCAATGGGCCTGTAGTTGCTTATATCCGACTTGTTAAATTTCTTCAAAATTGGTGTTAGAAATGACTTCTTCCATATACTGGGAAATTTGCGTGTTTTAAGAGAAAGTTTGAATAAAAACGTAAGGAAAAGCATTACTACACTTTTTTAGAACTATCGATAGAATACCATCAGGACCGGCTGAGTAGTCATCATTCAACGCAGATTAAAGATCAAGGACCGTACTCTGTAGCACAGGTATGTGACTACAGCTAGTTTGCGAAAAGGTGTGAAGATTATGAAAATATACTTCATCAACTTCTTGAGGGCTACTAACAAATGACTCACGGAAATTCGTTGCGAAAGCGTAACAGATATCAAAAGTTTTATCTAACGAAAGGTTCTTGTAAGTGAAGTTAACTGGAAAGCCATCTGATTTTTTCTTTGAGGTTATAAAGTTCCAAAAAATTTAAGAATTCTCTTTCAGAGAGGTGCCCATATCAGTAACATAACATGCATATAAAACATTAGAAAGAGATTTAAATTGGTTAAAGAGTTCAACATAAAAAGAGAAGTTGACTGGAGACAGAGTTTTGATATACGTTTTCCATGCCTTATTTCTTTTGTTACGCAGTAAACGCAATTCTTTCGAGTACCAAGGATGGCTAAAGTTTGTATTTCTTGATTTCTTTATCGGTACATTTTTTTCAAAACAATAATTAAGGATCCTGTAAAAAGTTGAAACTGCTTCGTCAATGTTAGAAAATGCTAGTGTATCAGCAATTCCAGAAATGGTTAAATCTTCAGACAACTCCTGGAAATTGGCTCTTCTGAAATCAAAATTATATAAGCAATCAAAAGAATTACTGTGATTAGTAAGGTGATTACTTAAGTCAAACAAATGTCCAAAGGGGGGTGATATTTGATCTAGATGCTAGAACAAGAGTACGAATAGCGTCAGAAGAAGAGACTAAATCTAGAATTCGATTTTTTGAATTTTTAATACAGCTTGTTTGCTTTAAGTCAGTAAGAAAGACTTTATCGAGAAGAGATAGTTCCATTTGTGAAGAAGAAGGTGAGGCTTCAAGGCAGGATTCGTGTTCGGATGGAATCCAATCAATGATATGTGGTAAATTAAAATTACCTAGAAGTAAAATATTGGTGTCAGAGCTGGACAAATTTGTAAGATGCCAGGGAGAGATCGTTATAAACAGACACCAAACTTTTTGGAGGAATGTAAATGTTTAAAATGAAAAAAGTCTTAGTGTGTACTATTATCTTTACACATACCAGTTCAATTAATAATACAATTGGAACAGATACAGAAGAAGAGAAATATGTATTTTTTACCGCTTTGAGAACACCTCCACCTAAATCCTAATTATATGCAAAACAGTGTTCGTAATTTTGATTAAATTTTTGAGTTTTTGGTTTGTTGATTTGTTGATTTGTTGATTTTGATTTTTTAGTTTCTCTTTTTCAATGAATTGGGAAGCCAATTCTTCTAATTTCATTCAAATTTCGTAAGTTTAACTGAACTTCAACCAGCGTGTGTTGAAAAAATCAATTCCAGGTCTTTTTTTTTGTGCATATTCTGTGCCTACATATTTTTAACTTGAGAGGAACTAAGGGGGTACGTACACATTTTTTTTAAAGAGCAGATGCAAAGATAAAACGCATAGTAAAATAAAGCATTGAAACCTTACTTAAATGAAAATATATGCAGATATGGTAATATCTGCATCACATTGGCGTAACAATCTTGTTAAGCAACGATTTGTATAACAAAGGAACGATTTAATTTCTAAATTTATTCCTCATCATCTGATTACTGCCATGTATCTATTATGCAAGTAAATAATAGACAATGAAAATACAAAATTTAATTAAAACAAACACTCGCGTGCCTTAATTGTGATAAATGCACATCACCCTCGACAAAAACAAGGCATCGCACGCAGTCAATATTTACCCCTATCACGATCATTAATATTCTTTTATTTTGATTAACGATTTAACCCCATGAAAGTGTTAGACAGTTAGTGGACTTTTATCTCGATTATCACTGAAACAAAAAAAAAACGAATTTCATGTTTTACAAAATTCCAAAATATTATGTATATTATTAGCACCGTGCGTTCTACCGCTTATATTGTTAGCGTGCGATGTAATCAAACCGCAGATACATGCGGTAATTTGAAACCATGATATAGATGTACAGTACATAAAGAGACTCTATTAAACCCTTTTGATGATGGATAAATTTCCATAAATTCATAATTCTTTCGTCTCTTAAAATTTGACTGTACATAAACATATTCTGTCAAATGAAAAACAAAACAAACCCATGCGGGTTGAGTTATGTACATACTTCCATAGCTATAGTAAAGTGCATAGTTTTCGTTTTTTTTTGGGAAAATGTCAAAAAACTGACAACTGTCATATAAATGTGCCCTGCCCTTTCGGTGCTAATCAACAAGAGCCATCGAAAATGACAAAAAAACCCGAACCGTGGAATATTAATGTCCTCAATGAATGTGCATTTGACTTTCACTTAATGTTTGAATGCAACTTATTAATCACCATCATAACAACCCAACCCCCGGGGCTATTAAATTTTTTTGTTAGCCCCTGATGACTGATATGCGGCAGGGAAGAAGCGCGAACGCGACTCTACTTTATTTTAATGGTGTCGCTATCCGCGTCCACGTCCGTACCATTACCCTCATGCAGCTGAATTCACCAAAACTAAATGAAACAAAAAAAAACAAAACTTACTGACAGACAATAAATATTTTGAAAAATTAAAACTATTTGTGGAAAAACACAATATTACGTGTATAAAATCGGGAAAATACTATAACTCCTCGTCTTTTCCCCCAGTCAGCCAGCCACCACTGTCGGCCGACCGCCACAGCCTGCCAGCGGATAGTTGACAATGGCAATTTAATTCGTTTAGTCACGCAGGTAATTCATAGAAAAATATATCAGGATCTATAAATGTGGCGAAATAATGTAACCATTCGAAAGGAAAACGGAAAAAACTACCCTTGACTCTTGACATAACAAAACAACGCTGCCAAAGGTAAACCTAACCGCGCGATGTGTCTGAGAGTATATGTAGTTTTGGTCTCGGCTAAAATAAGGGATGTGTTGTTAAAAGTTCATAAATAACAAACAATTCTATACTGAACCTGGGAGCAGCTAAAATATTGTTGATATTTTATAAGGTTATTGTTTGTTGGGAATCAGTGACATTTCATTCAGACGAATTGCATGTTTAAATGTCAATGAACTCCCACTATTGAAAATTGTGGACTGGTGTTCGTGTGGCCAAAAAAATAAACATGAGAAATCAGAAGTGAGAAAGAGCAAAACTTACTGAGGTGATAAAGAACTTTGGTTTGATGTTTTGAGATGACAGTGTTATTGGGTGTTAAATGCCTGTTCTTTAACTTTTCTGTACAATATACCCCTTTAGTTAGTAGGACACTGTAGATATCTTGTTGAAAAATTTTCAAACCAAATTTGAATAAATGTAAAATAACGTTATCTATCTTTAGAATACTAAAAACGTTAACAACGGTCTCCCCGACGGGGAATTGAACCCCGGTCTCCCGCGTGACAGGCGGGGATACTGACCACTATACTATCGAGGATATTGATTCTTGCTAGGTTGAAATATTTTTTTTTTTGGAAACAATAGGTGGAAGTATCACCTAAATAAGAAAAGAATAATATTATAATTATTAATACGAGTATTGATCATTTGAATTTGTTGTTAAACACAGTGTTGTTAAAGAATTTGATTGTATTCGTTATGCGATAAGTAAGCATTCTACGAACTTTCAATGCAAATAAATAGATTCAAAATATCGAATAAAAAATTACCTTGAGGTGAAAAATTGGATTTTAGGTCTATATTAAGAATTGCTACTTAATTAACGCCTTTACATTACGGTCCTAGCAAGAGCTGCAGACTTATTTTGACTTTTGTTGGGACCTTTGCAATATTTCGAATCAAATGCAAATGTTTGCAAAGCAACTTAAATTTATGTATGGTGCTTCTCCGGTTAGATTAAAATAACAGCCCTGGACCAGGTTGAAGAACGGAAAAGAAGGTTCAGCAACAGCTTACGGAAAATTTCATTCTCAATATGAACATTACAAGGAGCTTGTTTGTAAGGCTTGCAAGCGATGTAAAGTGTTTCAGTTTTTAGTTTCAACATTATGCTGCTTGTAAGGCTGTTAGGGAAATAATTATTTGAGCCTTAGCGTAGATAGAAATGTAATGTTCTATACTACTAGATTTCGATAGATAACAAAGTATTTAAAATGCGACACATAGCAGACGTGGAAACTGAATTCGAAAACTTAAATATGAATTTAAGGAAACAGTACTGCAAGTTGCCAAATTCTTTCACTTTTTTATAACCGAATATTTGGTTTGATAAATACATTAGAGACTTTAAGATAAGATGCATTGCCTGCATTACAGTTTTATTACAAAGCATAGCCCACATTAAATTAATCACAATTTGGATGTTAGTAACTTTTTCATCTTCATGTATTCAAAATTTAAATTTGTAAGACACCATTAAACCTTAACTTTTGGCATCATTACCAACCGCCAGCAGGACGACCCAATAAAAGATGAAGTGATGATCTATCACAAATAAGCACAAATTGCTAAAACGAAAAACATCGAGACACATCGATAGGAGAATTATGCCCGTAACCAACATTTATAACTTTTAATTAATTATTTTATTTTATTTTAAATTATGTTTTAAAAGCATTGATATTTATTATTAAATTAACTTAAATGCAATAAAAGCTTGTAATAATAATCTAAATTATCTACATACGGTTTCAAGCGCAATAAATTGACTTACTTTTCTTAACTTTAGTTGGCGCTATGTATTCATGGGCCTCAAGTAATAACTATCACCAACTTACTTGATCTCTAGCTTGCTGCCTCCAGTTTCGAATGCCAAGTTGACGTGGGCCGGCCTCAACTTGGTCACTTCACTGGAGATGAGGCGTGCTCTTGTTCTCTCACGATTGAATACCTTACGGGCTGGAGCTTCGATTTTCATTCGCTCGACATGCCCCAGCCATCCTAAGCGTTGAAAACGCAGTTTTTTAACCAGTCTTATAACTCCTGACTAAATCTTCTCCGCCAGATGTTACTTTTCTTGTCGACTCAAACTGGACCATGGATGGTACACAGAACCTTCCTCTCGAAGATACCAAGAGATCCTTCTTGGTGCTTCTGCACTATACAGCAAGACTGGGATGATTAAAGTTTTGTTCAGAGTTTCTTTGGTACTTCGTGATAGACCCTTATTCCTCAATTGCTTGCTTAAGCGGCCCATAGACACCACACTTGTGCTCACACCTTGTGTCGGTGTGTGGAAATGTGTGCTGTTTGTGGGCTGGTGTCGACACCGATTTTAGGTGTGAGACACGGAGCGAGAAAAATCAAAAGATTTTGATTTTTTTGTGTCGGTGTCTCAATCGGTGTGATGTGTATGGGTATGCACGCGCACATTTCCTATTCAGTTTGCATGTGAATCGTTGTTGAGTGTGGTGCGTCGCAAGTTGTTTTAATAAAATGTCAATTCGGGATTGTGAATTCTGGCGATCTTTTATAGATTTGTGTAGAGAACTTCCAGAAATATGGCAAATAAAATAAAGCGAATATAAAAATCTCAATAAAAAAAAGAAGCTTGGGAAATGTGAAAATTTATTTCTTTTTAAAAAACAATCTTTCGACCATATTCTTTTTTTTCTTCTTATTTTCATTTAAACAAGAAGTGATTACAATTAGCGTGCAAGCCTGCTTCAACGTCAATCATTCTGATCTTTCCTCTTTAAAATCTCTTTCACAACTTATGTGTGTATGATCTGGTGTGTAGTGTGTGGTGGAATTCCACACCATTTTCCAGTGCACCGGTGTGCGCACAAGTGTGGTGTCTATGGGCCGCTTTAGGTCAAAAAACAACAAGGGTAATTCTACGTTTGACACCTAAAAGTTGCACTAGTAAATTGTCACACGTTTGACAAAATCTACGGTGTAAATCGACTCTATTTGACGACAGTAACTACTTCGTTTTCTCCTCGTTAATGTCAAGACCCATTTTCTTCTCCTCAGACTTGATATAAGAGAAGACACCCGTCACTGCTCCTATGGTTCTTCCCATAATGTCGATGTCATCTGCCTATCCATATATATATCATATCACTAGTATTGGCGTTGGTGTTGCGCACCACTCTTTCAAGAACAATATTGAAGTAGCAACATGGCAGCGGATCGCCTTGTCGATGTCCTCTGGTGGTTTCGAAGGTTTCGGTCGAGTTTGTTACAATTCTGACGTCAAATTTAACTTACCGTTTCATAATTTTTGACAAACGATTTTTCTCAGGCTACAAATAATTGATGTACCTTACCCATAATATTTGCAATAAAATTCCATTTTTTTTAAATTGAAAATATTTATTTTAAATAAGCAGTGTGAGTTACAGCGTCCTCACAAAAAATCGCTTGCTAAAAAATAACAAAATTGAGGCATGAATAATCACAGTACAATAAAGTCCACAGACAACGAAAAAAGTCATCATTTTGACTATTTCGGTAGTCAATATGACTATTAGGTAGACAGTTTTCAGTCAACTATAGTAGTCAATAAAACGCTTTGGTCGAAGGAAACTGAAACTACGGTTGTCATATTGACTATTGTAGTAGTCAATACGATAACTGCGGTAGTCAATAGGACAACTCCGGTAGTCAATATAACAACTGCGGAAGTCAATATGACAACTGCGGTAGTCAATATGATAATCTTTGTTGAAAACCGAAATCGAATTTGACAACCTGGAAATCAATGAAACAATTGACAACCAAACTGTTATAGTGACTAGGTAGTCAATACAACAATCCTCGATAGTCAATTTTGGTGTCAATATTTCAACCAAATTGTTAAATAGACTACCGAAGTTGTTCTATTGATTACCGAGGTTGTCATATTGACCACCGTGGTTGTCATATTGACTACCAAAATTCACAATCAAAAATTGTTCTATTGATCCAGTAGTCAATTTTTTAAAATAAGGTTGTTTTATGGACTATTTTTGTAGGTAGTGCTTCAATTTCGCCCAATTTCAAGTTGACTATCGACGATTGTTAATATGACAACTTTTTTTCTGTGCATATCTTTTTAATTATCACATTTTTACCAAGCTCGTTAGCCAACTTATTCATTGAAAACATTCGGAACTACTTAAGCTTTGTTTTGCATTTTAATAATATTTATTTCATCAATAAACTGACGATAGAATAGCGCTTGCGAATTGTGTACATTTAGAATTTGAAAATCATGGTTCTTCTTTTCAAAATACGTATCGCACGAATTTTGGTTTGAATGATTACGTCATTGATATAATGTCCGTATTTTGAGTAATTTAGTCGAAAATTGTTTGTTGGAACACCGTCAGCTTTCCACAAAAACTAACTGTTCGATGTGTTTTATGGGTAAGTGGAGTATTTGTTCCATCCTTTTTTCAATACGATGCTAGACAGAACCTTAAGTTCAAAAGAGGCTGCTGTAGAGTCATTATTACTGATTTGTTCGCTAATAAATTGAATAACCATCATATGTAGGAGCTTCTTTTTTTTTTTTTTTTTTTTTTCTTAAATTCATTTTTATTAGTTCAATCTTAAAGCAAGACAAAAATTCATAAAACTAGCCTAATTATCCATAACTTACAACTAACTTAATGGTCCCATACGGACACTCTAAGCTAAACAATAACACTAATTACTAATGCCTTTCGGCCTTAATATCTATTTTACTTCAATTTAAATTTTATTTGTTTTGTTTTTATTAGAAAATTTTGGAAAAAAACTAATATCAATAACCTTTTTTTATTTATTTTTACTTACAAACTACTTAAAATAAGGTCCTTAAATAAAACTTAAAACTAACTTAAACTACCTATTCTACCTATAAACTACTTAAAACTAGAACAACCACAGCAGCAAATCTAACGTGTTTTGTTTTTATATTTTACTGTCTTTTTTGTATGTTTTTTTTTTTATTCCATATTTTTTTTTCTTTGATTTTTTTTGTTTTTAATTTTTTTTTTGTTTTTTTTTTTTTTTTTATTTTTATTTTTTAATTTTTTTTTGTATTTCTTTTTTTTTTGTGCCACCATGCCTATTCTACTTAAAACTAAACCCTAAAACTATAAAACAAGTATGTAAGCCGGCCAAGGCTTAAACCCCATCCCGACCTACCCATTATCAAGTGCCGATTGAAGCCACCAAAACTGGTTCTCCTGCTTCACCCTATCAGTTCGGTCCCGTTCGGACACAGCCCTACTGAACCGAAGGAGCTCTGCTCCGCCTTGTGCCATGACGTCCCGATTGTACAGGAGTCGCCTATCCACGGTTCTTCGTCTGACGTGGTAGATTAACGGGACTGCCAATCTATCCTGTATCAGACCGCATTTGTCTAAAAAGAGGAATGCCTCTGGTGGAATGAACCCGTTCAAGCGTGCACTTTCAAAATACTCGTCGTTCGGATAGAACGCCCTGAAAATTAAATTGTTGGTCGAAGACATAGCTCTTGCAATATGACCTCGAACGAGTTTTATCACGAAATTGTCAATTCTGTTGATTCGAGCCCAGTTGTATAGGACCTCGTTGGAATAGTAATGCACATAAGAAGATTCGGCTGTTCGATATAAGCTGGTACAGCGTCGTAAACACTGCCGCTCGAACACCCGAAACTTCTCCATCTGGGAAGGGGCAACGTTGAACCACACAGGACAACCATAAACGATCATTGGCCGTATGAGGGCCATGTAGCAAATTACCTTCACTCTGGGGTCAAGCCGACTGCTAAAAAACAGTCGTTTCGTCAGAGCGAAGGCTCCTCTGGCCCTGGTCAGAGCAGCATTTATATGTCTGTCGAAATATAAATACTGATCTAACCAGATACCGAGGTACTTCACTACACTTTTGCTCGCCAATGGCTGCCCGTGAAGATCAACGATGACCATCTTGCGCCAATTCTTACACGTATCCCTCGTGGCCCCAGCCAACGGAGTCCGGAACAGAATTGTCTCTGACTTCTGGATATTTATTTTCAGTTTCCAGTCGTCGCAATATCGCTGAATCTTGTCGAAATCACGCTGTAAGAGAATTCTAATAACCTCAACCTTTCGGGCCGTTCTGTACGCAATTAGATCGTCGGCGTACGCAATTGCCTTTGTAAGACTACCTATCAGATCGCTGGTGTAAATGCTAAAGAGAATCGGCGAATTCACCGCTCCCTGTTGAAGACCATTTTTAATTGAGAATGTTGTGGTAGAAGTTACATTGCCACTTTTGACAACAAACTTTCTACCGTTAAGCATATCATAAAGTATATACAACAATGGCTTGCTAATGCCAAGCCTGCTCAATTTTAGGTAAAGACCCTCCAACCATAGGGTGTCAAAGGCCTTTTCCAAATCAACCAGAACAGCACCTGTGCATTGTTGTTTGGATTTATTCCATTGGATATCAGAAACGAGTTTAGACGCAGCATGAATTGTGTCATGACCCGCCTTGAACCCGAACTGTTTATCCGGAATTATTTTGTTGTCCGCAGCCCACTTAGTCAGAGCCCTATTAATGATTTTTTCGAAAACTTTGGTGATGCTCAGAAGAAGACTTATCGACCGAAGATTTGACGGGTTGGAGTTGTCCTTTCCCTTTTTCGGGAGAGGATGAACCACAGCAGTCTTCCAATGCACTGGATAATATGCATTATTCAGTGCATTATTGAAGAGCGTGGTGTAAATGTCAATTGCTTCCATCGGTAAATGTCTTAGTACAACGTTGGATATACAGGGTGCGCCAGAGAAACTTACTTATTTGAATGGTCAATAAAAAAAAAGTACTTCAGTTATTGTTTTAATTTTTTTTTTTATTTGAGAATACAATATCCCAATTTTTTTTTTATGCAGTCTTAAAAATGACATCGGATAAATGGCGACCCCCATTGCGCATACACTGATGAAGTCGATTTTTGAAATTCGTATCCACTCTTCGCAGCATATCAATCGGTATGTTGGCAATGGCGTCGCGAATGTTGTTCTTGAGGTGTGCTATGGTCCGTGGTCGATCGACATAAACCAGGGATTTCAAATAACCCCATAAAAAGAAATCGCATGGAGTCAAATCTGGAGAGCGTGCCGGCCATTGGAGATCGCCTCTGAGAGAGATGAGGCGGTCGGGGAAATGTTGTCGCAACAAATTCATTGAGTCTCGTGCTGTGTGTGCTGTGGCTCCATCTTGCTGAAACCACACGTTCCTAACATTCATTTCTTCGAGTCTTGGAAGAAAAAATTCCTCAATCATGTTCCTGTAACGAGCTCCATTCACGGTAACTGCGCGTCCGTTTTCTTCAAAAAAATAAGGACCAATTATTCCCATTACCGACATCGCACACCAGACAGTAACTCGCTCACAATTAAGTGGCTTCTGGTGAAGCTCACGCGGATTTACACCACACCAATAACGCATGTTTTGCTTGTTGACGCAGCCGGAAATGTGGAAGTGAGCCTCGTCACTGAAAAAAACGATCGCGTCTTCAGGCAGGTTGTCAATCAGAATTTCACATGCATTTTGACGGGCAACAAAATCGCTTTCAGTTAATTCTTGCACAACAGCCAATTTATAGGGATGAAATTGAAGGTCTTTATGGAGAATTCGTCGAACAGTGGTGTCAGAAATTCCCATAGCAGCTGCGTGTTTGCGAGCCGAACGCCGGGGAGAACGCACAACTGACTGCCTCACTCTTTCGATATTTTCCGGAGTTCTGATGGTCCGTTGAAGTCCATTTCTGGGTTTAGAGACACTTCCACACTCCCGAAATGAGTTAACCCACGACAGAATTGAATTACGGCCAGGAACGAGTCTGTGAGGAGGAATTTCAAAGCGAGCGCGGAAGGCACGTTGCGTAGCAACAAGTGAGCGACCGTTAGAAAAGAAGCTTTCAACTGCGAAGGCCCGCTGCTCTCTAGACCAGAGCATGATGGCAACTGACTGGAGGGAGAAACAAACTTGGGAACTTCGCCCTCCAGATGCGCCCCCTCTTGCCCATCTACCCGCCCAACTCACCGCGCGGGAATTTTTTCAAATAAGTAAGTTTCTCTGGCGCACCCTGTACCATCGACACCTTCTGACTTTTTGTTTTTTATTGAGTTGAAGATGAGCTGAAGCTCAACCTTCGTCACTAACAAGGGACTTGGTCCCGTTTGCTCGGCGATTATAGCATTTGCCAAGGAATCGTCATTGAACCGCATGAAACCGCGGTTCTCAGATCGCCATTGTGTGATATCATTACGGAGGTAAAAGTGATTAAGTAGGGCTCTGTTTTCCAGGTCGTGGTTGGGGCGAATGCTAACATTCACCTTGTACACTTGCTGGAAATCAGCTCCCACCGCCTCCACTTTTTCCTTCGGATCTTCAATTATATAAAAGTCATCGTCAAAGATGGCTTCTTCTGAATCTATTTGCGCTGTCATGAGTACGTATCTGTTTTCATCGGTTCTTTGGAGTTTCAGACTCGGAAGGTCATTGTCGTTCTTTTTTCTGAATATCTTGTTGATTTTAGGGAACATACTAGGGTAGCTCGAATTAACTGACCGGATCTTGCGGTCCCAGTACTTGTTAATTGATAGCCTGTAGTTCTCCTTAATCAACAGATTGACATTTTTTATTGACGACTTCAGTGTCCTAACCTCCAAGTCGCGTGGGTCTGTAAGTCGTCTGTGCAATTTTTTGAGTCTTGTCAGTAAGCCACTTTTGTGCCTACGTAGTGTGTCAATTGTCGCGTTTCTGTAAGCGTCCATTTGGTCCCGTTCTTTGTACTTTGGGATTGTCCGTTCCATCGTTCGTTTTATTGTTTCGTCCATCTGTTGTAAGTGTTGGTCAATTTCTGTATTTGTCAGGTTTCTGTTGTTTGGTGGGGCTATGTCACTCGAACGAAGTTCTCTCGCTAGGGCATTGGTGAAACGAGGCCACCGCATCTTACTGTAATTGTAAGAATGCGTTGGAACGTATTCCTCCAACTCCACGCGTTCGTTCGGAATCTGCATTACAGCAGCCAGTCCGCAGTGATCACTGTCGTACTCGACTGTCTGTAAGCAGTTTCGCGGGTGATTACCCACTTTGTCTGTAACTGTCAGTCTGGTGTCGTACAGCAAAAGGTCCAGAAAGGAGCCGCTTCTTGGATACGATGGCCTTTCAGTAGCCAGCAGGTCGACGCCATATTCAACGCTGTAAAGATTCATCAAATTAAAAAGATGATTACCTCTGGGATTACTATGTTGATCTCCCCAATCTTCATGTTTTGCGTTCAAATCACCGGCCAAGATGAAATAGTTTTCTTCCAAGCTCAGTTTAAGTTCCCTAAAAACAATCTCGAGTTCTGATGCAAAGTAAGTGACCTGCGGAGCTCCAGCCGCATAAGCCGCAATCATATACATCTGCTTCCCTTGAGAAAGAGAGATGCATACAACGCAAACTTCTAGCGTCTTGAGCTTTCGCAATTCATTGTTGTATATGACTTTATAATTAATGCCCTTTCGTATAAAGAGAGCGACACCGCCCCCTTGAGTGGAGTCGAGCCGGTCTCTTCTTACGATATTGTAATTTTTATGAGTCAATTTGTGTTTGTGGTTTAGCTTAGTTTCGCTAGCCATAAACACATCGGGACTGTAGTCTTTCAACAATTGGAACATATTGGCTCTTCGTTCAATCCTAATCAGCTAGGACTTTTAGGCGCGTCTCCGGCAGCGCGCCCATTATGGTCTAAATTGCGCCAGGCCAGGCAACAAAGAGTAGAGATGATCTACCCTTTTGCCTTGCTCCTTTATCTGACTTTGCAGTCCTGTTAGTTGACCTTGAATGCTCAACAACAAGGCAAAATGTCACAAAGCTTGCTCTAAAGTAATTGATTTTTAAAAAACAACAACTTGCATTCTTTTTTTAAATCAAAATCCTCGATAGTATAGTGGTCAGTATCCCCGCCTGTCACGCGGGAGACCGGGGTTCAATTCCCCGTCGGGGAGTCAATTTCATTTTATCATTTCAGAAACAGACATGAATTCAAAAAATTGATAATTTTCCTTCAAAACTTTGTCGTATTCTAAAGTAAGAATTATTATTTTAACTAAGAGCTTTCCGTGCAATTAATCAAGCTATATTTTTTTTTTTGGCTGACCTTGAATAAGGTTTAACGGCCATGATTAGTAAACAAATTTTCCATCTAGCTTTATAATACCAAATCATAATCAAAACAAGAAACATAATAAAAGTTTCTTACGAAAATTATGACTCTCGCTAAACTTTTCGGCAATTTGTCTTCATTTTATTTTTATAGACACAACCAGCCTTTCACTATATCAGCACACAACAACAAAACCAACAAACAAAAAGAGTCCTAAAACTTTCTACACGTAACATAACAAATCCTAAACAATCAACTTAACAACCTTGCCGCCTAATTTGTTTTTCCATCGTGATCCGTGATGTCCCAACTTTATATATTTCTTTTAAGGTAAGAGATATGCGGTGTGTATAGAAGCGTCTATATACAATATACATAGACGCAGATTGTAATTCAATTAAAGTTATTAACAAATAAAAATAATAATAACATTTTTAATGTTTCAATTTTATTTCCGGTCACAATGTAACTGTTACTGTACTATTTATTACACATCTATACAATGCCATTTTGTTTGTTCGTGTTTCCTTGTTCGCTGCTCATTCATGGCCTTGCCATCGCCATCATTGCCATTCATTCCGCTTCGAGTGATTTTAGTGCCCTGCCGCACTTTTGTCGTCGTTTTTGTCACTTTTTGCGGCATTGCCGACGCCACTGTGCTGCGCCATTACCATTCGTTGGTTCGGTTGGTACGTTCGTTCATTCGTTTGTTATCGGGTATAAACGCTTTTACGGACTTTTGTTTATGATTTTTCCGGAAGCACAACAAACCAAAAGAACTGGGAGCAGTAAGGAGTAGTAGGAGCAGTAGCAGCTGTAAAATTGTGAATTATTGCTGTCATTATGGTCTTAAACTATGCGGAAATGTATTTTATTTTTAGAGCGATGAGCTGAGCGCTGAGTGAGCAGTGGACACTGTGCTGAGCTGATTCAAGCTGAGTTGAACAGAAGTTTTTTCGCACAAATAAATCCTAAATTTATTCATGGCAACAATTTTGATAGTTAAGCTTACAGCAAAGCTGTCAAATATTTCGAAATGATACATTTTTATGATTTGACTATTACCATTTGCCTATGACTATGATGTTGGAGGATGTCGATATGATGCTATAACTGGAGTTGGAAGTAGGACTGGACATACGGACATCACAGACAGAAAATATTTTAATAGAGATGTGATTTTTTTCGTTTATTTGTGTTTTAAGGAATATTTAAAGTAAGAAATATTATTGTCCGCACTTTGTTAAAAAATCGTTTAATTTATATTAAGTTGTAAAAAAATAATGATCGTTCTTTGGATGGGATGTTTATGCCATTGTGTGAATAAGGCAGGATTTAAGTATCAATAAACCAAAAGTTATAAAGATTGAGATTCGGTCTACAAATAGACTGGTTTATCTTTGTTGGCTTGTTCCACAAGATACAAAAAAGTTAAAAAGTTGAATATTGTTATGAAAGTCAAGGCTTATTCTCAAAATATTAATATACCTAACTTTTTTGAATTATTGAAAGACACAGTTTTCTAACAATAAAAAAATAAAATGCACAGCCCGGTTGCACGAACTTGATCATTTCAAAAAGGTATGTTTTCAAAAATTTAAATACGATTTTATTTTTCAAAAAAACTTAATTTTAAAAAATTTTTGGATCGATTTTTTCAAATCAAAATTTTAAGACAAAAAACATAATTACTGCTCTGTGGGGGCGGGTTACTTTCTGGAGCAATACAAAAATATTTATTTTATTGAAAGAAGCCAAGTTAACACAAAAAATATTTAGAGATAATTTAATGAAAGTCTATCGGCTGGTTTTTGAGAAAATTCGAAATTTTTATTTTTGACCAACGAATTTGTATGCGGCATATTGTTAACTTCTCATAAGAAGTTATTATAATGGGTCCGATTCGTCAAATTGAAAATTTTGACATTTCTCGAAATAAAAGATTTTTAGAAAGATGTGTGAGCGTGCGTGTGTACGTACGTTCGTACATCCGTCCGTACGTTCTCGATGTATTTGTTGTCGATAGCTCAAGAGCCAGAAGATATATCAACTTCAAATATATTTTGTTAATAATTAGGCAGAAAGATTCAGAAAGGTCTTTAAAAAAAATTGGATGGGCGGTTTTTTTACCTAGCAGTTTAATCAAAAGTGAAAATTTGGCTTAACTCTAAATATCTCATGAACCAAAAACGCTAGAGAGTTGAATTAAATTCTATATAATATATTGTAACGCGATACCAAACAAGTACATTTTTTTGAATAAAATCCATTTAACGATTTATTTTATAAATCAAAAAAACTAAACAAAAAAATTTGTCACCCAAAAATTTTACGTATACAAAATTATTGTATCTCCAAAATAATTTTGTGAAACAAAAATTAACGTTTTTAACATCTGCTAAAATTTTGAGAAAAATCGAATCGAAAACCTAAAAAAACATTACTCAAAGTTGGTAAACATTGAATTTCGACTCAAATATCTTCTCAAAAATTTGAGATTATGGATTCTAACTAATTTTTACTATTAAGATATATTGTTCCCAACATTCGGAAAAATTGTGAAAAAAATCGAAATGACAGTTTTTTTTTTAAATAAAAACTTAAAAAAAAATTTAACAAAAGTTGTTAAAAATTGTTTTTCGACTCAGATATCTTTTCAAAACTTTAAGATTGTGGCTTCCAGCTAATTTAAAATAACAAGAAATATTGTTTTCAACATTTGGACAAATTTTGAGAAAAATCGAATTGAATTTTTTTTAAATATAAACCTAAAAAAAAAACAACATTAAAACTTAGTAAAAATTTACTTCCGGCTTAAACAGCTTTTCAAAAACTAAAAATATTGTTTTCAAACTTGTTTTTATTTCACAGAAAATATATTTTCGATTTTATTATAAAAATCCAACAGTCCGTTTATTCATAAAAATAAAAATAACATCTACAAACAATAGTTCGCAAATTTGTTAAAAATTATTGTTTGGTTCTTAATATGTCTCAAATTAATTCCATTCATCCAATTTGTTAAAATTTAAGAAACGCTAATTAAATTGGTAAAAATCTGTTTTCGTCTAAAAACCTATTTAACAAAACTAGATTTTCAAACTAAACTTGGTAGTTTTAAATTTTTTAAGAATAATTTACCTCACACCTTTTTTAACCCAACACGAAAACCTAAAAACTCTTAAGCTAGAAAAAATCTAAAAGCGGGAAGGGGAGTTATCATTGTGGGTCGCATGCAAGCCCCTTTTTATTTTTGTTCTTAAAAAAAAGTGAAAAAAAACGACTAACGAGAATCTGCTTCAATTTTACGTTTGATTAAAATCTCGAGTTCGACAGTTTTTACGAACAGTTTTTTGTCGCAAGTGAAAAATTTAACCGCTTTTAAGACTCAGGTCACTTTTTCCATTGGGATTCAAAAAGTTTCTATAAATTCAGATGCTTGTGGTTGGACCGGACCACTAAGCTTGTAAATGAGCTGCATTTTTGATAGGTATGTGCTGAAAATGTATTCTTGCGTTCAAAAAATTCACATAGGTAAAGGGTTCTTCAATAAGAGCGGGTAGATGTTAAATTGGAATAAAACAAACTGTGTGTGAGGTATTTTTTTGTTTAAAAGGCGCATGTATGCCATTAAGGGTGGAATATGACTTTATTCAAATGCCCACCTGGGCTTCTAACGGTGGCATGGATCTTAGCTATGGCCAGTGCTATGTTCACATTAAGGGTATCTGTCGATTGTGGGTTTATTTGCATAGATCTGCAACTTCAAGAAACCCCACATTAAAAAGTCTAGCGGTGTCAAATCACATGACCTTGGTATCCAACTCAAATAAACCCTGCGAGAAAAAACGTTACCCTCAAATCGTTCATGCAAAATGTCAATCGACTGCTGGAACCACATGTCGTCTAGGTCCATATGGTTCAATTTGGGACACTAAAAATTAGTTATCATCGTTATGTAACGCCCGCTGTTGACGGTGACCGCCACACTTACTTCGTTTTCAAAAAGTACGGATCAATTACGTCGGCTCCGCCGGCCAAAAATCCACATTAACTCGGGGAGGGTGGTGAAACCATTTAAAGTCCAGTCAAGGAACAAAAGGTTGGATCTTGTACGGGTGTAGGCCCAAGTCCCAACGCAAAATTCGCCAAGTTGAAGTCTGCGAAAGGCCGAGTTCTTCTGGACGGCGAATAATAGACTGCATTGCGTTCTCGGCCGATTTTGGATCTCTTGAACCAACGGATGTTGGCTGATTGTTTACTAAACCGGTAGTGTGAAATTTGGCCATCCAACTTTGAAGAATCGACTTTGAAGGGCCACCACGTCTACAAACAAAAACAAAAAGCATTGCTTTACTGCCGTCTGCCTTATAGCCTTTTCACACCAAATCCAAAACCGGGTATTCGGCAAAAAGTTTTCGAAAACCAGAAAATCGTTCACACCGAACATTTACACGTTTTCATTTGACATTTCAATTTACTATACACCGGCTGTCAAATTTTTTTATTGTTAACAAAATTTTATGAGTTAAAAGAAGAGTTTCAACTGAAGCTCTGGGGACGGGTGAACAAGAACTACAAGCTCGCTTGGCTGCAGCTATCCTCGTTGTTTACTTCAACCGGTCCGAACAATTCACTAAGAAGAAGGTAATTGTCTAAAAAATTTCGTGTAGGTCCTTATGGAGCAGAAAAGGTCAATTCCTTGTTCCTGATTCGTACAAAAATCACACTCATCCAGATCGATCACTGAAGCTGTTATGATGGGCTGCAATCTGAGGACTGAGGATCTTCTTAATGTTGGCATCGCTGTCCATCCATCAAGGGGCTATAGTCCACTGTTGTGGTTTTATTCACTGGAACAACGATTCCCACATTGTGGAATGTTTTGGCGCAAATTTTTCTAGTCCGCTGAGACTTATGTAGCTTCCACCAGAGATTTTCTTTCATACTTATTCTCATCCACTTATTGCCTTTCTCATATCTCCCAAAACCTTGTTATTAGACGGAGTTACCGGAAAGTCTTAGTAGTAGTAAGCGAAAGCGTCTAACATATTTGTGGTGACGAGTTCGAAGACGCATCCCTTGGAAACGTTATTAGGAACTATGAGCAAGTCTTCCTCGTCCTTAGGGTCGTCACTCCAGTAGCCATAGTGAATTTCGGCTCCTTGCTTAACAAAGAGCCTTTGAAACTCTGGAGGATCATCAAAGAAATGAAATATTTCATTTGACAGCAGCCATCAGCTGTTTTGTTCACATTAATTTGAGCGCTGGCTGAATGTTTCGAAAGGTTTGTTGGTTTAGTTCAACTTTGAATTGCTAATAGTTTTCGAGAAGTTTTATATAAAACTTGTGGTTTACGAAAACTTGCGGTTTATTAATATGTATGTGAAAACTTGAGTTTTCGATGTATGTTTTCGGCCAAAACCGATAATTTCGCGAAAACCGGGTTTTATACTTGGTGTGAAAAGCCTATTACTTGCCACAATGATTTGGCATAAACAACTGATTTTATAAACAAAAGATTTGGCAAATGTCACCAAAACAAAATGGCGGCCAAAAGGCGCCAAAATTCACCGTGCCAATTGAAAAACACTTTAAAAAGTTGGAATAAATAAGTTTCTATTGATCATAGTGGACTCTTAAGGGTTTTTGTAAAAGCTTCAATTCAATTTTATTTCCCTTTCTAATAAAAAGCAGTATTTAACAACCAAAACTTTTTAAAGTGAATCCGATGTTTGTTGTTCAAGTTAGAATGGTGCATAGGAAAACCATTGTTCATTTGACTCTTTTGCTAAATTTAGTTGAAATGTGAATCCAAGTTCCAACATCTTACAAAAAAAATAGTTAATAGATTAAAAAATTCCTTTCAAACTCTTTATACTGAAGAAATGCAAAGTTGTTAATTTAAAAATTTGTATTTATTCATCTTTAATTTTGTTCTAATTCATTGAAATACGGTTTTAGGTTTATTTTTTAAGGTTTTTTACCATTCATCTGAATTCAACTGTCTGGTCTTTTGGAAACGATTTGGACTAATGGTCGCAAAAATGTCCATGTTATAATGAAATTGTATTCAAAAAGAAATGTTTTAATTTCAATTCTTATTCTTAATAATAATAATTATTACCTTTTTTAAGTAGGTAAAAATGCATATGTATAGTATTCTATCTACATACGCTCACACAATTTGATATTCATTGAATCAAATTAAATTACGACAACATCTACATAAAAAGGTACAAACATATCCTTTTGATAAATATAAATAAAGTACATATCAAAATAAATTAAATATAAATATGTAGGTATAAAACCAAGATCGTGTTCCCACTTTGAATTTCCGGTAATTGCTCTTTTTGACTACAAGCCCGTCAAAATGAAATTTAACAAGCCATATCCTCCTTAGACATAATCTCCAACTGACGTTTAAATTCTATACTCAAAGAAAATATAACATTGCTTATATGAATGTATACAATTGTCCGATTGTATGTATGTATGTGTATTATAGCTCCACATATAAATATTTGTTGCAAGAGCAACAAACTGGCCATATCGAACCCTTGGCAACCAATTTACATAAAAATCGCATTACACTTAACATCCACTTTGCTAAACGAGCCGACGACTATACGATACGACGACGATGACGATACGACGAAAAGGACTCTTCCTATTCTCCTACCATCATTATGCTTGTATACTGGCGGGAGCCATAGCATATTCAATTCGAAAGGACGAATAATAGTCCTAGCAAAAAAAAGGTATTAAAAAAAATACTAACAACAACAACCTTCTACTCCTCTCTCTCTCTCCCTATATTCTTCGTATAGAAAAGCAAAATATCCTTTTGTGAAATTGTGTGCAATAAAATAACGGCTAGCTAGCGTTGTATACATCATCAGCAACGTCCAGCGCCAGCGTTTCGTTCATCACAAATCAAAAGCGCACCAAATATCGTCCACATCACAGACCGCTCAAACTCAAACATATACGAAATGGAATTCCGTTATTAAACTGTTCCATCTCTTGCTCTCCATCCAAGCCATATACTGTACCTAGCTAGATTTGTGTACCCTCCTTGGATGCCCAGGAAGTGTGCCGAGAAGCAACAGCAATCATCAAATGAAAGTCGTCGACAATACCGGACATCATCATCATCATCATTCTCGTCCTCGTCCATCATATAGAGCCATATACGAATCGAATACGAAAGGACTCTTTGTACAAAGTTGAAATTTTTTCAGTTTGAAGAATTAACAAAATAAAAAAACGCACAAAAAAGGACTCGAAACTCATTCATCTGAAATAATTGGAAAAGGGTCCCTCGCTTTATCGGTAACCAAACAACATATTATTCTGATACTCTAGCTCTGCTCTTTCTCCCTCTCTTTTTCTTTCGTCCTTTATATGATTTCCGACAACAGGAAAAGGAACCTAAGTGTGGGGGTCATATAGTTCAGGAGTAGGTACCTACTAACTACCTACCAATCGATTCTAAAAGTTGCTTCTATTTGGCAAATATAACGTGTTATTTGTCCATGTGGCATAGAGGTTTTAAAATTGCACAACTAGCTGTAGAAAAAAAAGTATATATAAAAGTTTTATTTTATTTGTTTGTTTTTAATTAAAAAATAAAATGTTAATTCAGTTTTTTGTTCATTTCAATCCTCCTCGCTTAGAAAAAAAATTGAACTTAGAGCGAATGAAAGTTGTATTTAGTGTCGAAATCAAAAAAGCAAAAGCGGTGCATGTCAAGGGCATTAGCCTTGAATTTGAAATAAATTCAGTTTTCATTTCAGACTTAAAAAAAACAAACTCAAAAGTATTTTAAAGTGATATGTTCCAAATTTTTGAAAATATACTATGGAAAATTCTTTATAATTGGAAGGACTATAGAAAACATTAAAAAGCAACGTTTTAACAACTATAGAAAAATACCTTCATTAATCTTTAAATTCTAAATCGATATTGTTTTCCAAAGTAATATGTTAGAGTTATAGAGTTATGCTAGAATCAATAGATAGAATAGAATTGATTTTCACTCTATTATTGTTTTACGGCTTTAGCTTAAAACTTTTAGAAAAATTCGCAGAAAACTTCCTTAAACTTAAAAACTCCTAATTTGACTTAATACTTTTTAAATTGTACACTCTCAAAGGCTTTAACATTAAAAAAAAGATCGATGAAAAGTACTTAATCATTATTAACAACGTTTGTAAAATAAAGATTAACTTTACCTTCACATTCGTGACGGGATGTCGATATTTCTAAAAATTTTACAAAATGTTAATATCAACATTTTGTGGAAGTTAACAAATTTGTCATTTTTTCTGTCCTGGTTGTCAAAACACTTAAGTCGAAAATGATTGCTTACAAGTTCTTAGTTGATTCTCAGTTGTCAATTGGATGTTTCTAAATACTTAAATAAAAGATCAAGACATTTTTTTTGCATTTATCATATAGCTTCAATTTTAATATCTGTTTTTGTTTGCGAAATATCTTAGTCAATGATACATTTTTAGTAGCATTGTTCCAAGGCGTTTAAATCGTTTGAAAAATGTGTCGAGATATTTAAGTCGAAAATCAGTTTGTATACATAAAATTTTTTTTAGATTATTTGTATTACTGATAAAAAATTGTATTTTCGAGCATATTTGGGCAGGTGCCCCTAAAACAAGTTTAAGTATGTTGGACAGGATCCAAAAAAGAGCTTTGAAAATGAAAGGCGATGGATTCAACTGAAAAACATCTTAACAAAACACGAAAGATTACAAAGCTTTGAAGCAAAACAAATCGGCATCCTCTTTTTAACTTCCCATAGGACGTTATTGTAATGGGTCCGATTTGTCAAATTGAAAATTTTGACATTTCTCGACGTTTCAAGTTCCCTAGAGTCCAAAATAAAAGATTTTTAGAAATTTTGTGCGTGCGTGTGTACGTACCTTCGTACTTCCGTACATCCGCGACATTTTCTTCGTCGTCCATAGCTCAAGAACCAGAAGAGATATCGAGTTCAAATAAATCTTGTTATACAGGTAATAAAGCAGAAAGATGCAGAAAGGGCTCTCAAGAAAATTGTGTGGGTAATATTTTTACCATAGCAGTTTAAAAAAAAGTTGAACATTCTGGTTAACCCTAAATATCTTACGAACCAAAAACGCTAGAGACTTGAATTAAATTGTATATAATCTTTTGTAATGCGATACAAAACAAGAATATTTTTTGAAAAAATCCAATTAATGTTTTTTTATAAATCAAAAAAACTGAAAAATAAAATTTGTCACCTCCAAAATTTTACGAATACAAAATGAGTTGATCTCCAAAACAATTTTGTGCAACGTAAAAAACGTTTTTATCTGGTAAGATATGAGAAAAATCGAGTTTCCAGTTTTTTATAAAAAAAAATCCTAAAAAAACATTACTTAAAGTTGGTAAAAATTGAATTTCGACTCAAATATCTTTTCAAAAATTTGATTAAAGCCATAATTATCTTTTAAAAGAAAATTTAACAAAAGTTGGTAAAAATTGATTTTTTAATCTAATATCTTTTCAAAAATGTGAAAATATGGCTTCTTATTAATTTTTACTTTTAAGAAATATTGTTTTTAATATTCGGAAAAATTTTGAGCAAAATCGAATTTACAGTTTTTTTTATAAAAAATAAAAATCTATTCAAAAAAATTAATAAAAGTTGGTAAAAATTCATTTTCGACTCGAATATCTTTTCAAAACTTTGAGAAATTAGCTTTAAACTACTTTTTTCTCTTACAAAATATTGTCTTAAACATTTAGTAAAATTTTGAGAAAAATCGAACTGACAGTTTTCTTACAAAAAAAACAAAAATTTTAAAGAAAATTTAACAAAAGTTGGTAAAAATTGATTTTCGACTCAAATATCTTTTCAAAACTTTGAGAATATGGCTTCCAGATAATTTTAACTTACAAGAAATATGTTTTTCAGCATTTGGAAACATCTTGAAAAAAATCGAATTTACAGTTTTTTACAAAAACTAAACAAAAAGCTACGCGAAAGAACTTGTTCAAGCAGATAAGTCTTTAACTCTTGAGCACCTAAAAATTAACATTCTTAAAGTTGTGGCTGAGATACCGCCCAATGTATTTAAAAAGGTGATTGAAAATTACTTCAAAAGATGCTTGCAACAATACGCGTGGTGGCCATTAAAATGATGAAGTGGTTCACACATAATGTCAACGTTGAAACTTTATAACAAAAAAGTTCGTTTGAATAAAATTAAAATGATCTTCCTAAATTTGTAGTCAAACCCGCTTAGGTGGATTTATAAGTTAAAGTTAAATTGACTTTTTTTTTGTATTTAGATAAGCATAGGGCATCACAGTGGAAAAAATACGTTTTAATTCAACTGAAGAATGAAATAAGGGAAATATTATAATCAATTGTGTTTTCATTGGATCCCCTAATATATTTTTTAAAGAAAAAGTGAGTTTAAATCAAATTTAGTTATTTCCTTTAAATAACGTTAAGGTTCTTCTCAAGTAATTAAGGGCCATTGCCTGAATTACTGAATATTGGTAGAAATTAAGTTTTAGTTTTGTAGTTTTTGCTCAACAAATTTTAAACCCCAAAATGTTCCTTTTACACCATAGACCTTTATGTTCTCAAATAGTTTCCATTAAAAATATATTGTCTGCTGCTACATTACGTATCCTTCCACGTTTGTGTAAACAACAAGTTTTAACTGCACGTAGAATTAAATGGGTGTGTTTGTTTGCATAATTTGTCAGCCTATACACCGTCGTCACAAAATACTCTCAAACTCTGCTGTGTCTGCATTTATATTCCAAAATAAGGGCATTGTTTTTGGAATGAAGTTTTTTAAAAAAAAAAAAGAATCCGCAACTTGGTTTGGTCGTCATAAATTGTACTTTATACCTATGTACTCTCGCGCTACACCATCATATACAAAAACCAAATCAGTGTCAGTGGTGGAGAATATGGCGGCGGCAGCAACGATGAGAATACCATCAGCGACTCCCATTTGAATCCTTTTCCAGCTGAAATCTGACACTTTCCATATAGAAATGTATAACTAAGGGTACGTATTTATACCGCAAACAGAGGCCATGTGATCTGACCATGTGACCAACAGCGTTACCCAACGCTGCCGCACCATCAACAAATGCCCCCCAGCAGTCTCCACCGAACCGACTGTCGACGAGGACAACGACAACTATGGCGGCGCATGCAATTCATAAAGAAACTTTAATTAAATTTTCTGCACAGGATACTCGTTCTCTTGGGATGTTTTAGTCAACTACATTACAAAATCCTCCACAAAACCATGCCATACCTACCTACTCCGTCAATTGCAACACTTTGAGTGCACTCGCAACTCATTCCCGCCGTCTGTCGTCACAGACATCCATGTCCATGGAACTGGATGCAACTATTATACAGGGAAACAGAAGTACACTAAACATAACATAGGAGGCGTATACAAGAATCCTCTTGTTGTCCATCCGTAGACCGTAGTCGTTTTCGTAGTCCGTTGTCGTCCGGAAATTGTGCAGAAAAGTTTGTCCCGCTTCGCCCGCTAAATAATGGTGTTTGTGTGTGTGCAGATTTTATATATCCTTAACGATTTTCCTTATGTTTTTTTTTTTGTCTGTGATAATGTTTGCAGAAAGAACACCAGCGCATCAGCTATAACGGAAAGGACAATGGATGTGTTTTTGTTTGCAGTTTTGCGTTATATACGGACGTACATTATTTTTGTTCTGTTTGGTAATTTTTAAGGGACGAGAACTTTTCCAGGAGACTTCACCAAGAACACAGGAAATCCAAACAAAAACACGCACCTAATTAGGACGTTTTGTGGACTTGTTGCGGATGTTGGACGATAGCACAAAGAGATACAACATCCGGTTGAGACACACAAAAAGAGGAGCGGGAATTTTTCTGTTTAATATAACAAAAACAAAAAAAAATACGAGTACATACTTATATTTATAATGAAAGAATTGTATGGAGAAAGTTGATGGTGAACATAATGAGAAATGAAAAGCCTTCAGGACATTTTATTGTGTTGAATTATTTTTATTGCTGTTCTTTAGATGTCAAATGGGTGCGGCAGTTTTTTGAAAACTCAACATAAACAAACACAAACTTAAGAGAAAGATACTTATTCGTCCAGAAGATATACCTAGGCTGGTGGAACATCAAAAACCACAGGATTTCGTCCGTTGGGACTAGTTAGTGATTTAAAGAATCATCGCTTTTGTAAAAACTGAAAATATTGCTTTGAAGCCTTAAGTTTTGAAGAAAACCCAAGGATTTCTCGTTGATCTTTGGAACTATGAAGTTTTTAAACGATATTACATTTTAAATAAAAACTTAGACCTTTTTTAAATTCAGTTAAGACAAGAACTTACGTTGGCAGATCACCCAGCAACATCGTATATTCGCCGATTGAGTGCTTGAGAAGTTTTTTTTTTTATAATAAACATACACTCAAGGGGAAGGTTTAAAAGGAGATGTCGGTGCACATTAGTTTTGAATTCCTGAATATTGCAATGACTAGGAAAGACAGAGTATGGTAAGGCATTCCACATTCGCTTAGTACGGCTAAAGAACGAATCTCTGTATTTGACAGTACGGCCGAAGTTGGACTCGAGGGTATATTGATGAGCATTCCTAGAAGCGCGAGTATTACGGTTGAACTGTTTAAGGGGAGGAATGCAGCTGATTATTTCACTTGAGCATAAACCGTTAAAATAACGGTAAAAAAGAGTCAGACAAGAGGCCTTACGACGACGTTGAAGCGAAGTAAATGAACTTATGATGATATTATCATCTATATCAATTTCAATGCTCTACGTTCAATACTATCCAAGAGGCTTTAGTAAGTTGCAGGAGCACCAGCCCAGAGATGGGAGTTATACTCAAGCTTTGGACGTATAAAAGTCTTGTAGAAAAAGCCAGATCAGAAGGGGTGAAATATTTCTTACATCGCCTAAGGGAACCCAAACACCTTGCGGCATTTTAGGCAACATCACGTATGCGATCATTTTACAAGAGGTGGTTGGTGACACACAAACCGAGAATATCGAGGTGTTCACTCATCAGCCATCCATGGATAATGGCAATGGGGGTATATCTCGCTTTAACGATGCAAGACAGCATTGGGATTTCGAAGCATTAAATTCCACGTGGTTTTTTAATCCCCATTGAACAACGCTGTTTAGGTCGGAATTTAATGAGCTTATCATATTTTGTCCCCGTGGCATGATGGTTAGTGCGTTGGACTGTCATGCAAGGGGTCTTGGGTTCAATCCCTGCCTGTGCCAGCTTAATTTAAAAAAATAATTTTCGCGGGTACTGCCTCTTGCGAGGAATTGACAAATCCTTCAAGAGTAATTCTTGTCATGAAAAAGTGCTTTCTCAAAATAGCCGTTCGGATTCGGCCTTAAATTGTAGGTCCCTTCCATTCCTGACAACAGTACTCGCACACAGGAATGGTTGAGAGTTGTAAGTCACTAGGCCCTGGTTCACAACGGACTGTTGCGCCACCCCATTTGATTTGATTTGATTTATCATATTTTGTCGTTGCAGTTCCACATCCGAAGTAGAGGGATGCAAGTCTTAAAACGAATATGAAAAGCTAAAAGTACTATTGTCAGCGAAACAATGTATTGGATTAGATGTTGCAGACAGGAGATCATAAATAAAAATGAGAAAGAGTGTTGAAGATAAAACAGGGCCCTGGGGCACACCAGCATTTATTTTATGGTTTTCAAACTTGAAACCATTCAATATTACTTGTATTGAACGATCCGAAAGGTAATTACTAATCCAATGAAGCAGGGATTCAAATAAGCTGGTACAACTGTTAGCGTAAGGGGATACATTCCACACAAGCAAGGAAACAAGCGCAATTTTTAAGAAGTTTCCTAGCCGTTTCATTTTCGTTAAAAAAAAGATAGGGTTTTTGCAACTAGTTGGCTGATATTGTTTCCCACTGTTAATGGCACATTTCTTTCTTAACAATAAAATAAACAATCTATATTTAATGAAATCTCTTATTTTACAATTGAACAAATTTAAAACTTTCTAGCAACTCCAGTAAAGCTTCTATTCGTTTCCTTTACAAATAGTTGCCTAAAAAGTGTTGATCTTTAATGTTATTTCCATAATTCCAGCTTATATTTGCTTTAAACGTCATTATTGATTACTCATGCAAGATAAAAATCGATGTTTTCTCCCAAAGGGAAATCGATATAAATTAAAAAACTTATTTTTTTTTGTTACATCATTTGTATTCATACATTTTTAGAAAATACCATTTTCTCTATAGCAAATTTGTAATTTAAATGCAGTTTCACACTTTTCGGCACCCTTCTCTTTTTTGCAGATATCATAAATTTCCCTTGCTTTCTTCTCGCCAACAGTTCCAATAAATAAATCCATAACCTTTTCTTCTTGCAGAACACCATCGATCAATGTACCTTCACTTTCTTGGAAGCAATTGAAGAAACACTTTGATTTTTCATTAACATCAGCAAAAGTCTTAGCTTGCACTAATTGCTTAAAATCTGCATCATTTAAGTTTAATTCTTTTTTGCAAAACGTTACGTGTTCCATGGCTTGTTCTGGTGTTAGTCCGGCAAGCTTAAATTTTAATAGAATTCATAGAAACACAAATTTCCAAGTATTGATTGATTAGTTGAGTACTTACAACACTTTGTGCAGCAAAAGCAGCTAACAAAGCAATTACTAAGATTGACTTCATTTTAATTTTAGTAATTTATGGGAGTATATTTTTCACAAGTGACAAAATTAAACTGATAGCAGCTTTTAATAATTCATCGCTTTTTATGTAAAAAACAAACTTCTAACCTCCCTCTATTGTTATCATACTTTGCACAGCTGTTAATAGATAGTTAATTGTTTGAGCGTATTTAATTTTATCATCCCACCCAAGCTGAAATTAATACTCATTTGTTTTGATGACATAGACGTTTTTTCGTTTTGTAAACATTGCAGTGAATCAGCTAAAATTGTATACGTAATAATTGCTTCATTATCATTTAACTTTACTCGTATATCATATCTTGACTTCCCCAATAATGAGCTAACAATCAATATTTAATGACAACCAGGAAGATATTTTCAACTGATCTAACTTATAAAAGGTTTATGGAAAAAATTTAAATTGTATTTTTTATCAACAAATAAATAATAATAATCAAATTTAATTTCAAAATAATGAGTTCTGAGAAAATGACTGTCTTTTACTTATTTTTAAGCATAAGTTTGATTGGTAGTCGGAGCAAATATGTTGAAAATATTTTTTTTTTTTGGAAAAAATACCTTCAATGGAATTTTGCCAAGAATATTAATTGTTGAAAACAATAGTGTGTATAGAACTGAAAAGATTAAAATAGAAGACAATATTTAAAAGTATTCTCAAATTTTTCGTCTAAAAAAAAAAAAACAATTAAATAATATTTTGCAAAATCCGTATTCGGAATAAGTTGTAACTTAATTTGTTTGTAGGAAGAACTGCCAATACAATTTGCTTTTTTAATTTTATAACATGTCATTAACATTGTATTTCGTAGTAAAAACTTATTGTGATTCTTTGTTTTAGACCAAAGATTCCAGCTGAATTTTTTTTTTATAAAAAGGCGTCCAATGAACTTCCCAAAAACTATATTTGAGTTTAATTTTGGGGAATTCAATGATTTCGATGTTTGAATGTTAACATTGGATAAGAAATACAAAGTCAGAAAAAATTATCACATAGAAACATAAACAAATTTTAAACCTCTAAAAGTAGCAAAAAACTAAGTTTTGAGGCAATACTAAATACATTTTTATAAGTGCAAACTCAGTCGATTACCGAATCTCTTTAAACTTAAGAACTGATAAAGAGAGTTGAAATATGCTGTAGTTTAAGGATTATTTATTACATTTTTTATTTTATAACAACTCAGCTATTATTTGGCTGTTAATTGCAGTTTATGGCTTGGAAGATACGTGTTTTGAAAAGGATTTTATTGCGTGAGAGGTATAAATTTCGCGTAGTTTAAACTTTCGATTACGTCAATTTTAATGGCAAAAATAGTTCCTGAGATGCAGAACTTTAAAAAAAATATAATTCACAACTTACGAATTTGCTCATGTATCCAAAGAGTGTGTTAACTAATATTTCCAGTACTTAAAATGAACCTGCATACGAATTTGTTTTTAAAAATTTGATTTCTCAAAATAAATCTTAATTTTTAATTTTTTTGTATTTATTTTTTATTTATATTCTTTTCAAATTTGAGTTTAAAAATGTTTCTTAATTGCAGTTAATTAGATCTTATTTTTATTTGTTTATATTTCAATTTAGTAAAAAAATGATGACCATTTTCAATATGCATCTGCAGAAAAAACTGATTGACATTGGCTTACTAGCTCTTAAAAAAAAAACTTAAAAAGAAAATAATGGTTTTTTAAGTCTAAAAATAGATAAAAGACAACCAACGCGAACCGACTTCAAACCTTCATTTCCAAGTTTCAATTCCATCTACCCAATTTTTTGGGCTGTAGGGGCGAGAACAGACAGATAGACAGACGGAATTAATTAACCCACTTTTTTCGACTTCTATACCACGCTCTAATTGTCGAAAATCTTAGGTTCTCGATTTTGTTTGTTAATTTCTTCAAAATAATTAATTTAAGTAATTAATTTGTATACAAAAGCTAAAAATAGTGTTCATGACTCTGACTTCAAGTCAGTTTAAAAATCAATTGAATCAAAGTCGATTTGACTGCAGTCTCTTTGACTCCACAAAATTTTTAAATTCACTTTAACTTCAATTTTATATGCAAATTAATTTTGAAAGTTAAACAATTAAGTTAAGTTAAATTTCAATACCGAACTTTAAAATACTAAACAAACAAATGCCATGACTTAGTTTTTCTTCGAAAAAGTCGGAAAATACATGCGCGCAAATAAATAGTTTTTCAGAAAAAAAGTGAAATAATTTATAGTATAGAGCTGAAATAATTTATGTCAAAAGACTGCATTCAAAGGATGGCTTTAAATTCAAAAGACAGAATTCAAAGGGCTTGCTGACTTCCAAAATTGACTTAAAGGACTTTATAAAATCAAAGAGACTGCAGTCTAACTTGCCTTGAATCCATTGGCTTTTTAAATTAACTTCAGCTCATGACTTTTCAAAATAACTTAATTTTTATGTTAAAGTTGTTTTGGAAGTAAAAAGATAAAAAAAACGAAGTTACGACTTAACTGCAGTCATGTTATTAAGTCCACGTTTATGTCGTAACGAAAGAAAAATGGCAACACACATATTTGTTTTTCACAAATCCCTTAACGGTAATAATTTTAAAGATATATATGCATACTAGCTGACCCGGCCACGCGTTCCTGTGCCTAACGTTTTTTGTTATATGACATTGTTGTAAACTACGGTTGGAGAGCATGCTTTTTTATGTATATCCCATTTAAAAAAAAGAACATGGCAATGAATTATTTATTTACGAACAAAGACGGAAACATTAAAGCTGTTACAGAAATACGCAGGTTTTTGATTTGAAGAGTGAAGAACTTTGAACACAGTTGATCAAAATTTTCGTACAGTTGATGTAAGGCAAAAAAGAATTAAATTTGAAATAAGCGGTTAGTTTAAAGTCTTCTTATTATTTTGAATTATACATACATTTAATTTACTTCCCATAGGAAATTATTGAATGGGTCCGATTGGTCAAATTGAAAATTTTGAAATTTCTCGATTTTTCAAGGTCCCTAGTAGAAATAAAAGATTTTTAGAAAGATATCTGTTCGTCCGTGTGTACGTCCATTCGTACGTCCGTTCGTACGTCCTTTCGTACGTCTGTACGTTCGCGACGTTTTTTTCGTCGTCCATAGCCCAAGAACCAGAAGATATCGACTTCAAATAAATTTTGTTATACAGATAATAAGACAAAAAGATGCAGAAAAGGCTATCAAAAAAAATTGCGTGGGTGGTTTTTTTTTACCATAGCAGTTTAAGAAAAAGAGGTTGGGATGCGACCCACACTGATAACTTCCCATCCCGTCTGTCGATTTTTTTTCTTAAAAGTTTGTCTATATATGTACTCGTATCAATTTTTACCAAATTTGCGTACTATTTTATGTAGATTTAATTTTTTATGAAAAAACGGACTGTTGGATTTTTATATACAAATAACTGAATATCGAAAACGATATTTCTGTGAAATAAAATAATTTTAAAGTCAATATTTCAAATTTTTGAAAAGATATTTGAGTCGAAAATCAATTTTTACCAACTTATGTTTGATGTTTTTTAGGTTTTTAATTTTTTGAACAAAAAACTGTGAATAAGATTTTTTTCAAAATTTTACAAAATGTTAACAACAATATTTTTTGAAAGATAAAAGTAGTTTAAAGCCAATATCTTCTATTTTTGAAAATATATTTGAGTCGAAAATCAATTTTTACCAACTTTTATACAGTTTTTTTTAGGTTTTTATTTTTTGTAAGAAAACTGTCAATTCGATTTTGCTCAAAATGTGTCCTAATGTTGAGAACAATATTTTTTATAAGCAAAAATTAGTCAGAAGCTATTATCTCAAATTTTTGAAAAGATATTTGAGTCGAAAATCATTTTTTACCAACTTTCGTTAATTTTTTTCGGTTTTCAATTTTTTTTTTAAAAACTGTCAATTCGACTTTTTTCAAAGTGTTACTGAATCTTGACAACAATATTTTTTGAAAGATAAAGCCAATATCTTAAAGTTTTAAAAAGTTATTTGAGTCGAAAATCAATTTTTACCAACTTTTATTCATTTTTGTTTTAGGTTTTAATTTTTTGTAAAAAAAAACTGTCAATTCCATTTTCTCAAGATTTTTAAAAATGTTAAAAATAATATTTTTTTATAAGGTTTAAGTTTTAATAAGTTTAAAGCCTAAATTTCAAGTTTTTGAAAAGATATTTGAGTCGATATTTAATTTTTACTAACTTTGAGTAATGTTTATTTAGATTTTTATTTTTTATAAAAAAATGTCAATTCGATTTTTCTCAAAATTTTATCAGATATTAAAAACGTTATTTTTCGTTGCACAAAATTGTTTTGGAGATGAAGTCATATTTAAGTCGTAAAATGTTGGAGGTGACAAATTTTTTTTTCAGTTTTTTTGATTTATAAAAAACCGTTAAATTATTAGAATTTCGACTCAAATATCTTTTCAAAACTTTGAGATATTGGCTTTAAACTACTTTCAACTTTGAAAAATTTTGTTTCCAACATTCACTTAAGTTTTCAAAAAAAAATCTAATTGAAGGTTTCATTACAAAAAATTAAAAATCTAAAAAACAAATTACTCAAAGTTGGTAAAAATTGATTTTTGGCTCAAATATCTTTTCAAAACTTTGAGATATTGTCTTTAAACTAATTATACCTTTGTTTTTCTGTTTTCAACATTTTTTTTTAAATTTGAGAAAAATCAAATTGACAGTTTTTTTGCAAAATATAGAAACCTAAAAAATTAACAAAAGTTGGTAAAAATTGATTTTCGGCTCAAATATTTTTGCAAAACTTTAAGACAAGTGCTTTAAACTACCTATATCTTTTAAAAAAAAATGTTGTCAACGTTCAATAAAATTTTGAGAAAAATTTTATTGACAGTTTTTTGCAAAAAATAAAAACCTAAAATAAAAAACAATACTAAAACTTGTTAAAAGTATTATTTTCGACTCAAATAGCTTTTCAAAAATTAAAAATATTGTCTACAAACTTTTTATTTCTTAGAAAATATTGTTATCGATATTCAGTAGTTTTGTTTATAAAAATCCAAAAGTCCGTTTTTTTTATATAAAAATTAAATCTTCAAAAAATATTATATCTCTCAAATTAATTTTATTCATCCAATTTTGAAAATTTAAGAAATTCTACTAAAATTGGTAAACATTTGATTTGGACTAAAAATCTATTTTAAAAAAAAGACTAAATTTTCAAACTAAACTATTTCCTTACATGAAAAATAAAACTAAACGAATTAGAAACTGTAGCTTTCTGAGGGGAATGGTAGAATCTGATGGTTTTATTGAAATACGTGGCAACAGGTCTGTTTCTTCTATAAACTTTCTAGTTATGGTGGTTGCCTAAAGAATATTTCCGGTGATCATTTTGATAACCAAACGTTGCATAACTGACATGGATTCAAATAGCGCAGACTAATAGGCGAACCAACCTTTACTTGAATATTATGTGGTGGCCTTCCAGGTGAAATTAGAAACTCAATTGAAAAATGTTCACTATCATTTTCATTAACAACAGTTTTTATTGAATAAAAATACATCAGATTGCCTGGTAACAACAATTTTATCTGGAAGTTAATTTCGGCAACATCTACATTGTTGGCTGCCAAAATAGCCCGATGACTGAGTAAGTTATGATTCAAGCAATTACTCTGTATATCCTCTAAAATACTCTGTATCAATAGTTCATTTTTTTCCTGAAGAACATTCCAGAAATTGTTTAATGCAATGCGTATTAGGTTCATTCACTATGATATGAATTTAATTTAAACTGCAATCTAAGTATCACGTGTCCGGCTTTGGTAACACCAAATATTGAAAAAGCAAAATTAAGTGTATTTCGTTCATTACTTTAGCCTCAGCAACATTTGGTGGTTATGCTTTTAAATTGTAGGTCTTATGAAACGTTTTGAAGTTGAACATTGCGCCATCTATTAAATACTTACTAAATTCAGTTAACATAATTAACATAATAATTTGCAATAAAATAATAGTGCGATCATAAGTTGAGATGTAAGCTATTCTTTCTTTCAAGCTGGATCAAACTGCACACGATGTACAAATTTGATTAATATTGGTTAAGTAGTTTTGCTGACAAACATCGTGACACGTAATTTTTATACAATATACATATATTAAGATTTAATATTCAAATTTTTCATAAATTAAAAACAAACTAAGAGATTTTTTAAATTAATTTAAAAACTACGTTTTCGGAATTTCAAAAGTCAAAATCTTAAACTCTTCTTTATTTACGAAATATTTGTTAGCAAAAACTTTGAAATCAAGTGGTATGACCCTATAGGTTGTTTTCCAAAAGTTTTTCTTTCTACTTCTGGTTCCTGAAAATTGCAAATACAACATCTGCGTATGGATTTTCCCTCAAAGAAAAACAAATTCCAATAAATTATTAATATTTATCTTTTCATAAATCCTTGTCATATCAAAATAAAACATTAAGTGCGCATAAAAAAGTGTCATATGGTTAATCAACATCCTTTTTAACAAATTATTTCTTTAATCCTAAAAACCCACAGTAGTGGTTACATAAAAAAGAAAAAATCCCAAAGAGTTACCTATCCTTATACTTGTGTGTTTTTTGTTTCCCCTTCTTTCAGTCTGAAAAAAGGATAATCCTCTGTTTAACCATTGTTTGTTGTCTATTTAAACATCCCTTTGGGATTCGCGGACTGTCTCATAAATAGTCGCCAAATGAGACAACCACTAGACAGGAAGGCGCAGCTTGCTGATGATGGTGCGGTGTATTTTATTAGTATTGATCGGGAAAACTATAACTTCACATTTAGTTGTGGTTTGCTACAACGATAACCGTGACCAACCCCTTGTCCTGAGATGGGGTGGTTATGGTATGGTTGTTTTCCAATCGATCTAGGATCAATAGAAGAACAACAGCGGCGGCGGTGAAGTGGTGTGTATAGGAGCCATTAATAACATCCACTTTCGTCACTAGAAAATACTAAATAAAGCAAACAAAGAGTTGAAATTTTTTCTGTACACACGCATAGTTTCCAGCATATGACAGGATTTTTTCGTTCGACTATTTGTATGTGCTGTGCAGTGTGCATGTCACCCCAAAAAAAGTGCTCATCTTTTACCTAAAAAGAAAGGAAACATTTCGTGTTTATTTGATTAAATTCAACAATTCTAATGAACTGTTTAGCACAAAGTAGAAACAACATTTCATAAATTTTATTTAGTCCTTCGAGATTCACCGCGAAATGAACATTAAAGAAGAAAAATGTGCAAGAGGGGGGTTGTCAGTTGTAAACGAAGACGAGTACCACAAGCACGACCACCCCTTAAAAAAATGTTCCCAATGCCATTATATGTACATTCATAATCATAAATATAGAGGGTGGCGCATCCACCTCCCACCCTCCTACCCTCTTTCAAGTTCGAGAGTGTGTAATAAGAAAATTCAAAAATAAAATATTGATAAGATGTGTTTTGGTGCATGTAAAATAAGATCAGATCAAAAAGAAGAAAAAAAATACAATGCATAACCTGCTATTGGTCTTGAGTCATCAAGTAAATTGGCTTTAGCAAGGGAAATATATTATTTCCTACATGTTCAAGGTTCAAGGATATACATCTACATAAGGAATGTTAACTGAACTACAAAATGCAAAATCTTATTATTCAACAAGCGAATTTGTTCTTCAAAGTTTTAAGAACACACCCGCACTCCCTTCGTTGCCATCGAGCGTCGTCGTCGGTCGCATCCTTCAGAAAGAATAAAATAATATAGGGCTGTTAATTCAATGAACTGTAATCATATTTCTTTCAGAATTTGCTGCAATAACGGTAATGTGTAATGCATACATAGCATAGCTATCGAAATATGGCTTAGATACGTGTTATAGATTTTATTGAACTTTTTTTTTTTTTCTTTTTAATAAAATTATGAAGGGTGGTGTATTTTTCATTTGTTTAATATGAAGCCAGATGGCGTTTTGACATTTACCTATAATATTGCCAGTTTGCGTTGCTACGGTTACAATTTCTATTTTATAATGAAATGAGTATTGGTTAGCCTGCGTTATAAATATAATATGCCATTTTTTAACAATACATATATATTTTTGAAAAAGGGGATGTTATGTAACAAATGTGTTATTAAATACACAAACAGCCGGAGCCAAAACACTATATGTGGTGAATTTAGCAAGTGGTTTGCCCTAAAGGGTTTTGTGGTGTAAGAGCAATAAGTATGGTACTTAAATACATTGGTCTGGTAAGGCACAACAGGCGGTGTTAAATTATAAAAATTGTCGCTCTTGGGGAAATTCGATAAGATGAATACAATAAATCAGTTAAATAAATTAAATTGAAATTGTCGCAAAGTTTTGTTGTCGAAATGTAAGGCGAAAATTCATTTTATTCTCATTTCAAGAAAATAAATTTTGAACGAGCAGTGTGAGTAGCGGGAAAATATTCGAAATATTCATTTTTTCTACCAACCAATTAAGGCTAATAGCATTTTCCCATCAAAGCCAAATAGTGGTTTTAGAGAATTTATCAGTTTTGGTTTAAAACCTAAATCGAGAACTGATTATTTATCATAAATGCTTGGTAAACATTTAGTTTTCGGGAAAAAAACTGTAAAAGTCTGCAGCTGAAGATTCAACAAAACAAATAAACCGCTATGAAAAACTCTTTTTGTCGAAACTAATAGTTTTGAAAAAAAACACTTAGATGAAAGAAAACCTTTCTTCAAAAATTGTGAAAAAAGAAAAACATTTTTTGGAACAATAATATGTAAATGTTTTTGAAAAAAAAAAAAAATTGCAGAGATCGCATATGTACAATTCACCAACATTTTTTAAAAGTGTTCAATTCTCAATAAAATATATTACCGGGATTTTTTACAGCTTCTTGCCGAAAAATACTAATTTTTCGTTTTATCGTGAAAAGGCTTTAAATACATAAGTATTTGAGGTATTCTTTTTGTTAGATTCATGTAAATTGTAAATTTGAAAAACAAAATTTGAAAATAGCGAAACGTTTATAAATGAAATACAGAAATAAAGTTTAATAGGTAATTTTATGTTCCTCAAAAATGTCCTCAGCACTACACACCGCACCGCTATGAATGACAGTTTACGAGATTTTGATTAAGAGTGTATGTGTGTATGTATTTAAAAAACTGTTTTTCAAAGCTGTTTTTCTATTTGCATTTTGAATTTTGGGCAACACTAAGATCAGACTGAAAATGTTTGAGTCAAAATTAAAAAAATATAACTATTCGCATGTGTAAATTCCCGCTGCCGTTTTCGCCGAACTTAAAGTTGGTTCTGGTTGTACTCGGTCCCTAGCTAGATGTCTCCAGCTTCGCGCTCCAAGTTGGGTGAGGTCACCTTCCACTTGTGCGCGCCACCTTGTCCGCGGTCTTCATCTACTTCGCTCTCCTGTGGGGGTGGATTCGAAGACTTTCCGGACCGGAGCATTGGTTTCCATGCGCTCTACGTAACCCAGCGATCTTAGTCTTCGGACTATTATTCTTCTAACTAAGTCTCCGTGACTTTGTAGCCCGTACAGCTGGTCGTTCCAACTTCTCCTCCACTCTCCTTGTATGTCGCGTATGCATACAAGGAGAGTGGAGGAGAAGTTGGAAGTGGAACACACCAAAGACTTTTCTCTCGAAACGACCCAAGGTTCTAGGTAGACGCAGGTGCTAGATAGTTTTTCCGATTATGTCATATCATCAGCATATGCTATTAATTGGACAAACTTTTGAATGATAGTGCATCTAGTGTTGACTTGGTAGCTCTGATCTATTCTTTCAAGTATAATGTTTAAGAAAAATCGCATGACAGCCCATAACTTTGAAAGATTCAATTAAGTTGTCTCCAACCTTTATGGAGCAGCGTGAATTCTTCATGGTCATCCTGCGCAAACGGCCATACGGTCAACGGATTTTAGACCTCTTAACATAGGTGTTCCTCTCGCTTCTTCTTTTCATTGAGCTCGTGAACAGCTCTCGTCCTTCTTTGCAGCGCCCCTTTGGGTGCTTGCTGTCTGGCTGCGTTTGCCTGCCGACATTCCTCATCAAACCAGGGGATCCTTGTTGGTGGCTGCTTCAAACCTAGCACATCAGAGGTAGCTTCTCTGATTGCATCTTGGCAATGTTGCCACTGGTTTTCGATACATTCTGTTGGCGGCAGAAAGCTTCGAGAGAGGTTACTTGTAACTAGGTTGGAAAAGGATTTGTCGATCTCTGGTGATTGTAGCCGTTTGACGTTGTACTTTCTCCTAGCACCTTCCTCTGGCTCCAATGACGAAGCCGCATCCAAATAAGAGCCGTGGTAACAAATATCGCATTTTTTTATCCTCTTTTTGCCCGGCTCATCATATCGTATTTCCTGGATGGTGGTGATGTCTGCTTTGTAGCGGTCTGGGGCCTCAGCTATTTCTTTGGCCGCACTTTTAAAAAGATTAAGGGACCTAACATTCCACGTGCATATCCGAAGTTCGTTGTCCTTAATTCGTTTCCGTTGGTTGTCAACAGTAAATCTCTCCGTATCCGAGGCTTGTTGGTGCTTCGCAAAATTAAACTTTTACGTGGCCAGAAAGTCACCCGGACGGCACAACCCCCAACCAGATCCTTAGTATAACTCCAAGGAAGGGGAGCCGGATAAACCGCTCCTTACAGACCTGGGCTCCGGATAAGTCGAAGAAGCCCTATAAAGTGTTTACAAAGTAGTTCAATCTTACTGGAACTTTAGACGCCTGCGTTGATTCCATCTCGGGAATTCCTCCGCTGACGTCTGCATAAGGAGAGGTGCCTTAGTGGAAACACCTCTCCCCCTCCCTCTCGTTTGCTGCCCCAACAACTTTCCACTGGTGTTGAAACCCAATCTCCAGTTGAGGTACTAGGCACCCAATGTTCATCACTGGGAGGTGAGAGTAGGAGTTGATAGACAGAGGTGGGGTTTGAGAAAAAAGTTTTAACGCTTGTGCTCTCTTGAATGCACATGTCTTCCATTTGAACGTTTTTAACATATGGTCAAATTTTGAGAAACATCAAATTGGCAGTTTTTTCTACAAAAAATAAAGACTTAAAAGAAAATTTACCAAAACTTGCTAAAAATTGATTAACGACTCAAATATCCCTTAAAGAATTGGGATAATGGCTTTCAATTAATTTTCACTTATAAGAAATATTGTTTTCCACATTCGGTAAAATTTTGGAGAAAAATCAAACTGACAGTTTCCTTACAAAAAAAAAAACCTTAAAAAAAATTAATAAGAGTAAGTAAAAATTGATTTTCGACTCAATTAAATTTTCAAAACTTTGAGATATTGGCTTTAAATTAATTTTATCTTTTAAAAAATATTGTTGACAACATTCATACAAATTTTGAGAAAAATCAAATTGCCAGTTTTCTTACAAAAAATAAAAACCTAAAAAAAAAAAAAAAAAACAATACTAAAACTTGATTTTCGACTGAATATAGCTTTTCAAAAATTGAAAATATTGTAATTAGACTTTTTTTATTTTACAGGAAATATTATTTTCGATATTCAGTAGTTTTTTTTTATAAAAATCTACAAGAAATAATACTCAAATTTGGTAAAACTTGATGTTCGGTTTTTGGTATCTCTCAAATTAATTCCAATCATCCAATTTGTACAAATTTATGAAATTCTACTAAAATTGGGAAAAAATTGTTTTCGACTAAAAATTTATTTAACAAAACTAGATTTTCAAACTAAAATATTTATAAACATGAAAAATATTGTTGGTAATATTGAAATTGATAACTTCCCATCCTATCTGTCTTTTTGTCTTGCTTAAAAGTTTGTAGGTTTTCGTGTTGGGTGTAAAAAGTTGTCATTTGAATTATTCTTAACAATTTTAAAACAACTAATATTGTTTTTCATATAAAGAAAAAGTTTAGTTTGAAAATTTAGTTTTGTTAAATAGATTTTTAGTCGAAAACAATTTTAGTTACCAATTTGAGTAGCATTTCATAAATTTTTACAAATTGGATGAATGAAATTATTTTCAGAGATATCAAGAACCGAACATCAATTTTTACCAAATTTGCGTACTATTTTTTGTAGTTTTCATTTTTTTATGAAGCAACGAACTTGTCTTATAAAAACAAACTACTGAATATTAAAAACAATATTTTCTGTGAAGGAAAAAAAGAGTTTGAAAACAATATTTTAAATTTTTAAAAGCTTCGAAAGTAAATTTTTACCAAGTTTTAGAATTGTTTTTTTGTAATGTTTTCATTTTTTGTAAAAAAAATTGATTTTCCTAAAAATTGTATTATTAACAACAATATTTCTTAATAGATAAAAGTAGTTTAAAGCCAAAAAATATTTGAGTCGAAAATCAATTTTTACCAACGTATTTTTTAGGTTTTATTTTTTATAAAAAAAAACTGTCAATTCGATTTTCCTCAAAATTTTACCAAATGATAAAAACTTTATTTGTCGTAGCACAAAATTGTTTTGGATATAACATCATTTTATATTCGTAGAATTTTGTAGGTGTCAATTTTTTTTTTCAGTTTTTTCGATTTATTAAAAAAAAGTTAATTGGATTTTTTTCAACTCGTTTGGTATCACGTTATAATATATTATATACAATTTAATTTAAGTCTCTAACGTTTTTGGTTCGTAAGATATTTAGGGTTAGCCAAAATGTTGACCATTTTTTAAACTGCTATGGTAAAAAAAACCGCCCACGCAATTTTCTTGAGAGCCCTAGCTGCATCTCTCTGCCTTTTTATCTGTATAACACATTTTTTTAAAGTCAATATCTCTCCTGGTTCTAAAGCTATGGACAACGAAAAAAACGTCGCAAACGTACAGACGTACATATGTACACACGTACGCACAGACATCTAAAAATTCTAAAATCACATTTTCTAAAAATCTTTCTAGTTAACTATTGTAATCGGTCGGATTTTTCGAATTGAACATGTTGACTTCTCGACGTATGGAGACCCCTAGAATCAAAATCAATGAGTCTTAGAGATTTTTAAATCAATTGGTCTTAGAGTTGGTTGAGATCCTCTCCCACCTGCATGCACCACATGACTTGCGGTCTTCCTCTTGCTTCCTTTCCTGGCTTTGGCCTTGATGTCCATTCGCTCTTTATGACCCAGCCTTCTAAGTCATTGGACTTTTATTCTTTTAAACAGGTTGCATATTCTAGTCCAATATCCATCTATGAAGACGGGACCAAAAATCACCCGAAGAATGATTCTCTCCAAGCTTCCTAAGATCCAAGCCTCAGCTCCATAAATGAGAACCGGGATGATGAGAGTCTTATAGATGGTGATTTTATTTGGTAAAGAGAGGACTTTACTACTCAATTGCCTTCTAAGTCCAATAAAGTTGCGATTTGCAAGATTTACTTTTCTTCTGATTTCAGCTCTGGTGTAGTTGTCTGTATTTATAGCAGTGCCTAGGTAGACAAAGTCATTGACTACGTCAAAGTTAAAGCTGTCCATGGTGACGTTTTGTACAAGATCTGTCGTTCAATTTCCTTTTTTGATGGCAACATATACTTGGTCCTTCCTTCAGTGACCACTAAGCCCATTTTCTCCATCTCACTTTGACCTTCCACTTCTGTCAATATCATCGGCGTATCCGAGTAATTGGAAGTCCTCTCTTGGAAGATTGTGTATCTAGTTTTGACGGTTGATTTCTTCACAATTGATTTCAGAACAATGTTAAGAAAATTGCATGCCAGTGCTTTGCCTTGTCTAAAACTTTTTTTGACATCCAATGCATCGATTAGATCTTTTCCAACCATTATAGAGCAGCGTGCATTTTTCATCGTCATTTTTCAGAGTAAATATCTCAAAGCTATTTTATTTTATATCATTTATCTTCAATATTATTGTGACAAACGAATTTACGAAAAAAAACTGTGCAAAAAATAACACACTTAATTAATTTAACGTCCCGATGTATGGATATCCTTCCATTAAAACAATCATTTTATAGGACACCAATTTCAATATATATCAGTGTGAGTCGTACCCCAGCCTTTTTTTAACTGTTTTATTTATGTATTATCAGGAGGACCAACCATAACATTTTCTTGTATTAAAAAGATTTCACCTTATATTGAAACTAACAACATACCACTAAAAAGGTATCCTTATGGCTATCACACACATATGTGCAATGTACACACATAATGTACTCTCGTTCACATATTCATTCCCTGTTAATATTCAATATTATTAACGAATATTTGCAATATCACTTTCCTTTACAATATTATGTGAATATGTTCTCCAAAAAAGAACTGTTTAGAATTCATTTGACGTATCCAATATAAACTTTCGATTCATTTCCTATATAACTCCTTTTTGTTGCGAATGCTACAAGTCTTTTTTTCAATTTTCTGAAAAAGGTTCTATAAAGCTAATTCAATGATCCTTTTGGAATTGCACATAAAAAGCTCTTCCTTTTCATTGAAAACAAAAATAAACATACGAAAAAACACTTTCAAAAAGATCCGTAAAAATGTTAAAATAATTTGGTTAATATCCCTCCAACAAAATATATACAAACCCGATATAGAGAGAGATGTAAAGTAAAGGTACCGCAGTTTCTAACTAAAAAACCAAAAATATACACAAAACATAAAATGAAATTCGTTTCATTGATTCAAAAAAAAAGTCACATGTAGGTAAGATGTAAGTAAGGTAGGGTTCCCATAACCCAATATTCTCAATGCTCATTCCATTCAATAGCAAAAAAAAAAAACAATTTCAGAACTGAAAATAACATTCAATATAATACGCTCACTCCAATAAGAAACATTATCGTAAAATGGGTGTTTAAAGTAATTCAAGTTACTTGCTGCAGAAATACTAAATGTTTGGTGTGTAGTATAGGTTTGTATGAACCAAAAACCCCATCATATTCACCCTTCAATACGGCAACGTTAGTGATAGTCGTTTGCACTTTTTCTATGTATTTCTATTAACGAAATTGGAAAAAATGTATCTTTTATAAACTCAATGAGCGCTTTTACACTCAAACAGAATGATTAACTCACCCCCCTCGGATAGTAATTTTGCCAAAATGCACATTGAACCAATTTGTTTTCGAACGTTCAAAATTCAATATGACAGACATTGATAATATAGGAATAAAAACGACACGTCATACTTAATCCTAATAATAATCTTGTTTTCAAAAATTTAATTTCTTAAAAAAACCTTAATTTTCAAAAAAAAAATGTCAATTAATTTTTGAAAATATTTTAAGTATGCAGTTATTTAGAGCTTACGTTTTATATTTCAAAAAAAAAATTACGACCCGTTTTCGACATATCCAATTTCGATAAAAAAAATTTATTAAAAATTAAATTTTTATTTAAGACAGAGCTTGTGCAGGATTATTGAATTAGATCTTGATAAAACTTAAAAACAAAAAAAAGGTTCTAAGGGGAGGGGAGGTACACTACTGGAGCAATACAAACATTTTTTTGACAAAAGCCCACTTAAGAAAGCATTTTTTTAAAAAAAATCTATTACTTCGTTTTTGAGTAAATTGGAAATTTTCGATTTTTCACCATAAAAAATGCATGCAGACTACCCTTATTTGTATTCTTTAATAAACAATTTAAAAAAAAAAAGCCTACCGCAAATCAGTTTAGTACCTTAATTAGCAAGTTTGAAATCAATCAACCCAATAGTTTAACTGCAGGGATGTAGACAGACAGCCGGAATCGGTTGACCCACATTTTTGTCTGTTTAATTATTCTTACAAAATTTCAAAATGACCAACAATATTTTGCTATAGTAAAAAAGTTTTGTTTCAACATGTATTTTTGTTAACGAGATTTTTAGTCGAAAACCAATTTTAACCAATTCTTAAAAGTTTTTATTTCTTACACATATAAGAAAACTAGCTGGTTTACCCAGCTTCACCCGGGAAGTGAAATACCACTATTTTATATATAAAAAAAATGAAATGATAAAAAAAAAACTATTTTCTTATATTGTACCTTCTTTATTTATTTATTTAATCCGTTAATTATCTAACGTTAATATAAACTTATACCTATTTACATAATTTTTAATTTAAAATTTTATTTAATATAGAAATAAATACATACTATAACAAATTAAAAAATCTTTCTTTAAATTGTTTACTTTTAACATTGTCACTAACAGATGAAATTAAATTATAAAATTTATTGAAGACTGAAATCAATTGATTTAAAGGGCTATTCATACCATAGTTAGTTCTGCTAAAGATCGGACATAAAGGTATTTGTCTTCTTATGCTAGTTTGACCATAGCTGAAATTCAGACGATTCAGAGCTGTTGCGGATATAATAGAACCATTAATTTATTTTAAAATAAAACAAAATTGGAGATATTGTCTATGTTGTAAAAGTGTAGGGAGGTTTATTAACACAAGTCTCTGAGAATAAGGAGGTGGTGTGAATATTTGGGAAAACGGAAGAAAACGAAGACAAAAACGCATAAATCTTTTTTGGATACTTTCAAGTCTGTCAATATGGACTGAATAGCATGGTGCCCATATAACACAGCCGTATTCAAGTACAGAAGTTTTAAGACGTAGGGGTCACGAAAATCACGAGAAAAACGTTTAATAAAACCTAGAATTTTGTTAGCTTTTTTAACTATAAAGTTATAATGGTCACAGAACGTTAATTTACTGTCAAGAATAACACCTAAATCAGAGAAAACGGAAAGCTTACAAAGGCAGGAAGAATCTAATAAATAGTTATAATCTATAAATGTTTTTGCGTGTAAAAAACATAGTTTTACATTTGTCAATATTCAATAAAAGTCGGTTTGTATTGCACCATTCCCTAAAACTATGAAGATCTAATAGATTTGAAAATTTTAATGTCATCAGCGTATATTAAAACGGAGGAGTTTTTTATAACGGATGTTATGTCATTTATATATAAGATAAATAATAAAGGACCTAAATGGCTACCCTGTGGAACACCAGAGTTGACGTAAAATTGGTCGGAGAATTCATTTCTGAATATAACGCTATAACTTCTGTTCTTGAGATAAGACGAGATCCACGTCAAGAATTTGTCGTTAAACCCTAAGGCCTTAAGTTTATGGACTAAAGTCTTGTGACACAATTTGACAAAGGCTTTGCTGAAATCTGTGAATACGCAATCTACTTGTTTACGATCTTCGAAAGAGTCAAGGCAGAAAGAAGTGAAGTGAAGTGAAGTAGGTTTGTAATTGTTGATTTATTCTGGACGAAACCATGTTGATTTTCACATTCAATTTTTATTACAATTAAAAGATAACATCTTACAGATAATGGACTCAAATAGTTTGGGAATAATGGAAAGTTTGGCAATCGGCCGGTAATTCGTTATTTCATTCTTAGACCCTTTTTTATGAATCAGAGTTTTAACTGCACTTTTCCATAATAGTGGGAAAACTGAGCTTCTAAGAGATTCATTGAAAAAAAACAAACAGAGGGTACGATAAATGAGACACACATTTTTTTAAAACACATGATGGTACTCCATCAGGGCCAGGGTGAAAACAGTCATCAAGTTCTGAGACACAACGAACAATTTAATCCTCACATATTGTCAAGCCAAATGAGTTAAGGTGAGGATAATTTTGGGCTGGAAAGAACGAATCGGGAATTTGAAAAGAAGGAGGTACGTGTAAAGCATCTTTGAAGAAATTAGCAAACATATTTGAAATTATTCGGGAGTCATGACTTGTTTTGTTATTAAAAGACATAGAGTTTGGATAACCGCCAGTTTTTCTTTTACTTTTCACGAAATCCCAGAAGTTTTTTGGGGTCTGTTTCAATTCATTTTCAATTTTTATAATATAGTCAGAGTAAAGAATATTGGAGTAGTCAATGAAAATATTTTTGAGTTCGGAGTTAATCCTGAAGTCTTCTTCTGCTCTAGTTTTACTAAATTTTAGCCATGCCTTATTTCTTTTATTTTTTAAGTTTTTTAATTGAGTGTCAAACCATGGTGGAGTTTTAGATTTATAGCGAGATTTCCGTAATGGCGTAGCTTAATAAAAATAGTTAAAAATAATACTATAAAAATTTAGACACATGTCATCAATATTACGATTTAGGAGCAGTTGATTCCAGTCAACATAACACAATAAGTTAGTTAATTCATTAAAGTTACATTTCTTAAAATTGAATTCAAGTTTTTCATTTGGTGTATTAGGGATATTGCACACATTTATATTCAGTGATATATTTAAAACTGGGTGGTGACGGTCTTCTTCTACTAGTTTAACATCGGCTGGAGATACAGCTACGTCAGTATTTATCGTGTCGGAGAAAAATATTAGGTCCAAATATTTGTTGTTTTGATTGGCAACTCCCTTAAATTGAACAAGTCCACAAGAAGCTAAACCATCAATAATTGTGAATTCATTGGTGCTCGTTGGACTGATAGGTGTAAAATAGTTAAAATCTGATGATTTTGTCCAGTTGAGGTTCGGAAGATTGAAATCACCTACGATGAGCAGTTCATCATTAGGTTCCATTTGGTCGTGGATCTTCTTAGTTAAATGCATGCAATTTTCATAGACATAACTGGTAGATCTTGGAGGAATGTATACTGAGATGATAAAGAGATAACCTGTTTCCAATTTGATTTTAATACATAGCATTTCGACGTCAGAAAGATCAAAAGTATCCACCACCGACTGTCTCCGAGTCGCTCGATTGGTGCCTATCTCGTCTAAAAACTTGGTAAGTTGAGTCAAAGAGTTCGGTATCTATGAAGGAATTATTTAGCCATGTTTGTGTAAGAGTAATTATGTCATGTTTTAGATTGTTAATATTTTTATAGATCGTATTGATCTTTGTCCTTAGGCCATTGACGTTTTGGTAATAAATCAAAACTTGTTTAATCTGCTTCTTCGATAATAATGCATTGTCCGGGTCTCTTGAAAAGGGTTAAAGGATGACGACTTTATATTATTAATTTGTTTATTCTCGAATTCGTGTATTATGATCCCTTTCGGCCAAAGCGATGTTGAGTTTAGAAGGTGGAAGATTGAGTCTGGAACTCTTATCTTAAAGGATGCATATTTCGAGTGGTTTCGATGAATCATTTTCTCAACTTTTAATAGCGACGTATCAGTCTTGTTCGAAATAAAGTTTTTAATATCGAGAGCGTTTGTTGAAGGGGCAAGTTTAGATAAAAATAAATTATTAACTTATATATTATCTCTGTACATATTTCTATTACGGTTATAATACTACTTTGTAAACAATATTTTTTGTTCTTTGGTTGGCGCATAGAACTTGCTTCCTTCCTTCTTTCTTATTGTTGCTAAATGTATAGTAAGTTGGGACTTCAATGTATAGTAATGTTTCAGCAAAATCGTTTTGAGTGCAGAGTTCAAAAAACGCCATAAGGGTAGTATTTTTTACATTTTCGATTCTTTAGTGAGCATTTTGTCCATTGTAATAAAGTGTACTGCTAGTTGAAAAACTGACGGAAAACTTTCGTGGATAGAAAATCCAAATATGCGCCAAACAGCCTCTGATGAACTAATATATTTGCCATTTTGGAAATTTTGAATTTCATCTCGTGATTTTACTGAAAATGTTGCTTGATCGAAACCTTCATTGATATAATGTAACTGCAAATGTATTGGATAGCTTTTACTGAATTACAGAGTTTTATGTTTATGTGGCACTTGAACGACCTGCATTATAACGACCTCTGTGTTCTGTCTGTGGGGCACGGTCAGCTCTGATAATGACTTGAAAAATTTCTATATTTGATAGCATTGCTTCAAAAGCACTCTTAAAGCTGCGCACGTAAGTATTTTGGATTTTGTAACATATTTAGCAAGTCGCTTAATAGTCCTCTGTAAGTATTTGGGGCTATCGACATTCTCAGTGCCATAAGATATATTTGCAAAAATTTCGGTTCATCAGGGTTTTTCGTAAAAGAGATCCTAAATGATAGACTTTGACAATGAACTTTAAATGTAGGCATAAAATATCCATACCTGATTTCATTGGCATCAAATGATGTCATTTAAGAAGCAGAATTATATACACGAATCATATGAAGAAAATGTTTAGAATCTCGGTGAGATTCCGGTTCCGGTATATCAGCAATTTCTGCCAATAAAACTTTTCCACCTAAAAAGCAGGGACCTGGTGTTTTTTTATGCTATTTGTATGTACGACAGAAATTGCACTTAGTATTCATATTTCCTATGAAAACGTGAGATCACTGATATTAGGATTGTATATGTTTAGATAACAAATTATTGACTAACATTAGCGGATTTAATTTATGCCTAAAGTCGAAAATAAATGTTTATTATCTTTTGTTAATTTTTTTAGGTTTTTAATTTTCTATAAAAAAAACTGTCAGTTCGATTTTTCTCAAATTTTCAATTCGATAAAACCGATTACAATAACTTCCTATAAGAAGTTTAAAATAATTGTCACCTCGTATTTTTTCCGAAAAAAAGATGATTCAACCCCAAAACAATTTAGTGCAACTTAAAAAAAACAGTTTTTACATCTGGTAAATTTGTTTACAAATTAAATAGACAGTTCTTTTTTTAATAAAAGCCTAAAAAAAACATTAACAAATTTGTTAAAACTTTATTTTCGACTTAAATGATCTTTTTCGACATTCGATTACATGTTTAGGAAAATCGAATAAACAGTTTTTTACAAAAAAAAAAAACAGTCCTAAAACAGTTCAAAATTTATTTTGAACTCAAAAATCTTTTCAAAAACTGAAATTAATTTAATTCATCCAATTTGAATTTGTTTATATAAGAAATGAAAACGTTTAAGAAATTCTACTAAAATTGGTAAAAATTGGTTTTCGACTAAATATCTTGTTAACAAAAATAGATTTTGAAATCAAACTATTTCACTATACGAAAAATATTATTGGTAGTTTTTAAATTTTTAAGAATAATTCAACTGACAATATATTTAACAAAACAAGAAACCCTACAAACCTTTTAAGCAAGAACAATCAGCAGAAATCTCGAGTTCGAAATTTTTTAGGAATGCAATACTTGCCATAAAAGTTCTTTATGTCTCAAGAAAAATGCTCCTGCCAGTTATAATTTGCCGTCTTGAATTATTTTAAATAATTTCAAGTTTTCCGTCGAATGTTTCATAGATCATAGCATATAAATATGTAAGAGCTTGTTAAAAGTGAAAAATTTTTGGGTTATTATTTGGCGATAAATAAAATTTAGGACACTGTCCACCACTAGGATGAGGCCACAAATTTGGAATCGATTTTCGCTTTTTATAGCTGGTGAAAATGTTATACCCAGAAACTTTTACTGCTTGTGAATAGCTACTTATTGGACCATTACAAATTCATGAAATTGAAGGGAAACAATTTAATTCAACTGTTTGTTCCAAATACCACTATTCCTGCAACTAAAATAAATCCAAAAGTTGAGTATGATCCAGAATAACTTCGGTTCAAAAGATTATACAAAAAAGCGATACTATCCAACTTGTTTCCATAGTGATGAACGCGAACAACTATACAAATTTACTGGAACGGTCATTTTCAAAAATGAAAAGCATTTTCGAACCTCTGCCTTGTATTTTCCAAAAAAAACAATGCCCCCATTCACACTTCGAGGTTTGTTAGAAGTTATTTTCAATTAGAAGACGCTTTTGCCATTGCCCTTATGGGGCAAACCATTTGAATTCTTTTCTATTTTAATATCTGCTCAGATATGTATAAAACCATTTTTATATACTGAATTATTATGCAGTTAAGTAACCGTTAATAAGTTGTGACAAATTGAACATTGTTGTTCACTGTTAGTTAAAAATTAGATTTTAAAATGCCATAACTAGGTAACATATTTTTAGATCAGCGAAGTCGGATTTTTTATCTTCTAAGGTGTTTTATGAAATAGATAACAAATATTGTCACCTGACACTATCAAACCTAAATAAGGTATCTTGAAACTCGGATTGCTTGACAATGCAACATAAATTTGTTTTAGCTAATACTCCTTTTCTATTTTTCTGGCCCGTAGTTAATTTCGATAAAATATAATTAAAAATCAATGACCCATCTGAAGGACCACTTGTTGTATACATTTATTATGAAGGTACCTGATATTACAATATCCTTGAAATTTATTTGACTAAGCCAAACCATATCAAAGGAGGCATAGGTAATTTGTTATCCAATCGTGAGTCCTTTTATTGCCCCCTAAATTTACACAAAGCCGATATGTGTGTGTAAAAGCAAAACAAAAATAGAGATCCTCTGCAAATCACTTCCATATGAGCTAAGAGAGGGAACAGGACACTTTACTATAGCTACCTACTACTTTGAGTACATAGGACACAAATTAAAAGTGTCCTGTTTTTTATTTGATTTTTCCTTTTACTCGCTCTCCCATATACATTTATTCTTTTGGCTTGACTTGACTTGGCTTGAATTGGTAGATGGCCTAGTGCCCTGTAAATCACGGTTAGGTGGAAAAAAGTTATGTGCGTCAAGTATTTGTGTTATTGTTGGTCGTAAATCAGGATAACGAGGTCGTCCTTGTGCAAGGACACTCGTTTTTTTTTGTTTTGTTTTGTTGCTTTTTTCTAGATTTGTCTTTGAACATTTGTTTTTTATTGTTCCCATTTAGGGGCTCATTTGTGGGCAATTACGAGTGGGCCAATAACAGTCTATATTGTGCTTGGCCACATTGTTTATGTCATCAAAATGAGCAATGTGAGGATTTTCTTTGATAAATTATTACAAAGTGAACTGTTGGTTTTTTTTTCGTTTTGGGTTTTTTGTACAAACGAAAAAATACAAAAATTAAAAATGTAAATTGCATTTGACTTTGTTGTGTAATTAGACACAAAGTCTAACGACAATAATGACAACCAGCAAGCGACTACAAGGCGGCGAAAGGATAGATAGATGGTTGCGATGAAACATACAAATTGATAACAATGATGTTGCTCCTCTTTCTTCTTTGAATGATGAAGGACTAATGATGATGATGAGCGAGAGTCCTTTGGTATATCTTGTGCACTGTAATTGGGGTTTAATTAAGAAAATTGATAATTAAATTCAAATTGTGACTTGACTATTTTAACCCGTTTCAATGTGTACAGTCTATATCTCTATCTAAAACCTTCGTTCTAACTCTTTCATCATCAGTGAATGTCATCGCAATTTGAAACGCCAAAAACCCACAAGCCTGAAGTTACGAGTAAAAAGGATTCAGCCAGGAAGAGTTCATGCTACCATATACTAGCAGCAGTTTAATTAAAACTTCATTATGACGCATGCATGCATGAACGACCTCTGAATAGAGACAAAACATTACCCAACAACATCTACATAATTCTACTATAGAATAGTTACAGTTTTAGAAAAACCCAGACACCATATAGATAGATAGTTAGACAGACAGTCAGACATGCATGTAGACGACAGCTAGCGTGAAAATTCTCAGAAATGCTCTTGCAGCAAACTGTTAAAAATCTCCCATATGAGTTGTTGTGAGGATCATAAAGTCTATAGCTCATGGTGCTTTTATTCCTTGTGTAGGGTTTTGATTATGAGGAAAGCGTGGGGAAGAGGGTACATCTGGTTGAAAAGCAAACAATTCTCACAGGTGCCTGGATGCAGTTGACTTTGTAACAGAGATTCAGGATTTTTGTTTGCATATATTTTCTTTTTTTCTGAAGTATTTTAATTTCCTGCATCTGTTTTGAGAGTATATTATAATGTAATATACAGAAGAAGAAAAAATGCGGCAGTAAGGGACGCAAAATTAATTTTATAGAAACAAAGAGGTAATAGAGAAAACGTTTGTTTATTTTATTTTGGTTTAAAAGAATTTCTTGAAGTGAGTTTAAAAAATATTGTATCAAGCAATTTGTTGGAATTTTTTAAAGTTCATTATTCAAATAATATAAACTTGAAAATGTGTAAGTAACTATAACATTTGTTGTAATTTATGAGTGATTTATTTTTGAATTATTAACTTTCCATAGGAAGATATTGTTATCGGTCCGATTTGTCAAATTGAAAATTTTGAAATTTCTTTAAGTTTTAAGGTCCCTAGAATTGAAATAAAAGATTTTAATAGAGATGTCTATGCGTTTGTTAACCCATTTGTTCGGAAATTTTTTTTCGTAGTTCATAGCTCAAGAACCTGTAGAGATATCGGCTTCAAATACATTTTTGTATACAGATAATAATGCAGAAAGATGCAAAAAGGACTCACAAGAAAATTGAGGGGTTGGTTCTTTACCATAGCATTTCAAAAATCAGGTGAAAATTTTGGTGAACCCAAAATATCTCACAAAACAATAACACTGGAGACTCGAATTAAATTTTAAAAAAGAGGCTGGGATGCGACCCACACTGATAACTTCCCATCCCGTCTGTCGATTTGTCTTGCTTAAAAATTTGTCTATATGTACTCGTATCAATTCTTACCAAATTTGCGTACTATTTTTTGTAGATTACATTTTATTATGAAAAACGGATTGTCGGATTTTTATATTAAAATTACTGAATATCGAAACCAATATTTTCTATGAAATAAAAAAGTTTGAAACCAGTATTTTTAATTTTTGAAAAGCTAGTTGAGTCGAAAGTAAATTTATACAAAGTTTTAGTATTGTTATTTTTTTTAGGTATTTAATTTTTTGTACAAAAACTGTCAATTTATTTTTTTTCAAAATCTTATCGAATGTTGAAAACAATATTTCCTATAAGATAAAATCAGTTTAAAGCCAATATAAACAATTTTTAAAAAGATATTTAAGTCGGAAATCAATTTTTAATAACTTTTGTTAATTTTTTGTCAATTCGTTTTTTCTCAAAATTTGTTCTAATGTTGAAAACAATATTTCTTATAAGTAAAAATTAGTAAGAAGCTATTATCTAAAATTTTTGAAAAGATATTTGAGTCGAAAATCATTTTTTAGCAACTTTTGTTAATTTTTTTCCGGTTTTTAATTTTTGTAAAAAAAAACTGTAAATTCGATTTTTTTAAAAATGTTTACGAATTTTGAAAACAATATTTTTTGATAGATGAAAGTAAATTAAAGCCAATATCTCAAAGTTTTGAAAAAATATTTGAGTCGAAAATCAATTTTTACCAATTTTTTATTTTTTTTTAGGTTTTTATTTTTTTGTAAGAAAACTGTCGATTCTATTTTTCTCAACATTTTTCAGAAATTTGAAAACAATATTTCTTAAAAGATAAAATAAGTTTAAAGCCTATATTTTAAGTTTTTGAAAAGATATTTGCATCGATATTCAATGTTTACCAACTTTGAGTAATGATTTTTTTTTCGATTTTAATTTTTTATAAAAAAAATTTCAATTCGATTTTTCTCAAAATTTTATCAGATGAAAAAAACGTTATTTTTCGTTGCAAAAAATTGTTTTAAAGAGATGAAATCATATTTAAGTCGTAAAATTTTATAGGTGACAAATTTTTTTTGTCAGTTTTTTTGATTTATAAAAAAACCGTTAAATACATTTTTTTTTAAATATACTTCTTTGATATCACGTTACAATATATTATAAAAAATTTAATTCAAGCCTCTAGCGTTTTTGGGTCGTAAGATATTTAGGGTTAACCAAAATTTTCACCTTTTTTTCAAACTGCTATGTTAAAAAAACCACCCACGCAATTATCTTGAGAGCCCTCTCTGCATCTTTCTAAAAATCTTTTATTTCGGCTCTAGGGACCTTGAAACGTCTAGAAATGTCAAAATTTTCAATTGACAAATCGGACCCATTACAATAACTTCCTATAAGAAGCTAATTATAAAGTAATGTGATAAGAAACTAGTATATTTTTGGAAAAAATTTCAACTAACGTTATTTTTATAAATCAAAATAAATTGAGAAAAAATATTTGTCACCTTTAATATTTTAGGAACAAAAAATGATGTTATACTCGTATATGGTAACATTTTGAGAAAAATCAAATTGACAGGTTTCTGACAATTCTGAAACTGTGACAACATTTTCATCAAATAACATCGCCTGTTCTGCAGAAACTTTGCCGTAATAATGGTTACTTTCCGACATCATGGAAACATGCACAAAACTTACCAATATCGAAGAAAAAGACAAGTCGAGAGGTTGACAGCCTTCGACCGATCTCACTTTTTGAAAATATCGGTAAGTTTTTTGAACGGGTGCAAGCTAATACCTTGAACACGTTATGTGAAGATGAAAACATCATTCCAAGAAACCAATTTGGTTTTAAAAAAGGCAACTCCACTGAACATGCATTGCTTCTTTTCCAAGATAAAGTAGTTCACAACCTAAGGAATAAAACGTGGAATACAATGTGGTTGGATATTGACCTTGAAAAAGCGATCGATTCGCTTTGGCACTATGGTCTTATTTTTAAACTCATCCAACTGAATTTTCCAAATTGGCTCATTAAGTTGATATTTAACTTTTTCACTAACAGAACTTCTGCAATATTTATAGGTTCTGAAGACACCCCTTTTTTCCCCGTTAATATACAGTCGTCGCTCAAGGTTCTATTTTAGGTCCACTTTTGTTTAATATCTTTTTGAATGATTTCCCTCTTTCATATCCCACATCAATTGAACCGCTTGATTGTATTCGCAAGTGATGTTCGACCAATGTTACAATGTTAGGCCTTAACAAAATAAAGCAAATACTACCATTTGTTGAAAATTGTTTTGAGATATGGAGACTAAAAATTAACCCTAGAAAGCGTGGATAGACTTGCTTTAGAAATGCGAGCGGAAAAGGACATTACCTTGCAGTTAAAGAGAGTAAATCCCTTAAGCTTACAATAAATAATTTTGAAATACCGTTACGTTCAGAAACAAAGTATTTTGGCGTCAATTTTCAAAACCGATTGCTCTTTAATAGGATGATTATAAAAAAGGCAAAAATGGCAACTGGTTCATTGAAAATAAAGGGTGTCCAAAAATTAGCACAAGATTTGAATTAAATAGAAAACGCCGTTTTTAGTCTTTTGATAATTATATTTTTATTGACTCGTAAAGTACATAGGATAGGGTTATGTATGGAATAACACATCGGACAAATGGCCTCCACGGCTTTGCATGCACATGCGCACTCTTTTGTTGAAATTTTCCATGACCATTCTTCATAAATGTGGCTGAATTTCGTTGATGCAGCGTTGAATCTCCTCCTTTAATGCACGTGTGGTTGTGGGCTTGTTGACATAGACTTATGATTTCAAATAACCCCATAAAAAAAGTCTGATGGTGTTAAATCACACGATCTAGGAGGCCAATTTTGATCACCGAAACGAGAGAGTACACGACCTGGAAATGTCTCATGCAGTAATTGAATTGTTTCACGGGCTGTATGGCATGTGGCACCGTCTTGTTGAAACCACATATTGGACACATCAATATCATATAATTTTGGCAGAAAGAACTGTGTAATCATGTCGCGATATCGAGCACCAGTAACAGTCACTGCTTGACCAGCGTCATTTTCTAAAAAATATGGCCCAATTATGCCTCCAGTCCAAAATCCACACCATACAGTCACGCGTTGTGGATGCATTTGTTTTTCGACAATCACATGTGGGTTCTCCGAACCCCAAATGAGGCAATTTTGGCAATTGACAAAGCCATCAAGAAGAAAATGTGCTTCATAGCTTAGGATTATTTTGCTCGAAAAATCAGGGTCCATTTGTTGATGTTCAATAATCAATTCAACGAACTCTCTTCTCTGTCCATGGTCATTAGGCTTCAATTGTTGTGTTAATTGAATTTTGTAAGCATGAAGACACAGATCTTTGGTGAGCATACGCTGTAGAGAGGTTCTTGAAATTTTCAATTCTTGTCCACGACGTCGAATTGAGGTTCCTGGATTGTCAGCAACACTCTCACGCACTGCTTCGACATTCACATTTGAACGGCTTGTTTTTGGACGACCCGTGTGTTTGGCGTCTCAAACGGATCCAGTCTCCGTTTAACTCGAAATTCCTCCAAAAAAAACACCAAAATTCTATTGTGTAAGACATTAATGATGCCCATTCTTACGTACGGATTCTGCACTTAGTTTACCATATCACCAACAGTTGCCGAGGAATTCGAGTATTTTTTTTACGGTTTTGTTTTATTTAGTTGTAAGCTTAGTTTTAGTTCTAGTCTGTAAGTTATTATCAGCCAGTAAAAAGCAAAGCAGATATAGTTGTCGGGAGCAAGCAACGAAAATTAGAGCAATTTTTTTCTAGATTAAGAAACCGTTATGCCATGAATTTGAATGATACAAAATGTAAAAAATTTTGATCTAGCTCAGACATATCTTAAGTCGAGCAAAACTAAATATTATTATAACAGAAAACTGATTCAATATGTCTCCAAAAAAAACATTACTAAAAGTGTAAAAAAATTGATTTTTGAATTAAATATATTTTCAAAACTTTGATATTATGGCTTCAAAGTAATTTCATCGTATAAAAAATATTTTTTTACATATTTGAGAAAATTGAATTGACAGTTTTTTGATTGAAAATAAAATACTAAACAAAAACAATATTTAAACTTGCTAAATATTTACTTTCGACTCAAATATCTTTTCAAACATTTTAAATATTGGCTTTAAACTATTTGAATCTTACAGAAAATTTTGTTTTCGACATTCAGAACAGTCCGTTTCTTCATAAAAAAAAAATAAAATCTATACAAAATATTACGCAATTTTGGTGAAAATTGGATGTTCGGTTCTCGATATCTCGTGAACAAAAGAAGATAGGTATTTACTTCAAATTAATTTCATTCAATCAATTTGTATTTGTTTATATAAGAAATAAAAACTTTTCAGATATTTTAGTAAAATTGTTAAAAATTGTTTTTCAACTAAAAATCTGGTTTACAAAAATATATTTCGAAACCAAACTATTTCATCAAATGCAAAATATTGTTGGGAATTTTTAAATCTGTAAGAACTGACAACTTTTTTAACACAACATGAAAACATGCAAATTTTTAAGCAAGGCAAACGGACAGATGGAATGGGAAGTCGCTACAGGCCTTTGTGAACTATGGCCCTGCCCAACAAACTTTTTCATCTACCTATGTAGGTTCCTAGCTAAAGGTAGGGTCACTTTTTACTTGTGTGAGCCACCTGATCCGTGGCCTTCTTCAACTGTTTCCCACTATAGGTGTGGATTCGAAGAGTGGATTTGGGCCAAAGCAATGGTTTCATGCGCTCTACGTGGCCCAGCTATCTCAGGCTTTGGACTTTTATGGCAGTAGCATAAAAGTCCTCGCTGTATACTGACCAGTAGATCACGCGAAGAAATTCGTTCATCCATTTTCTCACAGTCCATGCTTTTTCGATGTATTTGTAGTAAGCGGGGAAAATGATTAGGTCTTATATAGTGAACCTTTGGTGGCTCTTGAGAGAGTTTCGCTATTTAATAGCTTTGATATTTCAAAAAAAACAGCCGGTAACAAGAGTGATTTCCATTCTATCAAAGTGCTGGAATTGTTTTCTGCATTTAAAGCAGAGCCCAGGTAGATAAAGTCGATAACTACCTCAAAGTTTTATTTACCTATGGTGATATTTTTACCAAGACTTGGGTGTGGTAGGTCCTCTTTTGATGACAGTAATAAGCAAAATATGGTTTCAGATACAAATATTGACTTTATGAAGAGTAGTCTTTTGATTGGACACCTGTAAATAATGGGAGCGGGTCGAAGTGCTGTATTTTAAAAAACTGTATGGTTAAAATTCTGTATGATACTGTATATTCATAATATTGTATGGTTAATATTCTGTATCTCAAAATGCTGTGTTGTCAAAATACTGTATCTGATAATACTGTATCTCAAAATTCTTTTTCTTAAAATTCTGTATGAGCAAAATATTGTCTAAAAATACTCTATTTTTGCAAAATTCCGCTTTTAAGCTTCCATTATAGAGAGCAAAAAAGCCAGAACTCGATATCCGCATGTACATTGTATCATTTATTGTATCTCCAAACAAATAAAAAAGCAGAATACATTAATAAGTCATATCATAAATACGTAAATAACAATGGGCAATAATATAAGTAACAATCTATAAATTGTATATGCAAATGTATTTACAACAACAACAAAAATTCAATAACTTAAAAATTATCCTATATTTTGGTAAAAGGGAAGTATATTAGTACATTATGCCAATGAAAAAATATTATGATGTATTCTTTATAAAAGTAATTTGTTTTTAAAATTCTGTATTTCAACATGTGTATACAGAATTTTAAGATACAGAATTTTGAAATACAATATTTTGTACATACAGAATTTTGAAATACAGAATTATGATCCATACAAGATTTCGAACCCAGCCCGTAAATAATCTGTTGAAGAGCCAAGATCGAAAAAAAAATCTCAAAAAACTGCTGAATTCCACAATAAAAATTGCAATAGTGTTCCAGATCCCACTCCATTGAAACTTCTAACCAGTGTTACTTGTATATGTATTGTCTTGATATCTATGGAAAAAAAAAAACATTTACGTCAGTAGCTTTAGTTCATATTTTATTTGAAACAAATCTTAGGAACAAAAATTACAGTAGATGTTTTTATACACCCTAAACATGTTTTTTTTAAGAAAACGTTCCAAAATGTTTTAATAAGCGGTAATAACGGAGTTTTATTGTATGAAATTTTATACTCGCAGTTTAAGGCAGCTGCTTGCCGAATTTATAGTAATAACTTTAATTTGAAAATGTGAACTTCACATGACTCTCTTTCTTCGACTTGATTTTTGTTCTGGTAAAATTACTTCGGGACAAAATTTTCAAAATTAAATGTGTTTATTAAAGCAGAATTTCCAAAAATATGTAGATATTTTAAACATTAAAAATTTTAAAACTTAGATAAATGGCTACTTTGCAAATCTTCATCTTTATGATAAGTTCATCAATTATTTCACTCATGACGAAACTGAGCAATATATTTTAATGTAAAAAAGTACTATTTTTGTAAACTTTCCAAAACATTTTATTTGTAAAATCAAACTTACAACTGCAATAAAACTAGGTATCTAAAGGGAAGTGATTTTTATTAACTTCACATAGGAAGTTATTGTTATGCGTCCAATTGAAAATGTTGACATTTCTCGACGTTTCAAGGTCCCTAGAGTCGAAATAAAAGATTTTTAGAAAGAGGTCTGTGCGTGCGTGTGTACGTACGTTTGTACGTCCGTACGTTTTTTTCGTCCTCCATAGCTCAAGAACCAGAAGAGATATCAACTTCAAATAAATTTTATTATACAGATAATAAGGCAGAAAGATGCAGAAAAGGCTCTCAAGAAAATTGCGTGTGTGGTTTTTTTACCATAGCAGTTTGAAAAAAAGGTGAAAATTTTGGATAACCCTTAATATCTTACCAACCAAAAACGCTAGAGACTTAAATTAAATTGTATATAATATATTGTTACGTGATCCCAACCAGATATATTTTTTGAAAAAAAAATCAATATAATACATATTTATAAATCAATAAAACAGAAAAAAAAATTGTCGCTTCCAAAATTTTACGACTGAAATATAATTTCATCTCTAAAACAATTTTGTGCAACGAAGAATAATATTTTTAACATCTGATAAAATTTTGAGAAAAATCTAATTGACAATTTTTTTTATAAAAAATAAAAATCTAAAAAAACATTACTTAAAGTTCGTAAAAATTGAATATCGATTCAAATATGTTTTCAAAAACTTGAAATTTAGGCTTCAAGCTTATATTATCTTATAAGAAATATAGTTTTCAACATTTTGAAAAATGTTGAGGAAAATCGAATTGACAGTTTTTTTACAAAAAATAAAAACCTAAACAAAATGTATAAAAGTTGGAAAACATTGATTTTCGACTCAAATATCTCTTCAAAAATTTTAAATATTGACTTAAAACTAATTTAATCTTATAAGAAGTATTGTTTGTAACGTTTGGTAAAATTTTTATAAAATTCGAATTGACAGTTTTTTTTTACAAAAAATAAAACTCTATAAAAAAAAACAATACTAAAACTTGGTAAAAATTTACTTACGACTCAAATAGCTTTTCAAAATTTAAAAATATTGTCTTCAAACCTTTTTTTATTTCACAGAAAATATTGTTATCTATATTCAGTAATTTTTATGTAAAAATCCAACAAGCAAGCCAAATCGACAGACGGGATGGGAAGTTATCATTGTGGGTCGCATCCCAGCCTCTTTTATTGTTTTACATTTCAAACATAACAAGTCCAAAATCCATACAAGAAACTTGCTTACTATCATTTATCTTAGGTACAATATATATGTGTCCCAAAGTACACGGAAAGAAGTGTATGGCACTTATGAGAATACTAGTATGGCCTGGAGACCAATACTTAAAAAGTATCGGTGATATTCCTACATTGTCTTGCAACAACTCCTATAAGTATGGGATTTTGTAACACAAGGGCACATAGTACGTTTGATGAGACAGTATTATCTTCAGCCCCATACTGTACCGGAGATGTCGCAATGCTACTAGTTTTTCCCGCTATAATTAATGGCGTGATAATCAATTCCCTTATTGGATTACTGCCAATAGTGCATGGGTATAACTACTATATCTAACTGCTTACTTGAAAGACGAAAGGTGATTATAAATAATAAACAGTATAAAAACAGTCCGAGTGAAATTTAAACAATTATTTGTGTTAATTTTTTTGAAATTCTAAGTACTCAGATTGAATCAAATATATTTAGTATGTAAGCATAAGGGACATAATGTATAGACTTTTCTGCTAGGAGCTTTGTACATGCCGCCAGTCAGCGTCAGACGTATCGGCTACAACTATTGTCGAAGTTACTATTCTCAGTATGGCCAAATTAACTATGCTTACAACATTTTATACAACGGAAATCTTCTAAGCCATACAGTATTGCGTCACACTAATACTGACATTATGATATTCGCAATGCATTTCTTTCCGTGTAACGCTCGTATTAATATTTTAAACTATATGTATGTTGTACACCTCTTGACTTGCAGACTATCTATAACATTAGCACTTTATTATATGATTGGTTTCAGGTTCCACTTCTATTAAATGATTGAAAATAAAACTTAGATTCCAATATCTATTTTTAGTTATTATGTATGCAGGTTTATGTAAAATAATTGGCAATCTAGACATTTATTGAACCTTACTGGCAGGTCAACAACATTCTCTTTCTTTAATTACATAATTTAAAACTATAAGAACTAAGACAATATATTTGGTAATATTCCTAAAATTAACAACATTTTAGAAGCAATATCAATAATCAATAATAATATTACGTATACGCCCTGCATGTGCAGACAGTCTATCTAGTACAAAAATATTATTCGTCACCATTTTTTCAAGTCCTCGATAGTATAGTGGTCAGTATCCCCGCCTGTCACGCGGGAGACCGGGGTTCAATTCCCCGTCGGGGAGATCTATGAGATGGGTTTTTTTCTAAAACATTCTTTAATTTTTAAATATTTGTGAGTAATTTATAAAGAAATGTTATAAATGAACGTATGCATCAATAAACTATAATTCTATAAGTAAATGTAAAGTCAAACCATTGCCTGAGTGTTGGTGTCGTTTTGGTGCCTGAGTTTTGGTTTCCTTAGAAACGAATGTTATCATCTTTGGCATTGAAGAAGGTAATTACAGATTTCATTGAATTTATCTTTCTAAAAATATGCTCTTTTCAATTCTAACCACCCACAGCACATATAAATGCATATATTCTTAGATAACTAATTATTATTCATTAAAGCCACTTAATTTTTAATTTTGTTTTCTGCAAAAGATTTAGTTAAACGTAATAATTAGATGACACGAGACTGTCATGAAAATGAAAAAAATTTCCCATACCGGGAATCGAACCCGGGCCTTCTGGGTGAAAGCCAGATATCCTAGCCACTAGACCATATGGGATATAATTTTCGGGTGCAAAATGTTATTAATAAATATAACTACTCAAGGTCATATCAATGGATATTTTTGTAAATATTGTATTATAGGCTTGAATCACATCTTATTGAGATCATCAAAATGTGTTAAGGGAAAATAACAACTGCGAACTAAATATATTTCTATTGAAATAGTTCTTATAGGGTTTAAAGTATTTAGTTTTAGTTTTTCATTTCAGTACATAAGGTGTTGTTGAATTCAGGCCCATTTTATAGGTTTCTTTATTAAACTTGAATTACTTGACTTAGGCAAAGACTTCACTACACCACTTGGCCATATATAAACACTGTTCACTTACAAATAAGCACCGCCACTCTATACTAATAAGATAAATACATTTTAACAATATTATTAAGTACACTCAGAAAAAATTGAACGGGAGCAATGCCTATAAAGTATTGTTACGGAAATTATAGGCAATTTTTCAAAAATTTGGATAATATTTCAATTATTTTAAAAATCACTATCAAAATTAGGTAAACTTCCATAATTTTTTTTAGCTTTATAGGAATAGCAAAAATCGACGTTTTCCTATGCAAAATAGGTAATTCCCCTAGACTTGATTACAAATAGAACAATGTGTATTGGAAAAACACAAATAATGATAATAAGCAGGCGTACTAGCAATTCGGGTAGGAAGTATACCCTTACATTTTGTTGCAGTTGCAATAACTTACTGGTTAATGTTACAATACGGTTAGTAACATTTCCGAACTATGGAAATACTATAGGTACTATTTGGGTGATATTACAATAAATTCTAGAAAAATATTATACTTCTATTGTTGACATTCCAATAATAAATTGTTACAAAACATAATGATGAGGCAATGAGTCCAAACACTAAAATGTATAGGCAATATAACAAAATATGTAGGGTATTTAACAGATCTAAGTAAAAATGGACAATTTCCTACACTGTAGGTTCTTATAAATGTACAGCTTAAATACCAATAATTGTTGATAAATAGGCAATATTTGGTAACAATAACATAAATGTGTGAAAATAGAAATAAAAAGTTAAAAAAAAAACGATTTTATGGGTGCAATTTAACATTTTAAAAGGTCAATTCACATTAATATCATTGCAAAGGCATATGGTTAATGCACCTACTAAAATTGGTTTCACTTGGTTTCCCATAATGTATTGGAAAAAGATCTTTATTATTGTGAAAATAACCAATCCCTTCTAATCCTAATCTAATCTTGAGGTACTATTCCAAGTCAATAGGTAAAATAGCTATATTGGATAGTTATTTCAACAATTCGTATGGTTGGAACCTCTTAAACGATCAAAGAAAATAGCTTTAATGTATAGGCAACACCATGAATATAAATGGTGTCACTTGGTTTCCCATAATGTATTGGAAAGAGATCTTTATTATTTTGTTCAAAACCTAGTCGTTACCAATAGCAATATATAAAGGGTATATTCCAAGTCAAAAAGTAAAATATCTGTATCAGATGGTTATTTCAACAATACATTTTGTTGAAACCTCTAAAACAAATAATGAAAATACCTACAATGTTAAAGCAAAAGCTCAAACATTATCAGCATGTACCCAAAAATAGGTTCGTTAAAATACCGGCTCCCTTTGGTTGAAAAAGTAAAACAAAAGTACTATCACCCATTATATTTAGGTAAAGTTTCAATACAAAAAGTTAAAACCATTATTTGGTTTGGTATCACTGCAATAAAATCGAGTAAACTTATTTATACGAAATGGTATACTTTTATTTTCCATTTTTATAGCAAAAATATCTCCTTTTTTGGCATAACAATTAATCTTTAAATACTTAATTCAAGGCTTATATTATTATTTTCATATGCCAATTATATTTCTGAAATTGATGTTTTTGAAACCTTTTCTCCTAAAATGTATTTTAAATTCGGTACAGCATTAAGAACAGTACCAATTTGCATTGGTTGAGAATGCAAATTTTATTTTTTCCGAATAAGCTGTTAAAAGGCTTTGTTTGAGCTCAAAAATATTTCCTTGTGAAAAAATTAAAACAATTTATGCATCTCAAATATTGATGAGAATTTTGTTTTCTATAAGGAAATTAATATTTTGCTTGAGCACCAGGAAAATGAATCACCCTAATAAATATAAATATTAATATAAATACAAATATAAACACAAATATAAATATAAATATAAATTAAATTCTAATATGTTAAATTCTCCTGCACTGTGTAAGTTGCCATACTCCTTCGAAACGGCTTAACCAATTTTTATGAAATTTTGGATATACATTTGTTAGGCCTGAGAATAGGTTTTTATATATTGTTTATATATCTAAGTGCTTTTGTTTGATAAATATTGTTTAATTGATAATTTTAAACTCTGTCGATAACTGCGGAAGTGATAATTGATCAATTATACTTTGTAGGTAATTGTTTATTTATTTTTGTTTTATGCATAATTTTATAAGTTTAGTTCTCAGATTAACTGAATTAATATTACCTCAAAAACACTTAAGACTACGCAAGCTCCCGTGAACAACGGCTATTGTATAAAACGTATTATATTTCATTTATTTATTTATTTCTTTATTATTGTAAGACACTATAGTAAGAACATTTAAACCGGTATGTGCAAATATTTGTCAAAATTATTATACAGGAAAATTGTTATAAATGGTAAGTGAAATAATAAACGAAAATACACGAATAATTATTAAATATACTGCTTTTCACTAATTGAATTTCAGCAAAACGCAGAAGAACTTCTTTGGGCTGTTACACACGTAAATCTGCAGGCATGCGAAATGCAAAGTACTCAAAGAACAGAAGAACACACTCAACAAGATAATACCAATGCGCGTGTGGACATGGCGCGATTGCGTTAAGCTGAATCAGAAGATGAACGAGCTAGAAGAAATGAACAAAGATGAATAGAACATATGCAAGCGCTCCGTTTGACAGCTAGCAGAGCAAGTGACCAGCAGTGTCAAAAGGTACATCGATCATTTACATATAATTCATTGCCCATTTAAAAGTGGTAATTGGTGCTATGGACAAGGAATGTCCGCATTGCAAAGCTCTTAAGTTCAAAAATGAGACACCCGGAATATGTTGTTCATCAGGAAAGGTGCAACTACACCACCGGAACCATTGAACGGTTTACTTGTCGGCACAGATCCAGATTCTAATCTGTTCCTAAAGACAATTCGAACATCTAATTCGGGTTTCTAAATGACAGCATTCGGAGCAACAGAAAAAGTTAAGAATATTTCTACCAATAATAATGGTCAACAATTCAATTCAACATTTAAAATCAAAGGCCAAATTTATCACCAAATGGGCTCATTACTGCCAATGCCTAACGAAGCATCTAAATTTTTGCAAATTAACTTAATGGGCGAAGAAGATTTTGTAGCCAGGATTTCAGCTTGGAACACGATACAATGATCGAGTAGACGAAAGGAGAGACTCAAGTTTAGTCTATCTGAGTATACGCCTCCACCAACCCCATCCTTCGTTTTGATCCGTCCACAGCTAAAGGTTGGATCTCCGGTAATTTTGCCTCGTAATTTGAACCCACCACGGTTGTGTAACGGCATACGATTAAAAATTTAGTAAAAAATGTTATTGAGGCCATAATTCTAAATGAAAAATTCCTAGGTGAAAATATATTACTACCGTTAATCCCTATTATACCCACAGATGTGCCAATTCAATTCAAACGCCTTCAATTTCAAATTAGATTGGCATTTACAATGATTATCAATAAGTCTCAAGGCCACAAGATGTCTGACTGCGGCTTAGATTTGAGCACTTCATGCTTTTCATATGGACAAACCATACAGTTTGTTTGTATTGGGAAAAGATTTGATCACAAAAAATATTGTACACTCTGTTGCATTAAGGGATTGATATTGTATTTTTGTAGTATTGTCATAACTAGCTATATTTTTATAATTTTAAAGAATTAATTTTAATAAATTAAAAAAAATTGTTTGGTGAATTCTTCGTTTAATATCTTGTCACCCTTTACAATGCTCTATATCTCTTCCACTTATACACCACATCATTACCAATAAGATATTTATTTCTAGAAAAATATTCTCTAGAAATTATTTATATGACAAAACAACGTGTATCGGGTCAGCTAGTATCAATATAAATATTAACATAAATTTAAATAGTCGTTTTTTTTACAAAAAATAAATATTAATTTTTAACTTAACTCTTGGACTAATTCTGCAAATTTGCACGTTCGGAGTTTTTTCTTCTACGGCTTAAGATAGGAGTTGAAAAATTAAGACATAATTCCATAAGTTATTGCGGCGGCGACGCACCAACTAGCTCTTGTATCAAAATACTACCTTTTTTTTAAAAGAAGTACCTAACAGATTATAATATATATCTGCAAAATAAGTTCATTATCCAAAATGTCATTTAAATACAATAAAAACGGGTTAGGTACCCTAGTTCTAAAGTAAAAATACTCAACTAAAAATCCCCTAACCATATTTCGAGGATACCTAAGAAATTATGTTTTGGGTTTTGTGAATAATTTAGAACAAAATAAAGTTATTTTCTTTTTATTCTCTTATTAATATTATATACAAAAATTAGACAATTAGATTTTATTCCGAAATAAATCTACTTCGATCGAAGTAAAGTACGAAACCTGATGGTGACTATTCTCATCAGCAAAAGCAGTTTCTGCATTTTACCTTGATGAACAGCTCAACGTTACTGTTAAAAGAATACAAAAAAAAAGAAACTCAACAGGCCTATAGACGACTGCGAGGCGTTAAAAAATGTTAGGTTTGGGGGTTACATTTGTGGATTATGTGCATTAAGATTTAGATCCTGAAGATGCTAATTTTAGAGATGTTATACTTGGGGATAGTGAATTTCTGTTTTTTTTTTTTAATGTGGGGATTTTGTATTTGGAAGTTTTGAACTAAGGCTTTATGTTGGTATCCCATTACGAACTTTTTGTTAACGGGGAGATTTTTGGTATTGAGCATTTTGACATTAGTCGAACGTTTCAAGGTGACTGGACTCTAAAACGAATAAAAATCCAATTGACGGATTTTTATTTGATACATTTTACAAAAAAAAAATCTATCTGAAAACTAATAAAAAATAGTTTTCGATTCAACAGAACAAAGAAAGATACTGATTTAAATTTTGTTTAAGTCTTTCAGAAAATGTTGTTGTTGATATTTTGAAAAAGTTATGAAAAGTATTGAAAGTCGGAACAGGAAATTATCGGTATTTTTAACTTCCCATAGGAAGTTATTGTAATGGGTCCGATTTGTCAAATTGAAAATTTTGACATTTCTCGACGTTTCAAGGTCCCTAGAGTCGAAATAAAAGATTTTTAGAAAGATGTCTGTGCGTGCGAGTGTACGTACGTTTGTACGTCGGTACGTCCGTACGTTCGCGACGTTTTTTTCGTTGTCCATAGCTCAAGAACCAGAAGAGATATCGATTTCAAATAAATTTTGTAATACAGATGATTCAGAAAGGGCTCTCAAGAAAATTGCGTGGGTGGTTTTTTTACCATAGCAGTGAAAATGTTGCTTAACCCTAAACATCTTACGAACCAAAAACGCTAGAGACTTGAATTAAATTGTATATAATATACTGTAACGTGATACCAAACAGGTATATTTTTTGAAAAAAAACCATATAACGGTTTTTTTTTAAATCAATAAAACTGAAAAAACAATTCTCACCTCCAAAATTTTACGACTGAAATATGATTTCATCTCTAAAACAATTTTGTGCAACGAAGAATAATGTTTTTGACATCTGACAAAATTTTGAGAAAAATCAAATTGAAATTTTTTTTTACAAAAAATAAAAACCTAAAAAAAAATGTATAAAAGTTGGTAAAAATTGATTTTCGACTCAAATATCTTTTCAAAACTTTGAGATATTAGCTTTAATTTACTTTTATCTTTCAAAACATCTTGTTGTCAACATTCAGTTAAAGTTTTGAAAAAAATCGATTTGACAGTTTTTGTACAAAAAATTAAAAACCAAAAAAAATTAACAAAAGTTCGTAAAAAATGATTTTCGACTCAAATATCTTTTAAAAACTTTGAGATAATAGGTTCTATTTAATTTTAATTTTTTCTTATAAGAAATATTGTTTTCAACATTAGGACAAATTTTGAAAAAAATCGAATTGACAGTTTTTTTACAAAAAATAAAAACCTGAAAAAAATGTATAAAAGTTGGTAAAAATTGATTTCCGACTAAAATATCTCTTCAAAAATTTTAAATATTGGCTTCAAACTAATTTTATCTTATAAGAAATATTGTTTTCAACATTTGGTAAAATTTAAAAAAAAATCGAATTGACAGTTTTTTTACAAAAAATAAAACTCTAAAAAAAACAATACCTACTAAAACTTGGTAAAAATTTACTTTCGGCTCAAATAGCTTTTCAAAAATTAAAAATATTGGCTTCAAACTTATTTTATTTCAGAGAAAATATTGTTTTCAATATTCAGTAATTTTTATATAAAAATCTAACAGTCCGTTTTTTTCATAAAAAATAAAATCTACAAAAAATAGTGCGCAAATTTGGTAAAAATACATATAGACAAACTTTTAAGCAAGAGAAATCGACAGACGGGACGGGAAGTTATCAGTGTGGGTCGCATCCCAGCCTCTTTTTTTTCTGGAAGAGCGTTTTGTGTTTTTAATGTTTTTTTTAGAAATATCCTGTTATTAATCGATTATAAATGTACGTTTTATATTTAAGTTTCATAAGAAATCGAAACGGAAAAATCGAAGCAATGTAATATGCTCTAAAGACGACGTAAAACAATCAGACCAACGGAATCACCTGAATCACTTTTTTGACTTCTCTGCTCCGTATTGGCATGTTTAATTGAAATCTCGGGTTGGAAATATCTTGAAATACTTGCCATATAATTTCATAATGCCAAAAGTAAAAACTGATTTTAAATTTCCTTACATACAATGAGTTACAACAAAAGTGGCGCACCTTGAAATTCGCAATAATTTCCATTTTTTTTTAATTGAGTATTTTTATTAAAATTAAATATTATTATTTTTTTGTACGAAATAAAGAGATGAGTAGAACTTTTATAATAAAACATAAAATAAATGAGTTTTAGTTCACTGAGTAGTGGGTATTGTCTCCCCTAACATCTATTAAAGCTTTAATTCGCCTCGGCATACCTCGAATAAGGTTTTTTTACGATCGTGTCGTCCGAATTATCTCACTAATCAATCTGACCAGATCTCAGCCCACTTAGCATCTTGAGAAGAACAGGGCGCATCCTTATCATTTTTTCTAGCAGATCCCAAATATTTTCGATGGAATTCATGTCCGGGATCATAGCAGGCCCAGATATTACATCGATGTCTACTTCTTCCAAAGTCCGTAATGCACTTGGCAACGTTAGGCCTCGCAATTTCTTTAACCAGCAAGAAATTTTTACCAATAAATGGTGCGAAAGTAACCACATATTCTTCCAAAATGTTGGTTATGTAATTATTGGAATTCACCGATGCATGGAAATTCCTGCCAACACCATAAAGTAACGTAATCTCCCCCAAAAATTTTCCCGCTGCTAAACTATGTCAAATTGTATCTCCCACCTGTTTTTTTCCACACTCTTTTACGTCCATCTGGTGAGCGTAAACAAAACCTTGCGAGAACTATATCCCCTAATCGGACGCGGTTCAATCTTGCTGGAGACGAGCAAATTCCAATCGGTCGTGCTGTATCGTGATTCTTGGTATTCGACCGGATCACTCTCAATTAAACGCTGACCCACACTTTAAGCATTCAAAGTGATCCCTCTGAGACACTTCAACGTGACGATCTCAAAGGCACCTTATAAATATTTGTGGTACAACCTTAATTTTTAGCTTTTAGAAAATAGTTAAGTCCGAATACGAGAAAGTTGCAGATGATCAGGAACTTAATATTCCTTTATGATATCCCCAAAAATTTAATGTAAAAAAAATCACAAATTCCTTCAGATGATACAAAATTTGTTCTCGTAAACACCTCTTGCTCTATAATCACGTAATTATACAAAGCATTACAATATGTCAAAACTTATATATAAATTTTCAAAGCTTCTTACTAAAATTGGTTAAAATAGTAACATTTCTTTGACATTTATTTTGATATGATACTAAGTAACTTGATACAAACTACAAGTCAAGTGCCATTTTTTCTTTGTTATTTTCAGCATTATTTAACAAAAACATTCCAAAATGAAACCACATCACAATAAAGAATCCTTTAAATCCCTTTAAATAATCCCTTTTTTAATCGCACTCAATAAATCTTTGCTCTGTACATTTTCCCGCCGCAGCCCTCGGTTAATTTAACCCCAAATTATCAGTAGTATTTTCAATTTCCGCAACCAACAAATCTAGCTCTATGATCCCTTAGATGCAATCTTCGCGCAACAGCCCCAAAGGAGCCCTAAACTTCAGCCTTTACTTGGCATGCGACTGAAGAATGTTGTTGTTGTTTTTTTTTCGTCATCAGCAAAGATAAAATGCATAGTGTGGTTACAACAATAAACAAAAATAAAAGAAAAATAAATTGAACTTTGCCCGCGGTAAAACATTCTATTGGACATCCTTTTTCTAATGAAAATGAAAATGAAAAAAAGGGTCCTGCGTTAGCACAACATAAAAATTCTGCTGCAGGTGGACGCAATACTATTTTTTTGTGCTCATATAATGGTTTGTGTATAAGGCCCCCCTTATCCAGAGACAGAGAGAGCAACTATTACCTCTGCACAACAATTCTTTTGGGAATCATTTTTTTGTTTTTATGTAACAATATATCCTCCCTATGTCCCTTCAGGATAAACAACAACACAAGAACCCTGGTAATGCAAGGATATTAAAAAAAAAAAACTAGAGAAGAAAACAAGGATTGAGTGTAGTATCCTGATGTATAAATGCGGTCGCTAGATGTCTTCGTTCATCTTTTTTTTATACATTTTTTTGTGTTTTTTTATTAAATATCCTTTGAAGAGCTCCCCAAAGGACACTAAACTAGAATAAACAGAAAAAACAAACCCTCTGGAAGAATGTTATGTTTTTTCTTCTTCTCCAACTCCTTCAAGAAACAACAAACACTGACTTCATTTTTTTTATTTTGGGGGAGCATTCCAAAAGCCATGTGATGGTAATGGTGGTGGTGGAACCCCCTGGTCCTTGTTTATTAGATTTGAAATGGATCCTTGTTTGGGGTGTGTTTTGATACAAACACAAACCAGAAGCCAGAACTCCAGAACCCAGAGGGATGCGCTGCTCCCTTTTTATTTACACACTTTGTATGCTGTGCCGGATTGCAGTGCGTGGTCCTCGACAATGACTTCTGGTACTCACTCTCGCCGTATATTCTGTATGTACGGTACCGTACCTACAGGTTATCGATCAGCAATGGGTTCTTTGGCTGCTTGTTGTTGTATCATCGCTCTCTGACATGCAATCTGGTGCGGGGTTCGAATAGAAATGAAGTTAGTATCTTTCTCCAAGAATGACATGACTTAATTTGCAGGCTGTGGCATATAGGGGACGCCTTTAGCTTCAGCTTTAGCTCTGAAAACAGATACCCATGTATATACAGCATGCAGGAAGAAACTTTTTGTAGGAAGCAAAGGAGCAACATCGTGAACATTATTATCAATGACCTCTTTGTATTCCTGACAGCCAATGCAAACATATTGTCAGATGAGTTGGAAACATCAGTTTTAGTTATTGTTGTTGTTGCTATAGCCTAGCAGTTCAATGTGTCTATACATTTTTGTATGTTATATGCTTGCTTTTGTTGTTCTATTCTCATTTCAAATAGAATCAGTGAGTCGTCCTCGTGTAGACAGGACCCTATGTAAGTCAAGAAATGCGTGCTCCTGCTCTGTATGTGGAATTGTTTGCGATGCATAAAGAATGGGAAAATGACGTACAAATTATTTATTAAAAACGACATCATTTACGGAAGACTTCTGCGTTCAACGCATCGTGTTTTGTGAATAATAAAATCCTTGTTAACATAATATCCTAGCCTTCCAGCTGTAGGTGGAAGTTTGATCAAAACAGAACGAATCGATAAACCAGATGAAAAGGCATATTTTAAAACCTAACATATTTTGTACATATTTAATTCAAACAGATTTTCGATATTTGAAGTTTGTAAGAAAATTGAAAATGTTTGACAGACATTCATGAATGTTAACGTTCATACATATTTGCCGTTATCATATCAAAATTATAATATAAATGTCATTTAGAACTTAGGACAAAGGACAAAAGAGATTCTTCAACGGTCCATCTTTGAATTTAAGTTCAAATTTGGTATTCAATTATTTTGTACAGGGCTTTTCCAAATTGAATTTTCGTTAAAGCTCACTAATTAATTGTAGATCAGATGCAACACGGATTTACGATTTTATGAAGCTAAGAAGAGCACACAGAAAAATGCATTAAGAAAAGCTGCCTCTGACGCACATGAATCTAGAGAATTATTTCTTACTAGTCGAACCATTTAGAGCTTTTTATAAAGCGAAGAAGATATTTGATATCCTCTTTAGCTAGTTCACTGGGATTATCAAAAGAGTAATCCCCCAGAGAGAGATTGTTTCCTCTTCTTCTTCGTCCATACAGCTCCTCAAGAAGTCATTTGAGGCTACACCAAGTCGAATTGTCCCGCAAGGAAAACTATTAGGGAGGTAATATGAAGTCTGCTTTGAGATAACAATTCTTTAGAGTGCTTTAAGTCCAGTGAAGGCCATATGAGTTTTGTGGCTGCGCATGTTGGTAAATTGTGCTACATAAAGTTTGCTATCGCAAAAGCTATTTCTTTAAGCATAAGTTTACATGTAGCTATCGGTATACCTTCCTCCTCCCTTTCAGGTGAGATATAGGCATTACGTTTCCATTTTTGGCGAGTTCATCGGTTCTACAATTTCCCGTGATGTCTCTGTGGCCCGGCACCCAACATAGGTGAATGTTAAATTTGCTGCGCCATCTCCATATAAGAGACCATCGACAATCAAGGGCTGTTTGAGATTTGGTTAAGACACCGTCACGAGGTTTAATAGCAGCCTGACTTCATAGAGAAGATGCGGATATCAGAAGTTGATATCACGTTTTCTCTTAGCCAGGAGAGAACCTCTTTGATCGCTAAAATTTCCGCTTGGAAGACGCTACAATTATTAGGGAGGAGGAATGAGATGCTTAGATAAAGCTTTTTTAAGTACACAACAATGTCAACTTCCTCATTTGTCTTGGGTCAATCTGTATAAAAATGAATGCTTTTGTCATCCAGAAGTTTTATGTCTTCCCATTCATCTCTGGATGAGCTGCTGTAGCTTTTTTAACTCTTTCCTGTATTTTAGATCTCCAACTTAATTTTTTGTCCATTATCAGACCAAGATATTCGTCTTCATTGGTAAAAATTAGTGGTATACATTTTATTGAAGGAGGTACAATTACTCTGATCTTGTATTTCCGAGTGAAAAGGACCAGGTGTGTTTTTTGATTAATACTAAGTCCGCAGAGGTCAGCCCATCTAGTGGGCCTATTAAGTGGATTTATTAGGATGTTCCCCTGTGACGGCGATAGCAACATCATCTGCATATGCAACCACTCTGTAGCCTTCCTTCTCAAGGAATATTAGTATTTCAATAACCACTATGTTCCACAGGAAAGGGGACAGAACACCACCTTGCGGAGTGCCTCCACTGGCAGACATTTTTGTGCAAAAATCTCCCAACTTAGAGATAATGATCCTGCTTTTTAGCATTAGATTAATCAACTCACAGATTGAGTGGGGTCGTCATAGCAGAAGTGATGTCGACGTTATTGAAAGCGACCTCAATATCCAGGAATTCCACCATAATATAATAGGGAGTATTCGATAGTTCTTACCAGAGTGTACAAGTCTGTTTCTACCGATTTCAATTTGCAGTAAGCATGCTGAGACATTCGATAGTCTCTTATCAATGCTATTACGTACATGGATATCAATCAATTGTTATGGAGTTTTGAGAATGAATGATGAATTAAGGATTGCATATCTAAGCTTAGTCTAACAAAAACACTGGAACATATGGCTTGAATACTGAGCTCTTCAAATCAGCTATAGATAATTTAGCTGGAAGCATGCACCAACTGATCTCTTAACTGCACCAACTTTATAGGCATCAGTCTACTTAACATCGCTCATAAAATCTTCCCTGTCGTAATACATGAACGTCTAAAAGAATAGTGCAGAGCTCCCACAACAATACTAGAGTCGCTATCTTTCAAAAGTCTATCCATTACTAGCATATGCTAATGACATCGACATAATCGAAAGAACTCAGCGTGATGTAAATGGGACTTTTGTGAGTATTGAGGTATAGGTGGCAAAAATGGGTTAAACGGTTAATGAGGGCAAAAAAACAAAGTACATGCTGTCATAAAGAAAGACTTACAACACCGATGTCTCAGTCAAAACGTCACCATCGACAGACGTAACTTTGAGGTAGTTAAGGGCTTCATCTAACTAGCCTCCTCGACCAAAGAGTCGCTATATAAGACTCTCATCACCTTGGGTTGCTTCAAAAGAAAAGTTCTTCGTGTGGTCTTCGATTCCGTATGCATAGAAAGGGATTGGAGGAGAAGATGGAATGACGAACTGTATGGCCTGTACAGTGTCGTAGACTTTGCCAGAAGGGAAAAAGTCCAACGACTAAGATTACTGGATCACGAATAGCTCATATAAACCAATACTCCGGCCTGGAAAGTCTTCGAATCCACAGCCACAGGATCACTAGAGGAAGATCACGTACCAGTTAGCGCGTACAAGTGAAAAGTGACCTCACCCAACTTGGAGGGCGACACTGGTGAGATCTACCTAGGGACCGAAATATAGATGGAGAAGTTTGCTTGGTGAGGCCCTAGTTAACTCAGGACTATAGTGGCACCTTAATATTTTATTTTTTGCAACAAGATTAAATGTCATTTCATTTCATAATAATTAATTATGGTTATGTTCGAATATTTGTAGTTTAGAATATATTCCGAATATATAGTGGAAATAAATGTTTTATTTTTACAAAATCTCCGAACTAATATTTGAATATGGTCAGTAAACCATTTAATTTACAAATTGTAAATATATTTTGTGTTGATTAGGAACTCTTTGACATATAAATCAAGTTAAATTCTATCTTTATTAAATGATAAACTTTGCTATATAATAGAATAACAATTGAGAACATTTCCTAGAAAATTGATTTCAAATATCTTTTTTTATGTGACGTTGCGAGGTCTTCTTTTGAGGCTGACGATATCTTGCCCTTACTTAACATTACAAGTCAGAAAACAGGCTGGGACGCGACCCACACTGATAACTTTCCATCAAGTCTGTTGATTTGTCTTGCTTAAAAGTTTGTCTATATGTACTCGTATCAATTGTTACCAAATGTGCGTACTATTTTTTGTAGATTTTATTTTTTATGAAAAAACGGACTGTTGGATTTTTATATAAAAATTACTGAATATCGAAAACAATATTTTCTGTGAAATAAAATAAGTTTTAAGCCAATATTTAAAATTTTTGAAGAGATATTTGAGTCGAAAATCAATTTTTACCAACTTTTATAATTTTTTTTTAGGTTTTTATTTTTTGTAAAAAAACTGTCAATTCGATTTTTCTCAAGCTTTAACTGAATGTTGACAACAAGATTTTTTGAAAGATAAAAGTAAATTAAAGCCAATGTCTCAAAGTTTTGAAAATACATTTGAGTCGAAAATCAATTTTTACCAACTTTTATAAATTTTTTTTAGGTTTTTATTTTTTGTAAGAAAAACTGTCAATTCGATTTTTTTAAACTTTAATTATATGTTGACAACAAGTTTTTTTGAAAGATAAAAGTAAATTAAAGCCAATATCTCAAAGTTTTGAAAAGATATTCGAGTCGAAAATCAATTTTTACCAACTTTTATAAATTTTTTTTTTAGGTTTTTATTTTTTGCAAAAAAACTGTCAATTCGATTTTTCACAACTTTTTTCAAAATGTTGAAAACAATATTTTTTATAAGATAAAATAAACTTGAAGCCTAAATTTCAAGTTTTTGAAAAGATATTTGAATTGATATTCAATTTTTACGAACTTTGAGTAATGTTTTTTTTAGATTTTTATTTTTTATAGAAAAAACTGTCAATTAGATTTTGCTCAAAATTTTATCAGATGTCAAAAACATTATTCCTCGTTCCACAAAATTGTTTTAGAGATGAAATCATATTTCAGTAGTAAAATTTTGGAAGTGACAATTTTTTTTGTCAGTTTTATTGATTTAAAAAAAAAAACCGTTAAATTGATTTTTTTCAAAAAAATATCCCTGTTTGGTATCATGTTACAATATATTATATAAAATTTAATTCAAATCTCTAGCGTTTTTGGTTCGTAAAATATTTAGGGTTAGCCAAAATTTTCAACTTTTTTTCAAACTGCTATGGTAAAAAAAACCACCCACGCAATTTTCTTGCGAGCCCTTTCTGCGTGCGTACACACGCACGCACAGACATCTTTCTAAAAATCTTTTATTTCGACTCTAGGGACCTTGAAACGTCGAGAAATGTCAAAATTTTCAATTTGACAAATCGGACCCATTACAATAACTTCCTATGGGAAGTTAAAAAGAAAAAAACTGACATTTCTTAAAGGAAATGCGTTTTAATTCTAAAATTGCAAAAAACATTTAAACAAAAAAATTCTTGCAGACATTTTTAATTGTTGTATTGAACGGCTTTTTTGCCTTAAATTAAGTAAAAATTAATTTAACACTTTAAAACCTTATTAATTTTGTATCAATATTCTTTTACAAGATATCATCTTATGATTATTAAATTAATTAATAATTATTCATTTTAGCATCAATATTTAAATTAAATAAATTTCCATTTATTTTAATAAATAACTCAACTTTTGTATGCATAGATTCTACAAACAGTCATCTCAAGAGACAATAATTTTACATCTTAATATTTGCATGAACATGATTCGACTTTTCGTTTTAAGCAAGAAGATATGCTTCACTTTTGAAATATTAAATATAAAAGTGTACACCCAGGCGGATACTCATTTTTTTTATTTAATGGAATCTTATACAATTTCAACTTTAGTTTTAGACGTCTTTTAAGCTTGTGGCATTCGAACTTGACATAATCAATTATCGTTATTACGCCACACCCATCATGCCAATCAAAATAGAAATAGCATAAAAACAACTAGCTACAAGAGTTATATTAAACGAAATTATTTCTCAAAAAAGACGAGAAAATTGAATTAAAAAATTTCCCATACCGGGAATCGAACCCGGGCCTTCTGGGTGAGAGCCAGATATCCTAACCACTAGACAATATGGGAGTAATTTTTAGGGTTACAAATGACCAATTTATAAAGGAAGACACAGAGTTATTAACAATGGATCAGTAAGACGTCTGAATATTGTATAAGCATTTATCATAAGTCTTAAATGTGTAGTTCCTGTTTCGTATCAGTCTTCATATATCTCTCTTATAAAGTGTTTTTCAATAAGGGCGGGTAGATGTTGAAATGGAATAAAACAAGCTGTGTGTGAGGTATTGACAAAATTATTTACTTATTTGAAAAGGGCATGTATGCCATGTAATCATTCAAATGCCCGCCTCGACCTCTTACGTTGGCACGGATCCGAGTGGTCCAATTTTCAATGACACTTCAGCGTAGATTCGGCTGAATTTAAGCGATAGCCAGTGGTCTGTTCACCTTAAGGGCATCAGTCGATTGTGGTTTATTATTTGCAAAGACCTGTGACTTCAAGAAACGCCACATTAAAAAGTCTAGCGGGGTCAAATCGCATGACCTTAACATTACCCCTCCTAGATATAACCTTACCCTCTAATCGTTCATGCAAAATATCAATTTTGCTGTTTGCTATGTGACACCAAACTGTAGATTTTTGAGGATGTATTATCATAAAATCATTATGATTTCAATGCGCTTGATGATTGTCTGCACACACTGCAGTCTTAAAATATAATGCTGATCGGTGACGTTAATGCTCGGATAGGAAATAAACAGATAGTCTCGGACGAAAATAATTGTATAGGCATAGATATAGCAAAAACACGAAATTCTAAACACCAAACAGTCATAAGAAATCGTAGACTTTTTATGGAAATGTTTCAAACAAACGATCTTTTTATTCTTAATGGCTGTAGTAAAGATGATTCACTAGAAGAATTAACTTTCATTGGAGAATCAGGAAAGTCAGTAACTGATTTCTGCGCAATTTCAAGTGAATGGATAAAAATCACATCGTCCTTCGAAGTAGGAGTAAAAACATTCTCTGACCATATGCCTCTTTCAGTAGAACTCAGCCTAAACAACCCCTCATATCACTACGAAATAACGCTACCCCCAAAACTCGTCTGGAAAGATAGTTCAAAAGAAATGTACGCAGCAAAGTTACTGAACCAGATCAACATAACGTTTTTAACTACATTGGAACTTTGAAACTAGGAAAAAATACGTTTTTTCAACAAATCTATAAAGGAAGTCGTACACATAAATTCTACCACACCAAAATCTTATAACTACCGTCAAAAATGGTTCGACCAAGAATGCTTCACCGCAAGAAAGCTATCAATTGATCTGCTAAGAAAATTAAGGAACACCATTGATCATAACGAAACCCTAAGAGGAAAATATATCACTGCAAATAAAAATTATAAAGAATTACGATTTTATAAACGCAAACATTTCTACAAAGCAATAGGTATAGAGATCTAATATAAAAGATATACCAAAGGTTTTTATACAAAAATAAAGTCACTAAAAGGCCTAGACTTCGTTTGTGGGATACACTTAAATGCAGGAAAACTGACCGAACACTTCAAAATATTGCTGAATCCATGCTACTTGGAAGAGCACAACTTTCACTACGCAGAACCACTGGTCGAAGATGATCTTCTTGATAGGGAAATAACTCTAAATGAGCTACTATTGAGCCTGTATAGCTCTAAGAACAGAAAAGCACCAGGTGCTGATCGAATCCTTAAAGAATTTTACAAAAATGAGTTTACTATTGAGTTCCTAACGCACATGCTTGACGCCTTTAATTTGGCATCTAACTACAGGGGTATATCGTTCATGAACTCAACAGCAAAAATTTTCTCTGCAATTCTACTTAATCGAATAAACGAATCGATAGAAAGAAACAAAGTATTGAGTGAGTATCAAGCAGGTTTTCGTAAAGTGTACTCAACGATAGACAACATTTACACTGTGACGACCATTGTCCAACATTTTCTGAAACAAAATAATAAATTATACATGTTTTCGTCGACTTTAAAGCATTTTTTGACTCTATTGATCGCAATGCATTGTTCTACAAACTGTCACAGAAAGAATTGTCTACGAAGCTATTAAAAGTCTTTAGAAATATGTACCAAAATACTCGAAAATCGGTGCGGGATGGCAAAAGTATGTCAGAACGGTTTAACACCACATCAGGAGTGAGGCAAGGCTGTCTTCTGAATGAAATATTGTTTTCAATGTTCCTTGACGATATTTCTTCTCATCTACCTGCTGGAGTATGCGTAGCAGAAATAAGAATTAAAGTGCTTCTTTATGCTGACGACATCATTATGTTTGCTGCATCTCTGAAAGTCTTCAACTTATGATTAATAAACTCAATACTTATCTCTGAAAGTCTTCAACTTATTATTAATAAACTCAATACTTATTGTAAAACCTGAAGTCTTGCAATAAATTTAGAAAAATCAAAAATTATGATCATTCGCAGCAGGCAAACAAAATTGGAAAACGGCGAAAAATGGTTTTTCAGATGGTGAATCAATTGAAACAGTCACACAATACAAATACCTTGGTGTTATACCGCAATCAAACATGAAGTTTTCTCCCCACCTTGAGAAAAAACTGGATTCCGCTAAAAAGCTCATAAATTCCTCCTGGAAAGATATAATCGGGAACAATGAAATTAAGACCTCCACAAAATACAAGGTCTTCGAATCAATGTGCTATAGTTGCCAAACTTACCGTTCATACGAAGAAGTTGAAAAACTGCTACGATATTTAAAAAAAAAACTCTTCCGACTGCCGATGAATACGCCAAATTACGCTCTTACGCTAGAAACAGGTTTACCTTCATTATACCACTATACTCTTAAGCTACATTTTTATTATATCCTAAAAACTGTTGCATCACCAAACTTTGAGCTCCTGGGTCAGTTGGATATTGTACGGGTGCAGGCCCAAGTCCCGATGCACAATTTGACAAGTTGAACTACGCGAAAGGCTGAGTTCTTATGAACGGCGAGCAATAAACTGTCTCGGTTTCTGCTGTACACTTTCACGAACCGCAGGTCCAAAGCGATGCGCTTGGCAAATCGTGCATTCCTTGAACTTACGGCTTTTGGCTGATTGTTTACTGAACCAGTCGTCTTAAATTTGGCCACCAACCGTTAAAGATTCGACTGTGAAGGGCCACCACACGTCTACCGTAAAATGGGTACAATGCGCTTAACGTTTTCGTTATCGAACACTCGTTTTTATAGTAAAGTTGTATCATTTGAACGTGCTGTCCAATTGTGCAACTTGCCATAATGATTTGGCATAAAGAACTAAATTATAAACAAAAGATTTGACAGATGTCACCAAAACAAAATGGCCGCCATGGTACTCCAAAATCTACCCGCGCCAATTGGAAAACCCTTCACATATAATTATTGTATCTGTTGATCTTAAACTTGGATACGGAAGAACTTGTTTTTGAGAAAAAAATGTCCGAAAAGCTATTGTAGGGTTATACATAAACTAAAATGCAAGATTATTAAAATTTTTGTAAAAAGTGTCACTTTTTCGAATCAGGTTTTCATTCATAGGTGACATATATGGACACATTAAGTCTAGAGTGAATTTTTTTTGGCAACTACCCTCTCCCCACCTTTTTTAATTACTCAAATCCTTATACAATTCTGGCATACAGAATTGATCCGCATAGGTGCGAGTGAGGTGTTTGTCAGTTATTTTTAATTACTTGCAACCTAATCAAACATTTTGCTCACAAATTTTAGTGCTCGAAGCTAAAGTTAACAAACAAATACAACTTTACATAAATAATTACAAATTCCTTTATAATAAGAAAACAAAAATGTATGGTCTGCGTTAAAATTTGGGTCTACATTTTTGTTTAGAGAATCATCTTTCGTGTATGACACACATATTTGGTGGGAATATCAACTCCACGAAAAGTTATCAACGCCCAGAAATATTAACAAATTAAGAAGTTTCATCGCAAAATAAGTTATTAATTGCATTTTAAGTTAAATTTGTGTATCAACAACGCATCTTTAATCATTTTAAAACCTCATGTCCCCATGATAAAAACACTTTAAGTACTAAAAAGTAGTAATTTGCAATTCGCAAACATGAATTTAACATAATTAATATCAATTAATATATAATTAATATATAATTAACGCAAACGAAATAAGGACAACGAACTTCGGATATATACGTGGAATGTTAGGTCCATTAACAGACCACGAGCAGCCGAACAATTAGCGGGAGCCCTAAACTGCTGCAAGGCAGATATTACAGCCATCCAAGAAGTGCGATGGGATGGACCGGGCAAACGCAAACTAAAAGACTGCGATATCTACTACGACGACTGCTACCGAGAACAAAGACAGCGTCTATTTGTTGTTGGAACTAGGCTCAGGCAAAAAGTCTTGAGTTTCAACAGTGTGAGCGAGCGCATCACGACAATCCGCATCAAGGCTAAATTCGCCAACATAAGCCTAATATGCGCGCATGCCCCAACAGAGGAGAAAGATGAAGACACCAAAGACATATTCTTCGAGCTCCTGGACAAAACATATGAGCAGTGCCCTGGCTTTGACATTAAATTTGTCTTAGGAGATTTTAATGCCAAGCTATGAAGAGAAGATATCTTTGGTGGCATAATCGGGAGATACAGCCTGCACGACACCACCTCCGACAACGGATTCAAGCTGGTCGATTTCGCTGCGGGCGAGACGTTCTGTTAGCTAGTACGCAGTTCACGCATCTCAATATCCACAAGGGGACATGGAAATCTCCTGATCAATCAACCGTCAACCAGATTGACCGCATTGCGATCAACGCACGACACTTCTCCAGTATCCAGGATAACCGAACATTCCGAGAGGCCAACATTGACTCGGACCACTACCTCGTTGTAGCCAAGGTACGGCTACAGACATCCCGATCCAAGCCAAAACAAGGAAGAACTGTGAGAAGATTCGACGTAAGACGGCTAAAATCGCAAGAGACTGCCATGTCCTTCTCCGGTCGAGTCTCTAATAACCTCTTAAGGAGTCCTATGCTTCCTGCATTAAGCATCGAAAACCAGTGGCAACATTGCCTTGCAGCCATCAAAGAAGTGCTTCTGAAGTGCTAGGTTTCACACGGCCACAACAGCGAAACCCCTGGTTTGACGACGAATGCCGGCAAGCGCACGCAGCGTAACAAGAGGCATACAAAACGGCGCTGCACAAAAGGACTAGAGCTGCTCGCGAGCTCTACGAGCAGAAGAGGAGAGAGCAACCGGCTTCTTAAACGGAAGCATGAGAAGCGCGCGATCGAGGAGATAGAGGGATGCCACAACAAGAAGGAGGTTCGTAAATTTTACCAAAAGGTAAAAAAAAACTCCCAAGGGTACCAGCCACGAACCGAAGCCTGTAAAGACGATCAGGGGAACATCGTATTAGAACCGCAGTCGATGCTGAGAATATGGAAAGATCACTTCTCCAAATTATATAACGGCGATGACGAACAGAATGCCACTGTAAGGGAGATAGAACCAACCTCGGCGACGCAGACCAACAATTCCGCCTACCCGACCTTGACGAAGTAAAGATAGCTAAATCTAAACTTAAGTCAAACAAAGCTGCTGGAGATGAAGGCATCGCTGCCGAACTATTCAAAGCAGCAGGCGATCACTTGGTACAGAGCATGCACCAACTCATCTGCAAAATATGGTCGGAAGAAAGCATGCATACATAAGAAAGGAGACCCTCTAAACTGCGCCAACCACAGAGGCATCAGTCTCCTTAACATTGCGTATAAGATCCTCTCTGCCGTATTATGTGAACGTCTGAAGCCATTTGTCAACAACCTGATTAGTCCTTATCAGAGTGGCTTCAGACCAGGAAAGTCCACTATCGAACAAATATTCACACTACGGCAGATCTTGGAAAAAACCCAGGAGCTTCAAATCGATACCCACCATCTCTTTATCGATTTTAAAGCCGCGTATGACAGCATCTATAGGGAAGAGCTCTACCGAGCAATGTCTAGTTTTGGCATCCCTATCAAACTTATCCGTTTGTGCAGAATGTCGATGGAGAATACACGCTGCTCTATCAAGATCGGAAAAGATCTTACCGATGCATTTGATGTCAAAAAAGGTTTTAGACAAGGTGATGCACTGTCATGCGACTTCTTCAACATCGTTCTGGAAAGAATTGTGCAAAACTCAACCGTCAACACTAGAGGCACAATCTTCCAAAGGATTACTCGGATACGCAGATGATATTGATATAATTGAAAGATCAAAGCGGGATGTCAGTGGAGCGTTTTTGAGCATTGCGACGGAAGCGAAGAAGATGGGTTTAGTGGTCAATGAGGGCAAGACCAAGTATATGCTGTCATCAAAAAAGGACACTGAACGACGACGTCTTGAACAAAACGTCACCATGGACAGCTATAACTTTGAGGTAGTTAAGGACTTTGTCTACCTAGGCACCGCTATTTATGCAGACAACGACACCAGCGCTGAAATCAAACGAAGAATAACTCTTGCAAATCGCTGCTTCTTTGGACTTAGAAGGCAATTGAGAAGTAAAGTCCTCTCTCGAGCATGTAAAATCACCATCTATAAGACACTCATCATCCCGGTTCTCATTTATGACGCTGAGGCCTGGACCCTGTCAAAGAAAGATGAGAGCGTCTTAGGATGCTTCAAAAGAAAAATTCTTCGGGTGATTTTTGGTCCCGTACGCATAGATGGAGAATGGAGGAGAAGATATAACGACGAACTCTACGGGCTGTACAGCGACACTGACCTAGTTAGCAGAATTAAAGTCCAACGGCTTAGATGGCTAGGTCATGTAGAGTGGATGGACATCAACGCTCCAGCCCGGAAGGTCTTCGAATCCACTTCCGAGGGAAGGCGCAGTAGAGGAAGACCGCGACTCAGGTGGCGCACCCAGGTGGGAGAGGACCTCAACCAACTTGGCGTGCGAAACTGGAGACAGCTAGCTAGGGACCGAGCTGGCTGGAGACGCTTGTTGGTTGAGGCCCAGGTCCGCCCCGGACTGTAGCGCCACCTTAAGTAAGTAAGTTAAGTAATATCAGATTTTAACAGTATGGTTGAAATCTACATCCGATAAATCCACGAGATATTATTCTGTCAATTGGTCCCTTGAATCGTTAATTTTTAACAACTCAACACCCCTTAACTTTTTTTTAGGATACAAATTGGTTTTCTTTAGAAAAATTACGAACTATCACTTAAAGACAGATATCAACTGTTTCCGTCTCACTGAAGTTTTGTTAGCTAAAGTATTAACAATATAAAAACTAAGATGGCTGCGGCCTTTGAAGCATATGGAAAACAAACCCCTATTAGTGTACCCCATCATATTATTGCTAAAGGTAATACGTGCGAAAGATTGAAGAATGTTTTTTCAAGTATTCAATAATTTGATGCCACACTTCGAGGGGAGTAGGTATAAAAGAATTGTGCCGAAAACTCACTTAAACACTGCAAATGCCACATCCGGTCCTAAGCTCTATGTATGTCTCCTGCACTATGCAATATATTTGTATGTAATTTGTGTGAATTTCCATTCATGTGAAATCATCTGCAAATGTGTCAAAATCCGGTACAATACGATTTTTCCTTAATAATGTCATCATTTCTTCCCTTTTATTGGTACTCATACAACACCCACATCAATAGTAACAATAGTAAGTCCTTCCGATTCTGAAACAAACGAACGGGCGGTCAGTGCCGAGTGCCGACACCAGACTTACCAACGACGCCCGACGTCGTCGTCTCCGGTAAAACGCTATGTCGATGTCACGTGCAGATATACCATTAGCCATTTTTTGGCCCGGATTCTTTGTGAAAAGGTATAAAGAATATAAAGATGGACTGGTTGCTGGTCAAACCGCACTCATATGGGAAAATCCATTTATAATTTTACTCCTCTTGTGTTAATTTATTTATTCTCAAAAGTATACCCGGATCCGGATGGGGTAGTAAAATACAGGGGCGTTTTTTTAAAGAGGCTTCGTAAATTTCGACGAAACTTTAAGAACAAGTCTAAGTATGTATGTATATGTATTAAGGACTAAGGATTGCGGCCGACCTCGAGTCTAACTAACCTAATAGAAAAATCAAACTGACGATTGCATGCACATCCGCCATTAAATGGCGACTGCCACTCTCCCTAGAATAACCGCACAATACATCATCAACCCATTGACCTACTGTCGGGTGGCAGCGCGATTTTCCACTCGAACACGACCGATATATAGATATTTATTCATAAGACCAGGTTTTGGGGGTATGGAGTTGGGGTGGCAGCTAGGAAATTCCACAGCAGCGCACAGGTGAAAGAAAGAATATTTGATGGAGTAGGTACATATACGAACGGTATACGAAGTCGATGGTTCGCTGCCACCCGGTAAATTCCCGCCAGACTGTCTGAAGGGGGTCCTGATTAAGATCCTTTCAGTTTGTCGAAAGGTTTGGTTCTCTTTATTTTTGTTATAATTTTTTTTCTTTTTGTATTTTTTTTTTAAGGGAAGTTCAGTTCAGTGAGTGAATTCCGTGTTGGCTTACACGCAGCCGAGTAGAAGCTTGGTGAGGCGTGGCACGGTCACATAATGCACTCAAATCATTTTGTGATAAGTTGAAAAATCAACATGGAAAAGCACTTCACCGGGCGAACTTGCTCGAAGTTTGGGTGAAGGAAGGTTGGGGTTTTTTTGTGACAGCAAAATAGTTCCTCATTATAAGTTGTGGCCAGCTTGATATATTATATAGGTACAGTAGATATAAGTGTATAAGACGTGAATAAAAAACAAAAAAAATGTCCTGCATGCTGAGTTCAGGGTGTATACAACTAGGTGGCAGCACAAATGTGTGATGTAATTGTGTGTTCATGCACTTTAGTTGCACTTTAAGTGGGTGCGGGTGCAAGAACATGCAATATGGGTATGTTATTTTTTTATATTATTTCAATTTTCTTTGTTTTATAATCTGGAAGGCTTTTTGCTTAACCAAATAAAAATCTGGGAAAAGGGATTTTTTGAAAGTTTTTGTTGTTGGTTAAGTTTAGGTAGCGACACATTGAAAAGCTTTTAACTCGTCTAATGAGTATTATGTGGTTTAAAAAACAAAGGTAAGCAGTTGTGGGTTAGGTTTAATTTGACCAATTAGAGAGAGAGAATTTAATTTTTAATTGTAAGGGAACGTATTCATAACATAGTTAATTAGTGATAAAATTAATTACTAGATTCAAATAATAAAAAAAAAGTACTGTTTTGTCAGAACAAGTAATACACATACAATGGAAAACTATTTAGGTCATGTTACCAGTAAAAAACTGCATTCTACTTACCTAGATACGGACAAGAACTTTATTGTGTTTTTAATTACTTGCCATTTTGTATTTCAACAAAGGGAAAGTTTATATCGATTTTCATGGGTATATTAATAATTTTTTGTTTTATAAAATTAATGAAATTATGTTGTTGATATGACAAACATGATTTTTAAAAAGAGGGTGCTTAAATAAGAGTATTTATAAAGCGACGTACATTTTTAATAATGTGAATATGGGACAAGGGCATTTGTTTGAAATTGGTTTGACTTTGACATCTGTCAAATTTAATGTCATTAATTCTCTATCTCTAATCACGATGCACGATCTAGGCGATATTATTTTAAGCTATTTGTATGTAAGTTTGTATAGATTATCATAAATGCGTCTCTTTATATTGAACTTTCAAACCTTGCGCAGGCGATGTCTAGAATATCCCAACAACGCCATTTGTTTATGGACTTTAAGACCGTCTATGACAGCAAAGCCATGGTAAGACCAGGGTAAAACCAAAATAAACTGATATTAATTGCTGTGTGGGATTAACATATGACCTACACAACGTTTCAAGTCAAGTAAAGTTATACGTTAAAATTGTCAATAGACTCCAACTCAATCAATGAGAAATGGTGCTGGCGTTGTAGAAAGTAATTCGAGAATCTACGTCATCTATCTGAGAGACAATTTTTTTTATTTTTACTTAAAACTGTCTAAAATAAGGTCCCTAATATAAAACTTAAACCTAACTTAAATTGCCTATTCTACTTAAAACTAAACCCTAAAACTATAAAACAAGTATGTAAGCCGGCCAAGGCTTAAAACCCCATCCCGACTACCCATTATCAAGTGCAGATTAAAGCCACCAAAACTGATTCTCCTACTTCACCCTATCAGACACAGTCCTACTGAACCAAAGGAGCTCTGCTCCACCTTGTGCCATGACGTCCTGATTGTACATATTGTACGGTTCTTCGTTTGACGTGGTAGATTAGCAGAACTTCCAATGTGTCCTGTATCAGACCGCATCACTGTCTAAAAAGAGGAATGCCTCTGGTGGAATGAAGCTACTCAAGCGTGCATTTTAAAAATACTCGTCGTTCGGATAGAACGCCCCAAAAATTAAATTGTTGGTCGAAGACATAGCTCTTGCTCTCCGCTTCGTCAGAGCGAAGGCTCCTCTGGCCCTGGTCAAAGCAGCATTTATATGTCTGTCGAAATATAAATACTGATCTAACCAGGTACCGAGGTACTTCACTACACTTTTGCTCGCTAATGGCTGTCTGTGAAGATCAACGATGACCATCTTGCGCCAATTCTTACACGTATCCCTCGTGGCCCCAGCCAACGGAATCCGGAACACAATTGTCTCCGACTTTTGGACATTTATTTTCAGTTTCCAGTCGTCGCAATATCACTGAATCTTGTCGAAATCACGCTGCAAGAGAATTCTAATAACCTCAACTTTTCGGGTCGTTCAATACTTTTTCTCCATATATAAATCCCAAGGCATGGATGGCATACTGCCAGTTATGCTTCAAAAGTTGCATGATGTGGCAGCTCCATGGCTGGAACAAATTTTCATAGGATGTCTCCTTCTCAAACATGTGCCCATGTCGTGGAACGTGTCAAAGTAATTTTTATCCCGAAAGTGGGTAGGCGAGGTCACGAATCCGCCAAGGATTTCAGACCAATAAGCTTAACATCTTTTGTGCTTAAAACCTTGGAGCGCATTCTTGATTAGAGAAATCCTAGTTGGACCTCTCGAAAGCTCTCAGCATGCTTATCTTAAGGGCAAATCTACGGAGACTGCCCTCCATGAGGTAATGCGTACTATAGAACAAACAAATTATTATAAAGAATTTACTCTTGCCACCTTCCTAGACATAGAAGGTGCTTTTAACAACGTCCTTACCGAATCCATAGAAGAATCACTCGTTAAGTTCGGTGTAGAAGACTTCACTCGAGGTAATAAAATCGCAAAAACACGTGAGTAGGGGAACACCCCAGGGTGGTGTCCCTTCGCCTCTTCTTTGGCTTCTGGTCATGGACACAATTCTAGTTAAATTAGAGAGATGTGGAGTGAAGGGGGTAGAGTATGCGTATGATTTGGTGCTATTTGTGACAGGAAAGAACACCTCTGTGATTAATGAAATCACGGAGTCAGCTTTGAAGAAAGTTAGCAGCTGGGCCACGAGTTGTGGATTAGGAAAACTGAACTGTTGCTCTTTACCACCAAAACTAAAGTACCGCCCTTCACGCTACCTCGACTCAACTTCCAGTGCAAAATATTTGGGAGTTATACTCGACCCTAAACTAAACTGGAAACTAAATATTGAAGTACGGGTTAAGAAGGCCTGTGTTGCCTTCTACGCGTGCAGGAAAACTTTCGGCAAAAAGTGGGGACTTCAGTCGAAGATGATTTTATGGACGTACACAGCAGTAGTACGTCCAATCTTAACATATGGTTCGATTGGCCTGGTCGTAGCAAAGCATATAATATTGATAAGCTAAAGAAGGTTCAGAGAACAGCTTGCGTGGGCACCACAGAGGCCATGCGTACTTACCCAAAGGACACCTTAAACGTTATTTTGGATCATCTACCAATCGACCCTTTTATTAAATACATAGTTTCCTGCAGCGCTATTAGGCTGAAGGAATCAAACAGCTGGTTGTCAAAACCTTATGGTCACAGCAAAGCAATGAAATTGATTCTCTTAGATATTATCTCGGTAGACACTGACTACTGCACTCCTACTTTGAGCCTTAGTAAGGGTTTTAAGGTTATTTTCCCATCGACAGAAAATTGGGAGAATGACATCGTGCCGATAGGTTTCGACACAACCATCTTTACTGACGGCTGTGTCGAAATCCTTTAGGCTTCCTGACTTTGCTAGAGTTTTTCAGGCTGAACTGCTGGCAATAAGGGAGGCATGTAAGGTACTTAAACAAAAGCCCAAACCAGACAGTCAGGCAGCTGTCAAAGCCATTTACTCGGCCATATCCTCATCTAAATTGGTCCAGCAATGTAGCGATGAGCTTGCGAGCCTGAATATTAACCTCGGTGTCACTCTGATCTGGGTTCCGGGCCATAGTGGTATCGTGGGAAATGATCCTAGCCAGCTAAGGATCGACGCTTCATAGCTCACTTGCGAAAATGGTTAACATTCCTCTTGGTGCTATGAAGGATAAAATCTTTTCTATCTACCAAACTGAATCAAACCGAAAGTGGAGCAATTTACCCAACTGCATTATATCTAGGCAAATATGGCCCACCTATAATAAAACCCGTATAAACGATCTTCTATGCAGGCCAAGGCAAAATATAGCCAGGATTGTTGCGGTTTGTACCGGACATTGGCCTATAGGAGTTCATGCAGAGAAGTTGGGTATCCCTTACAACACCTTTTGCCGTAGTTGTAGTGAGCAAAGAGAAAGTGAAACGATAATCCTGCTTTGGTAAACACTAGAATGAAATACTTTGGAATAGAATTCTTTCACGAACTTGATGAGCTATCTGAGACAAAGATTAGAGAACTAATCTTTTTTCTCAATGCGACAAAATGGCTCTAACATAATCGCTATGAAGCTTCTCTATAAATCCATCCCTTTCAATCACAGGTCAAACGAGTTTTTGGTCTCAGGCTAGGTTACCTTGAGATAGCCATTTCTACCTACCTCGGGTCGTTCTGTACGCAATTAGATCGTCGGCGTACGCAATTGCCTCTGTTAAACTACCTATCAGATCGTTGGTGTATATGTTAAAGAGAATAGGAGAATTCACCGTTCCCTGTTAGAGATCATTTTTAATTAAAAATGTTGTGGTAGAAGTTACATTGCCACTTTTGACAAAAAACTTTCTACCGTTAAGCATATCATAAAGTATATACAACAATGGCTAGCTTATGCCAAGCCTGCTCAATTTTAGGTAAAGACCCTTTAACCATCAGGAGGGATAATTTAAAATATCCAAACACAACTACTACATCGTTGGAAGAAGTCAACAAGCTAAGCTGTACATAGGTATCCACATCGAGTGAGCAACAGAAAACATAAATGAGTGAAAAAGAAAGTACAGGGTGTCTTAATTTACGAGAAACTTTGGAACCCAAACAACAATATCGGAAGGTGATCCCGAATTGGAAGTTTTAAAATCATAAATTCATAACGTGGGTCAAAAGTAGTGACCTATAATAACATAAAAGAAGAAATAGACAGGCTTCTACTTAAAGACAGCAGGACATATTATAACTTATCAATACTATTAAAGTCCAATCATCTGACAAGCAGTACTTAACAACGCGATGCCTTCATATTCGTTAAAGTTTTGACATCTCCTTTTTTGTGCATGAGCTCTCCAGCCTTCTGGCATTTTTGTATGTTCCCATATGTGCTCTAAAATTTCAGGAATAGCTTATTGTGAAACTAGTCCGCCATGTTGAAACAGCTCGTCTGATATGCCGGGCTCCTGGAGTTTTGTTTTGTTTGAGCCTTTTCAAAGCCTATCTGATATCTTCTATCATTGATGGAGATTCCTTTTCTACAGCGAGCTGACCGTTCAACAATTCATTAAAGTACACTTCTCATTGCTATATTATGTAGCATCTGTAATCAAATTTTCATCTCCGATCTTGTTCAAGGCCACAGATCCAGCTCCCAGGCTAATTTATTCTGTCTGTGCGTTCATTGAGATTCTTGCATTGCTCGGTATGCAACATTAATGGAGTTGTACTACTAACGAAAATACTTATGATAATATTTTTAAGGCGTGCCCACTTCTCTATCCCATCAAGCTCATTGAGGATTAGTCCTAATGCTTGTTACTGGTATATTCTCGTTGCATAAGGAAGGCTCGAGTAGTGGTGAAAGTCTATCTAAACATTGACACTTTGGCTGATAAATTTGACCACATTGGTTGATAACGCCTCAGCCAACTGTAGAGACGTCCACGTCGAAGCCGGAGCTTAGCACCTTCGGTTCAATAGGACAGTTTACGATAGCGATCACTTTCGTTGGTTTCTATCGCAGAAGACTGAAGTTCCGTTTCCAGTATAGGAATTTTTTGAGTTTGTTTTATAAACCAGTGGTATGAGAATTCATTGAGGTAGTTTTTTTTATTGTTATCCTATGATCAAAACGAGTTTTCTCTCCTGTGGTTTAATGTTTATTGAGGCGATATGAAATAAAGCGAGTAATTTTAATTGCGATCAACCATCTTTCCTCTATCGGTGATGAAACTGTGATGTCCTTCCATTCAATATAAAATGTTTCTTTAGTGTCTAGCAATTCATAGTATAAAACATCAGAATACAATTTTCACAGCCATCTGAAACCCTCAATTATTGTTAATGAATTAAAGCAACAAACTCACACCCACAGTCTCCTCCATTCAATATATTTTTTCTATGAACGTTGGGTCCACTGTCTATATATTCAGGGAAAAGTAAACATCCCTATATGGAATAGTAGGAGAGACTATAAGGAAAAATGCACACGACCTCCTTCTCAACCTCCTATATAAACTGCTTCTATAGACTTTATGTGAAATGTGAAAGCTGAATTGAAATTAACTGGTAGGCAAATATTGAATGAAACTTACCGTTATATTTCTGGACTTTATTCACTTTAGGTCCATCATCAGTTTCAGCATTGAGATCAGGGATGGTCTCCCTCTCTGTGTAGGTGGCTCCGTATATATGTATGGTTGGAGTTCTGATGAATGAATCAACTATTCAATATCCTTCTTTCTATACTCTGTTCGTTCCTGTTGAAGTCAATTAGGTGCATATATGTTTCATCTATATGCGGGTATGGGCACTGGAATACCCTTGCCATTGGCACGGCCATGCCACCTTGAATTCACAGAACGATGTTTGTGTTTATTTGCCTTGCTGCATGAATGGCTGCCAGACGACTATGCACCTCATTTCATATTCACTTCGCCCCAACTCCTCCGACACCCGCTGCTACCGTCGTCGTACATTTCTGGAGATTGACTGACTGGCAACTTCATACTATGGCATATGGGATCGCAACAACATACAGACGCAGACGGTTCCGCCAATATCCGTTGCCATATATGATTCCTTCCGTATCCTTGGCCTAGCTGCTCTGTGTTCTGTGCTGGCTCCAAGGCCACCCAATCACTTTGCCATTACCTATGCCGGCCACAAAAAAGCCACTGACTTGATATGCGGTCGTGTAAGATCAATCAGTGGAAAATTGGATTCCATTCATATATAAATACATCAGGATGTATGTAGGTAGATACGAAACACAAGTTGCATATACTATGCCCTCTCCCTATGAATCCTATGTCCTGTGTACCTATCAGACTCGTCCTCTTCCAAGTCCAGGCCATTCTTGGCATTAAGCATTGCTGATGCATCTTACAGCAGCATCCAGTGCTTCTCCAATACAAACCCGGTTCTCCTGTCGTCGTAGTCGTCTGGAAATATTCATAGATCCTTATACGCGGCGATATGCTAAGGGATGAAGAGAAAAACTATGCAACCCCGTCCTCATCCAGCTTTAGCTATAGCCTCAACTCCAGATCCAAATCCAGAAACCCAAGAGTATGGGTGTTTAACTTTCAATGAATTTCAGATTCCATGGAATATTGATGATACAAATACCAATGGAAATCGATACAAAAGAACCAGAGAGTATAGAGAAAGAAAATTGGAAAAATCCAAAATCACCCATAATTCACCCGGAAGGATTGCCCTGCCATCCGGTCCAGCACCTGAAGCGCACTATATGTCCGTCTTTCGTTGTTGCAGCCGTCGTTGTCGCCGTCATCGTCTTCGGTCGTTCGTTGGTTGTCTCGAACTTCCCAGACGTCTCAATGGCTATGGCACTAATATCCGTGGCAAAAGTTACACAGTAATAAGTTGAAGTTGTTTTTTTTTTGTTCTATTTTATTCCTTTTCAACTTCATATAGCTTTTATGGTTCTGGAGCACTTGGACTAATGTACTTGGAGGCGGTTTTTCCATCCATCCATCGAACCAACCGAACGTTGAAAGGGATTTAATTAAAAAATCTATGTTTTTTCGTTGCCTTTTTTTGTAGATACTTGTTCTACCTATAATCCCTATAGAGCTCAATGATGGTGTCTGTAAATATTGAATAACCAGAAGCTTATGTGGCTTTAAGATCGAAATGAATTTTGTTGTTATTTGCTGTACAAAATGGAGCAGCAAGGATTTTAATAATAAACAAGAGAAGATGGAGAGGACTCTTAAATTTTGATTACCTTTCGTTGGATTTTTATGACTTGGGGAATGTAGCTATGAAAGGTGGAAGCACGACGACGACGACGATAATGACGAGACGCGCTGATAGAACAAATAATCTGTTATAATTTTGTTAAGAGTACCTACTTAGAAAGAGGATATGTATAGGGTAGTTATGTACTTTGTAAAAATTCCCGGTTTTTAAATTTAAAAGAATTTAGAGTTCGAGTTGATAACAAAAGATTATAGGCAAACATTAAAAATGATTTATTTAATGTCTATCCACTTCAGTGTTTCAAAAATGTTTTGTTTTAAGTATTTTAAGAAATATTGATGGGATTCCTTTCAGAAAACAGGGAAATACCCGTCAAGAAAACTTCATTTCTTAAAAAATACCATAAATTCTTGCTTTGGCTACATTTTTAGGGGAAGAAAGCACACACGTTTTTTAGATTATAACAAAGTTTCAGTTTTCTAAATTATAAAAAATGTCAGAATATACTTTGTCTGCCAGTCATATATAAGTTACAATGTGTTTAAAAGCCTCAAACTTGAGCGACAAGTGCCTTTGAGATAATAGAAACCATAAGGATTTTCCAGCTCGGTATCAGGTTAACTACAATAGATGTTGAATCTACAACATTTAATAAATTAAATATCATACGCAACAGCATGTCAGGCCATGCTAACGCTGCGCTGGAGAGATGGCGTAGACCAAGAACCTGGAGCCTTGGGGAGCGGGTGATGTCAATTCGCAATCGGGATAAATGGTTGATGATGATCATGAAATAAATTGAATAAGTCGTTGCAACAGCTTTTGGAGAATCAGGGCATAGTGACTTATAGCTCACAACCATTCCTGTCAGCTAGTATAATGCAAAGGATGGAGAGGACCTACAGTACCGAATCCGAACAACTACTTTGAAAAAGCATTTAAATGACAATAATTCCTCTTGGAGGAATTAACTCGCCAAATTGTCCTTTGCGCTAACCAGCACCACTCGGGTAGTAATCGAAATATTTTTAATAAAATAATGTCAATATTCACGATCTTACGAAATTCACAGTTTCAATCAAGTCCTAGGGACTGGCATTAGATATAGAAGGTTGTTAGATAAACGGAGTTTTTTTAGATGTGTTGTTTTTATGTCGAATATATCTTTTTTCATTTCTAGGCATGTCAAGGTCCCTAGAATCTAAATCAAAGGTTTTTAGAGAGATGTTTTTTCATTTTATCAAAATCTTAAAACTATCTTAAAGCTAAACAAAAATTCTTAAAAAAAAATTAGCGTCAATTTCAAAAACTTAAAACAAATATGGCCCTATGTGGGCGCTGTAAGGTAATCGATTAACTTATAACTACTGCCTTTTGGCCAGAAAACAATGTTAATACGAAATAACAATAACTTAATCTGAACCAAGAAAATTAGAAAACAAACTTGTTGTCTTTATCACCTTTTTTGATTTTATATAAAACTTAAAACGAAATAAAAAAAACAGAAACCAAATACTTAAGGTACTTTAAACTAAGCAAAACCAAGTATACTACTTAAAATTACTTAAAACTATTCAAATATTAGAAGAGCAGCAGTAACCTTTTTTTGTGCCACCCTGACTGTCCCCAACCTAATTCTTAAACCTATTTAAGCCGGCCAAGACCAAACGCTCTAAACAACTTTAAATGACATTCTCAATTTGAAATCACCAAAACTAGTTCTCCTGCTTCACCCTATCTCTTCGATCCCTATCGGAAACAGTCCTACTGAACCGAAAGCGCTCTGCACCGTCCAGTGCGAGGACGTCTAGACTGTAAAGGAGTCGCCTATCTACAGTTTTACAGCTGACGTGGTAGATAAGCGGAACCTCCTCCCTATCGTTTATTAGCACTCGATTGTCTTAATAGACTGTTGCCACATAAACGTGCACTCATTGTTGGGGTAGTAAGCCCTAAGAATTAAGATGTAAGTCCACGACATCGCTCTCATAATGTGCCACCTACCAAGCTTATGTTGGCTCTGTTGTATAGATCCTCATTAGAATAGTAATGTGTGTACTCCGGTAGGTAGGTAGAAATGGTGATCTCAAGGCAACGTAGCCTGAGATCCAATTAGCGCTATAGTGCGCCGTTTTGATACCAAAAACTCGTCTGACCTTTGATTGAAAGGGATAGATTTATAGAGAAGATTCATAGCGATTATGTTAGAGACATTTTGTCTCATTGAGAAAAAAGATTAGGTCTTTAATCTTTGTCTCAGATAGCTCATCAAGTTCGTGAAAGAAAGCTTTTCCAAAGTATTTCATTCTAGTGTTTGCCAAAGCAGGACATTTGGAGGAAATGGATTATCGTTTCACTTTCTCATAGTCACTACGGCAAAAGGTGTTGTAAGAGATACCCAACTTCTCTGCATGAACTCCTATAGGCCAATGTCCGGTACAAAACGCAACAATCCTGGCTATATCTTGCCTTGGCCTGCATAGAAAATCGTTTGTACGGGTTTTATTATAGGTGGGCCATATCTTCCTAGATATAATGCAGTTGGGTAAATTGCTCCACTTTCGGTTTGATTCAGTTTGGTAGATAGAAAAGATTTTATCCTTCATAGCACCAAGAGGAATGTTAACCATTTCCGCAAGTGAGCTATGAAGGGCCGATCCTTGCCTGGCTAGCTCGTCAGCCCATTCATTTCCCACGATACCACTATGGCCCGGAACCCAGATCAGAGTGACACCGAGGTTAATATTCAGGCTCGCAAGCTCATCGCGACATTGCTGGACCAATTTCGATGAGCTTTGACAGCTGCCTGACTGTCTGGTTTGGGCTTTGTTTAAGTATCTTACATGCCCAACTTAGTGCCAGCAATTCAGCCTAAAAAACGCTAGCAAAGTCAGGAAGCCTAAAGGATTTGGCTACATTTAGGGACTCAGAAAAGATCCCAGAACCAACTCCGCACTCCATCTTTGAGCCGACACTATGTCATCCTCCCAATCTTCTCTGGATGGGAAAATAACCTTAAAACCCTTACTAAGGCTCAAAGTAGGAGTGCAGTAGTCAGTGTCTACCGAGATAATATCTGAGTTTATCAATTTCGTAGTGTTGCTGTGACCAAAAGGTTTTGACAATCAGCTATTTGATTCCTTCAGCCTTATAGCGCTGCAGGAAACTATGTATTTAATAAAAAGGTCGATTAGTAGAAGATCCAAAATAACGTTTAAGGCGTCCGTTGGGCTAGAACGCATGGCCCCTGTGGTGCCCACGCAAGCTGTTCTCTGGTATGTTGGTAAGGCGCAACAGTTCAGTTTTACTTTGTTTAACTCCTAATCCACAACTCGTGGCCCAGCTGCTAACTTTCTTCAAAGCTGACTCCGTGATTTCACTAATCACAGAGGTGTACTTTCCTGACACCAATAGCACCAAATCATCCACATAAGCTACCACCTTCACTCCACATCTCACTAATTTAACGAGAATTGTATCCATGACCGGAAGCCATAGAAGAGGCGAAAGGACACCACCCTGAGGTGTTCCCCTACTCACGTGTTTTGTTGCGATTGTATTGCCTAGAGTGGCTCGAATCTTCCTACCACTGATCATGGAAATAATCCATTCTCGAATGAAGTCTTTTACACCGAACTTAAAGAGCGATTCTTCTATGGATTCGGTAAGGACGTTGTTAAAAGCACCTTCTATGTCTAGGAAGGTGGCAAGAGTTAATTCTATATAATGGATTGTTTGTTCTACAGTACGCACTACCCCATGGAGGGCAGTCTCCGTAGATTTGCCCTTAAGAAGCATGCTGAGAGCTTTCGAGAGGTCGTCCAACTAGGATTTCTCTAATATGGTAATCAAGAATGCGCTCCAAGTTTTTAAGCACAAAAGATGTTAAGCTTATTGGCCTGAAATCCCTCGCGGATTCGTGACCTCGCCTACCCACTTTCGGGATAAAAACTACTTTGACCTGTCTCCACGACAAGGGCACATGTTTGAGAAGGAGACTTCCTTTGAAAATTTGTTCCAGCCAAGGAGCTGCCACATCATGCAACTTTTAAAGCATAACTGGCAGTATGCCATCCATGCCTGGGGATTTATATGGAGAAAAAGTATTGATGGCCCACAAAATATTTTCTCTGGTTATAACGGAATTAACAGATCTACGTTTAGCTCTGTGGTTTCAAGCGATTCGGGGTTATCACTCTCGCAACCCGGAAAGTGCGTCTTCATCAGTAGCTCAAGGTTCCATCTGACTTTTTTAGAAATGATGGATTACAATGTTCCTTCGATAAAACTTTGCTGAGCCTTGCGGAGTCCTTTATGTCTTCGATTGATTGACAGTATTCTCTCCAGCCTTGTCTTTTGGTTGATGACAGGGCTTGCTTGTAAATTTTAAGAGTCTTTATACGGTTGGTAAAACTTATGTTTGTGGCAGATATTGAAAATTGTCCTCGTCATTTTCCTAAGACTGGACAGTTCTTCATTCCAGAGTGTACTCCGACTCTGGTGTTCTATGTAGTCCAAGACAACGTCGCAGACATTGTCTCTCAAACACCTGAATCTTTTTCATTTGAGATGGGGCAACGTTGAACCATAGACAATAATGGGACGGATAAAGGCAATAAATAAAGGCGGATAAAAGCCGGAAAATTAGCTTCACCCTACTGTCAAGACGACTTTTATTCAGCAGTAGCTGTCGATTTGGTCCAACGATCACTAGATTTGTCCAGTTCTTTCTCATATCCCTTAAGGCTTTCAACAGCGGAGTCCTGAACAGAATAGTTTGATTTTCAACTTCCAGTCATCGCAATATTGCTGAATCTTGACGAAATCACCCTGCAAAAGTGAGTGAGATGTCTGTGTGTGCGTGTGTACGTACGTCCGTATGTCCGTGCGTCTGTATGATCAAAGGTTTTTTCATATATCAAAAAAAAACAAACAAATATTTATCACTTTAAAAACTTTTCGAACAATTGAATCTGTTAAAATTTTTAGAAGGGGAAAATTTGTTACAAAATATAAAAAGCTACAAAATACTACTAAAAGTTTAGAAAAATTGATGTTGGACTTTGATATCTTGAGAACAACTCAAAGTATTTAATTCAAACTTTTTTGACTTACATAAAACACCGTTGTTAATATTTGGTAAGATTTGAAAATCAATTCAAATTAATTAATATTTAAGCAGTTTAAACTATTTTTCTGAAACGAGTTTATTTTAGCTTATCCATTCTTCATCAAAAAATTTTAACTTTAAAGCGGCTTGATGAGCAATTGGGTAGCACTTGTAGCTGAAAGACCTCAAGGTGATTACAAAAAAAACTTGTATTATTTCGTATAATTATCATCTTGAACAAAATCATAAAATCTCCATAAAAACTTTATTAACCACCAAGTGTTTAATGACATCATGAAAAGATTTAAATATGATGCATATAATAATAAGGAATTAACTCAATGTGAATCCAATCAATCATTGCTTTATTGCAGTAATAAATATTAATACCTTGAAACATTATAGGTAAGTACCACTGACACTGAGATTTATTTTTAATTATCAACTGAAGAAGAACCCAAACTTGATTTTGAATATACATTGGTAGACTCAAGACTAGCAAAAGTCATTAAAATTGTGTGTATTTCCTAGATGAAATTTAAAGTAAGTACAAGTTAAGTAAGTATGGGCATTTTTATGTATCGATATTGAACGAACAGTTTTTCTGTTAATGATTTCAAAAATATCATGCTAGATATTGCATACATTGCTATACACACTTATCATAACAGTAATACAGACAGAAGACAGAAAAGTTATATCTTATCTAGGCATGTGAATACTCAGCTCCATCAGCATGATAATTCTACAATTCTAAGGCTATAAGTACAGACGGTTGTCAGATCTTAAAATATTGTCAGATCTGTAAGTGAAAATTAAATGCACGGCTGAGTCTTACGTACTTGCTTCTATAGGGTGATTTTTTAAAAGCTATAAGAAAAAAAACACATACATTTCAGACAAATTGCATGAAATCTTAATTGGGTCGATAGTACGGTCCATATTATTTAATGTTTGAAGATTATTTCATGCAAATGTTGACCTTTGGCATACTCTTTCCAACATTTTGGCCGGTATCTCACGAATAAATGCTTCAATGTTGTCTTCCAATGCATAACAAAAAGTAGTATAAAGGTGTTAAATCGCATGACCTAAGCGTCCAATTGACCAGTCCCGCACGTGAAATAAATTGTTCACCGAACTCGCCTCTCAATAAGTCCATTGTTGCTCGTGCTGTATGGCATATAGCAACGTCTTATTGAAACCACATGTCATGCAAGTCAAGCTCTTGCCTTTTGGGCAAAAAAATCAACTTACGGTAGCGCTCACCATTCACAGTTACGTTACGATTCGCATCATCTTTGAGGAACTGCGGTCCACACTGTGGTGTTGAAGCGAGCTTCAAGATCGCCTCAATTCTTTATATACCTTAATCGAGTTGAAATGAGCTTGATTTGACTCGATTCCCGTCGGGGATCGGAGTCGAGTCAAAATTTTAGAAGAAAAATCTGTGTGGAGGAGTTGGTTTAACAGATGTTTGTGTACAAAAAATATAGTTTTATTTTAATCAAATTAAAAATTGCACATATCCATACCATATTCTTATATGGTGCTGACTGCTGAACTTTTCAGTTCACCATCAGTGGATATATTATATATCCATTGTTAATATGAATAGCCATCCCTATTCTTCAAACAAAACTACAGAAATTAATCACAGTTATTTTTTATGAAAAAAACATACTGTTGGATTTTTATATAAAAATTACTGAATATCGAACACAATATTTTCTGTGAAATAAAATAAGTTTGAAGACAGTATTTTTAATTTTTGAAAAGCTATTTGAGTCGAAAGTAAATTTTTAACAAGTTTTAGTATTGTATTTTTTTAGTTTTATTTTTTGTAAAAAAAAACTGTCAATTCCATTTTTTTTTCAAAATTTTATCGAATGTTGAAAACAATATTTCTTGTAAGATAAAATTAGTTTAAAGTAAATATTTAAAATTTTTGAAAATATTTGAGTCGAAAATCATTTTTTACCAACTTTTGTTAATTTTTTTTCGGTTTTGAATTTTTTTTACAAAAACTGTCAATTCGTTTTTATTTCAAAATTTTACTGAATGTTGAAAATAATATTTCCTATAAGATAAAATTAGTTTGAAGCCAATAGCTACAATTTTTGAAAAGATATTTGAGTCGAAATCAATTTTTACCAACTTTTATACATTTTATTAGGTTTTTATTTTTTGTACAAAAACTGTTAATTCGATATCTCTCAAACTTTGTCCTAATGTTGAAAACAATATTTCTTATAAGTAAAAGTTAATAAAAAGCAATTATCTCAAATTTTTGAAAAGATATTTGAGTCGAAAATCATTTTTTACCAACTTTTGTTAATTTTTTTATGTTTTTAATTTTTTGTACAAAAATTGTCAATTCGATTTTTTTTTCAAAATTTTACTGAATGTTGAAAACAATATTTTTTGAAGCCAATAGCTACAATTTTTGAAAAGATATTTGAGTCGAAAATCAATTTTTACACACTTATATTTATATATATTTTTTTTTAAGGTTTTTATTTTTTGTAAAAAACTGTCAATTCAATTTTTCTCAAAATTTTACTGAATTTGAAAAACAATAGCTATTGCTTATAAGATTAATTAATATTGAAGCCCAAATTTTAAGTTTTTGAAAAGATATCTGAATCGATATTCAATTTTTACCAATTTCGAGTAATGTTTATTTTTTTAGATTTTTATTTTTTATAAAAAAAACCGTCAATTCGATTTTTATCAAAATTTTATGAGATGACAAAAACATTATTCTTCGTTGCACAATTTTTTTCGGATTTGAAATCATATTTTAGTCTTAAAATTATGTAGGTGACAATTTTTTGTTCAGTTTTTTTTCGATTTATAAAAAAAAAACCGTTAAATTGAATTTTTCCAAAAAATATACTTCTCTGATATCACGTCATAATATGTTATATAAAATTTGATTCAAGTCTCTAGCGATTTTGGTTCGTAAGATATTTAGGGTTAACCAAAATGTTCACCTTTTTTTAAACTGCTATGGTAAAAAATACCACCCATGCAATTGTCTTGAGAGCCCTTTCTGCCTTATTATCTGTATAACAAAATTTATTTGAAATCAATATCTCTTCTGGTTCTTGAGCTATAGAGGACGAAAAAAATGTCCACACACACACACACACGCACAAAAATCTTTTATTTCGACTCTCGGGACCTTGAAACGTCGAGAAATGTCAAAATTTTCAATTTGACAAATCGGACCCATTACAATAACTTCCTATGGGGAGTTAAAAATTCGATTTATAGAGAAATTCGACTTATATAGAAGTTCGAATTCTGGAGGGCAAAATTCATGAAAATAAGCTTTAAAAACCAAAGTTCTTAATAAAATTTTGAGTTATAGCGAAATTCGAGTTATGGAAGTTCGACTGTAGTACGTATTTAAGTGGTGATGGATGCACCTTCAAGGCCACTACAACCACCATCTTTAAACAAAAAATCAAATCCAAAAAAGTAGAGGGTGAATGGTTAGATAAAATTGTTTTTAAAGTGATCGAGGCACTGACAGATCGTACAATGTTTTAAGATCTGGCAATGGCCTCTTCTTTGCTTAGTTTATTCTAATTCTTGATTAATTTAGCTCGAAACAATTAACAAACCTTAAAAATAGTTATTGACCATGTCCATTACCCATAGGCCATACAATCATAATCAAAACTATTATGTACCTTCCTTATCACAAGGTAAGTGTTTAAGAAATTACAAACTAGTCATAGGTACCCATCTATTCTCTTCGTAAAAGGGGGTTGCCCAGTTTACAATTATCGATATCTTTATCATTAATACAGACCATTTAGTTAAAAAAGAGAGCTAAATAACATCGTCATCGCTGTTATCGCTCCACTAGGCACTTGACGCGCAAATTAAAAACAAAACCTAAACTTGCTCTCTGACTCATATCTTCAATAATGATTCCTATCATCTGTACATCACGCCACAATAATATTATCAACCCGTTCTAGTTCCTCTATTTGGCAGAATCGAGATCTTAAAATGTATACATAGCTAAATAAATTGTTTTTATTAAAGAAAGACGCAAAAGCAAAAATTAAAGAAAAATGACAAACAAAAATTCTGATTAAATAAATTTGTATGAATACATTCATAACATAACAACAGCAATAACCTCATTCATTCATATTATTTTTGTAATATTCGTAAAAACCAATTTGACGCATACGTAGAAACATTCGCAAAATTGAGATTAACATTCCCTATGTCAAATCTAATTATTTTATAAAGAATCTTATTCCGTCTTTAAGTTTTCCGGTTTAAGTTTAATCCTAAAGAAAAAACTATCAGTATCAAAATTATAGAATATTAAATTTGCAACGTTTTATATGAAGTAATAATTTATTTGAGTAAAAATTACCAATTTTTTCCTAATTCAGTGGTCTATGTAGTCAGTGGCATTTCCAAATACATAAATGAAATCCAAAAAACCCTATATAATGATTGTCATTTCAAGTTTATGTATATTCCGACTGTTAAACAACCAATGACGCGACGTTGGATTATTTGAGTGCTGTGTTCTGTATTTTGTGAATCCAAGTTATCAAACATGTCTATTGTCCAATGATTGAAACTCTTCTATTCATGTAGGTAAAGAAGATAACAATGTAGACATCTTTCTCTTGACATAGTACTTTTGTATTAGATTAGATACCTAGGTACTAGAAGCATGACAGGCAGACAAATTACCTTGCTTTTCTTTCATTGCCATTTTATTAATTTACTCATGACCTTTGATTATATTTTTATCAACACAAATATTTTAAATAACTTTCAACAATAATATTACGAACATAATTCTTTACTGATAAGTCATAAGTCTAGTCACAGATACTCCCTTATTTATCATATTTATGAGCAAGTACGAACGACACAACCCATTTTGTGTGTTTGTGTTTTGTTTTTCAAAAAAATGTTCAAAAAATTCAATGAAAGGTTACACAATATAATTTCGCTTAGGTCTGTAGAGTCTGTGATAAGAACGAAACACAGACGGATTTTTTTTAAATCAATTTTTGCCCGGAAATCCAAAACAACAACAAAAAAAATTCTCGTTAGTTTGGTTACGCACACACTAATTTAGGCATTACAGCTGCGTACCTCGTCGAAAGTTCTAAAGGGGGTTAATAACACCCTTTAGAATGAAGGGCGTTGTCCTTGTGGCAGGGAAAATCAATTGTTTTCGTAGGAAAGTAATGTTTCAAGTCACTTGAATAACGAACTTTTTTTTTTTAAGTTACAACTGTTCACATAACAAATGAAGACTAATTTTAACAATTTTAATGCGGTGTTAAAGATTTTATCATTGCATTTTTAATAATGGCGTATTTGTTGCTTGTCAAATAAGATGACGCTTAGGCCTTAAAAACGAGAGCTATCAAAAAGAGTGGGCTACTCAAAATTAAGTTTGTTAAAAGAAAACCCTTTACTCTCATAGAGAAGAACGACAGAAACGCCACCTGGGTGGTTATCTTGGAATTTATTCTCGTAGAGTATGTAGTAAAAATTCCATTTTCTTAAAAGTACTATACAATTTACATGTTAGTTTTGTAAGTAAGTTTTGCTTTCAATTTTGATTTATTAATATATTTCATCCATTGATCGAAGATCTGCTCATTACAAAATTACTACAATGTAATGAATTTTAGATTAAATCTAATTAATTATTCAATTACATATTTCAATAATTTTTTTCTTAAAACAATATTTATTCATACAAAGGTCAAAAATAGATACAGAGAACGTGTCAAGACCCAACCCAATTAAGTTCTCAAAGTGCATAACGAGTGAATCTTTTCTGAACTCTTTCTATTCTCAAAATATTATTTTGATGAAAAGGAGACTAGACGACACAACAATATTCTAAAACAGGATACATAAATAAGATCTTCAAAGTATAGCCATCCTTAAAATCTTTAAAGTTCCGCTTGAAGAAATCTAAAAGTGAATTACCTTTAGATATCATGTAATCAACATGAGATCTAAAGCCAATCTTTGAAGCTAAACTTATACTTAATTCTTTATTTCAATCATAAAAATATGTTCTATATGTTTGGTTTAAATGATGAAAACCAATAATAGTGGTAACTGACAGATAGCTCTGTATATGAGATAATCGGCGTTTTTCTTTTTTAGTTCAGAGTAGAGCTCGAACTGTCAAAAATATGACTGTTTCTTTTTGAGCCCCGATCGTTCAGAGCTTTAAATTCGCGTTTCTTTTTTAGTTCTGAACATTTTCAGAGCGCGATCTGTGAGCTCGGAATAAAATAACAGAGTAAACGGAGTAAAATGCTGAACACAATCAATTTGATGTTTGAAAGCCGGGAAATTAAAAAAATCATCGTCAAAATAATAAAAATGGTGGAAGAGGCTGGACGCTCTAGTGCAGAATTAAAGATAATTTAGAAAAAACTAATTGCATATAGCATTTTAATGAATAAAATTTATTTCAGTTCGTCAAATGGGCCAACGCTTTGACTTTATTTTTAATTAATTTGATTAAAGACAATTTTGAACGATTTCAAAAAGACGACATTTCAAATCATGGCAGTTTAGTGCTCAAGTTGTTTCATAATTAAATCCGAGAGCTCTGAACATACTCTGCTCAGAACTCTACTCCACTCTACTCTGTTCGCTCAGACTCTGCTTAGTGCTCAGCTTTGAACTAAAAAAGAAAAACGCCAAATGCTACATTCTGCATACATATTTTATGTTCTTAATATCCCCTTCTAATTATTATTCTAGCTACAGGTTTGAGAAATACAAAAATATGAGCTGATTCTGATAGGGTTACCATGAACTCAACTATTCAATGCATTTATTTTGGTGGTTAAAATTATTTTATAATTTCTAATCTGTCATCAACACATATTTTATCAATAAGTATGTCATTCTCAAGCCAAAAAAAGTTTTCTGATAAAATTTTCACTTCAAAATATTGGGTCAGTTTGTACTCCCTACGCACTATCAGTTTTGAAATCAATATATGCTTCTTAGGATGTAGATCGAAATGTGTCAACAGACCTTAAAATATGTTTTTACCTGCATACTTCATGAGCAATTAAACTTATAACATTACATGAGTAGATTTAGAAATCTAATCAGTTCGGAATTCAGATTCCTTATACTACGTTTCCATCGGGCACTAAACCGAGATTTAGCTAGATTTGTAACAAATCTCCTTGAAATCTCACAGATTTATAATATAAAAAATTTAATCTCCTCAAAATAAGATTTCAAATAAAACTCATTGAAATCTGCTTGGAAACATTAGTTTATCAAATCAAACAAACTTTTGTTTCGGAGAATAAATGTGAACCGACCCATTTAAACGCCAATTCTATCTGCCTCACCATAAGATTCAAATTGAAAACAATAAACAACTCAAAAACGAAAACGAAAGAAATCAAAAACGAAATAAAATGTAAGTATACAAAAATAATAAATACATAGGTGCAAGAATAAAATAAAACTAATTACGATTGGTTGTTATGACAACTTCAAATTAATCTCCTTTTCTTTGGTGGAAACACCTCACGATTTATTTTAAATCATTTGCCTTAAATCTCGGATTATTTTTTGGTGGAAACGTACTATTAATACATTTTTAATAAAGGATCAAGATTTCAAACTACTTGCTGGTGAACTAACTTCAAAAAAGTGAATGGAACAGAGAGTTCAATAAGATTGAAAGTTTAAGTAACTAACTGTCAGAAACTTGTGCAGTCATATTTTAGACAACAACGGTCTGTTTAAAAGTTGACTACAGTTCATTTCAACAATTATTAAATCTGAATAGACAGATACTTCCGTTTCCACTCGAAAAATGACATGTTTGTGTTTTTAGATACAATTTAATAAAATGAAAAAAAAAAAGAGAAGATTTTTTTGTAAATTACATCAATTTGGTCAGTCAGATGCTCTTAAACTTTAAATATGTTGTCGATTCTTAATGAAGATGTTTTTAACGAACTACATTTCTAAGTATCTACACAAAAAAAATCATAATTTACCCTATAGAATGTTTAAGGCTGCAAGAAAAAGTTCAACTACAATTAATTTCAAAACGATTATCAATCAAACTTTAACCATCTCTAAGCTAATTTAATTTTTAGTTTCACGTAAAACTTGCCACACCTCTTTAAAAATAGATCTATGGCAACCCCATGCTGGCTGTCACTTTTGTTGAAGTTCTACTATGGCATTTCGGCAAAAGAATAGACACACACACACATTACTGCGCAGTCTCTGTTTTACATCTTACGTCAGCGTTGCCACACTCGAGAAGTATAACACAAGTATTGGATTTCATCTTTATTCTAAAGTTATTTCTCTACGTATGTTTTCAATTTCGTCAAGTTTGTAATGTTTAAAATTGTTCTTAGATTTTCTTTGAATTAAAAGATCTAATAAAATAATTGCAATATTTTTCATATATTATCAAGATACTTCTTTTATATTCTAAAGCTACTTTATTAAATACACAAATTATATCGTTTTTAGACTACGATTTATTTTGTTAGCCCTTTGTGAATTCTTACGGCAACACTATTCATATCTCATACTTGTTCCGCAAAGTTGAAAAGATCAATACTATCGCAGTAGTCAAGTCGAAGGGGATTGAAAGAAAGAAAGAAAATAAAATAAAATTAATTTTGCTTTATTTTTATTGAATTGAATAATTTTCCATTCATTTAAGAATTTCTAGTGCGAGTGGTCAGATACTTTTTAAAGTTTATTCTATAATTCAATTGAATGTTCATCGTTTTTGATAACAGAACAGTAAACCGACTTGATAGTTTTTTTTATACACATATTTTTGCAACTAAGAATTTAGCTAAGTTTTATAGACAAAGAATCAAAATATCTTATTTTTTAAAATAATTTTGCGTGTAAAATCTCTAAATATATCTAATAAGAGTGTCTTCAATTAAACCAAATCAAAACCAGCCAAATAAAATAATCACACATCCAAGATGAGTGAGCGTGGAGCTGCTAGCCAAATAGAAAACGATGACGGCAGAAAAAACGAAATTCGTGTATGGTGTGATGGCTGCTATGATATGGTGCACTTTGGACATGCGAATTCTCTGCGACAAGCCAAAGCCCTTGGTGACAAACTGATTGTCGGCGTCCATACCGACGAGGAAATCACCCAACACAAGGGTCCTCCAGTCTTTACACAGGAGGAGCGCTACAAAATGGTCCGGGGAATTAAGTGGGTCGATGAGGTTATCGAAGGCGCGCCATATGTGACCACCTTGGAAACACTCGACGAGTACGATTGTGCTTTCTGTGTGCATGGTGATGACATTACTATGACAGCTGATGGCATTGACACTTATCATCTGGTGAAGGCAGCAAACCGATACCAAGAAGTCAAGCGTACTGCTGGCGTCTCGACGACGGATCTGGTTGGACGAATGCTTTTACTAACCAAGAATCATTTCCATCAAGGCACCAAGGAGTACTCGATTGAGAAGGAGGGCTCATCGAACATGGGCCAAGACTCGACAGCGAAGAGTCCATGGACCGGGTGTAGCCAGTTCCTGCCAACAACACAGAAAATCATCCAATTCAGTGATGGCAAATCGCCGAAGCCCAACGACAGAATTGTCTATGTTGCTGGTGCATTTGACCTGTTCCATGTGGGTCACTTGGACTTCCTGGAGAAAGCGAAGCAACACGGTGATTATATCATTGTTGGACTTCACACCGACCCAGTTGTGAACGAGTACAAAGGTAGCAACTATCCCATTATGAATCTGCATGAGCGCGTGCTTAGTGTGTTGGCATGCAAGTACGTCAATGAGGTGGTTATCGGAGCACCGTATTGTGTGACAGAGGATTTAATCGATCACTTCAGTGTCGATGTGGTGTGCCATGGTCAGACGCCAATCGCATTCGAGAATGGCATTATGGATCCGTACGCCATTCCAAAGACCAAGGGCATCTTTGTGCTTATCGATTCTGAAAACACCATGACGACAGAACGAATCGTAGAACGTATAATCTCCCATAGACTCGATTTTGAACGCCGCAACGAAAGGAAGGAAAAGAAGGAGATCGAAGCTTATGAGGCGCATCAGAAGTCAAAACTCACTCAAAAGGCCGGCTGATTACAATGCATTACACTCCAACAACAGCAACAAAAAAAATGTAACTGTCACATATTATGAATGTGATTAGAATCTGATTTTTTTATAAATCAATAAATCTATTTTTATTTAATATTAAACTATAATTAATTACCTATTAAATTTAATCTATAAGGATTATTATAATATACGAAGTCCAAATATTACCAAAAAATAAATTTTAATTGTGACCATGATATTTAATATGCCTACTTATGATATGTCCTGAAACTTATATTGTTATTCTATTTTCAAATGTGTTAAATTATAACTAGCGTTCATTTAAATGTATATTATGTGTAGTTATGTATCTTTTAAGTTATTTAAGCTCACTTTAAGATTCCACTACAATTTTATTTAGATTTTTATTTTCTTTAATTATACTTTTCTTTTGTAGATTCTATTTTTAATGTAAATATTTTATTGTTTCTTTTTTTGTATGATTGTTAGCATTTTATTAGAATAAACAATTTGTTGAAAATTCAGACCCAAACCGAAAAAAAATCAATTTGCTGTGTTTTCATTTTTCAAAGGGAGAAAAATAAACAAGATAACAAGTGAACTCAGACGTTTCCGGTAAGGTTTTTTTTGTTGATGTTATTGTGTTTTTTGCTTCAAATAAACAATAAATAGTTATTGTTAGTGATGGGGATGTATGGATGGCGATATGGATATCTGTTTTAATTAATTTTTATATAAGGAAAGATAAACACAACAATACAGTGGACCACATGAATGTTCTGCCAAGTTTTTTGTAAGGGAACTATGGGAAATAAAGTAGCAAATTGGGTAAAAGAATAAATCTTTTGATCTAAATTTGAAGGTTTAAAGCTGTATTTCAAAATTTACTACTCTTCAAACTATCCTAGAAAATTATTTTCTTTTTAATCAAAACTTGTGGTTAAAAAATGTGACGGGAAAGGCCAAATGTTTCTATGAAAAGTAAATTTTTGGGACGCAGCCGCAATAGTAAAGGTAAGAATTGATGACATGACAAGTTGAAATTTCTTGTGTATCAACAAATTCGTAAACATAAGATATAACCGTGTTAAATGCAAATGATTGAGTCAGAGTAGTACAAAATTGGTAAACAATGACGTACGAATAAAGGGTAGGAAGGTTAAACACATGATTTTTTTTACTAAACAACTGTTTTGTTTTAATTTATTTTAAATTGTGTTACTCAAAGTATATGAAATAAAAATTAATTTTATAACACATTATTTCTAAAAATTTCAGCAAACAAAATGTTAAAGTCAGTACGTAAATAATTATCACATTTATTTGAAGTCACGCTTTTTGGTTTACACTATGGTCTTATCGGATGTACCTACCTTATTTTTAAGTTTAAAATAAATTAGGAAGTTTTGATGATCAATAAATATGAAATCGTTTAAGCAATTATTTCTGTCCTACAAATAAATCAATACTTTTCAAGGTATTGATTTGTCATGAATTAGAACAAAGCCTCGTAGTTCTTAAATCATATCAAGTTTTAAAATAAACTTTCTTGCAAATTTATAGATGTTTTTAAAATTTAAACTCAATATTGATAAAAAAACTAAAACTCAATAACTAATCGAAAAAATGTAATTTGATTGCCAGGAGCAAACCCTTACCGATTAGTGATATATTTTTTTTTAAAGAAGAAGAAGGTTGCTTTCTTACAAACGTGAATAAATGTTTTTTTTTTTTTAAATTAAAAAACAAAACAACTTTACACTTAGTCATAATAATACAAAATTTTATATAAATTTAGTGAAAAAATTAAATATTTATATTTTTTTTTAATGTGGAATTTAACCAAAATGAGAAGAGAAGAAGACGTGATTTGTGGAGTTTCAATTTGGACGAGTAGTATTTTGGAAGCGTGCCTGTTCGGTAAAGAAATAATACTTAGAAAAGAAATATTAATGTCGTTTAATTTTATTCTAATATTGTTCTAAGATAAAAACAAAAATAGCTATCCTTCCTTTTCTATCTAAGGTTTTTGAAAACATAATAAGCAACCAGATAAAAAGTTATATTACAAAAACACCTCCTTCACCCTCTGCAATCTGGTGTCTGATGATATAAGGCAGGCATTAGACAAAAATTATATAACTGTGATAACCTTACTTGACTTCTCAAAAGCATTTGATTGCGTTAACTCTAATATTCTCCGTGATAAACTGACGACCTATTTTAATTTCAGTGACACAACAAAAAATCTTATTTATTCCTACTTGACCAATCGTATGCAAGCTTTATCGTGCAATGGTAAGCTGTCTTCGTTTCTTCCTGTTAGTTCTGGTGTTCCTCAAGGATCTATCCTTGGGCCTTTACTGTTCTCTATGTTCATTAATGATTTGTCATCTGTTTTATCTTACTGACGGTTTCATATCTACGCGGATGATGGGCAGTTATACATTAGTTTTCCCATTGGGATGGTTGAAGATGCTATATCTAGCATGAACATTGATTTAAGCTCAATATATGACTGGTCTAACCACAATGGACTTAAACTTAATCCAGAGAAAACGAAAGCTATCCCCATATCCAAAAATAATTCTCACCTTCAAAACCTTCCTCGCCTCCTTTTAAATACATGCGAAATTGAATATGTCACCAATGTAAAAAACTTAGGTATAATCTTCAACAATAAACTAACATGGGACACTCATATTGATTCTATAATTGCCAAGATATATGGGTCACTTAGAGGACTATCTGCAACTAAAACAATACTCTCTACTCAAGTCAAATTGAAGCTTGCAAGATCGTACTACCCATATTATCATATGGGAGTGAGTTGTTCGCAGATCCTGATTTTCATTCACTTCAAAAGTTAAAGGTTGCTTTCAATGCTATTGCCCGGTACGTTTTCAACCTTCGAAGGTTTGATCACATTTCGCTTCAGGCTCGTCAACTTTTGGGTTGCAAACTAGAAGCTTTCTTTATGTATCGGTGTTGTATGTTTCTCTTTAAATTAATTGTCAATAACTATCTATTTTCCAAACTTAATTTCTGTTCTTCAAATCGTTCCATACTATTGCGCTCCTTAAGGTATACCTGTTTGACATTGACATCACGCAGACAATATTTCGTTTATGCTGTCAGACTGTGGAATAATGTTCCCAGTTAATGAGGTCTGGAATCGAAAACAAAAAGTTTAATAAACTTATCTTTGAATATTTCTCTAACATGAACTGATATGACTTTTTTATTATTTATTATTTATCTTCTTTTTTTGCGACTTTGCTTTAAATTTTAATAAATTCATTTAAAAACTTTATTAAGCTTAAATTTACTTTTGTAAAATTAACTAGTAATATTTTGTTATAATTGTTATTTGATATAATACATTCTTGAATATCCTTGTTAATCTTTTGTAATACATCCTGTACTATTTATAAGTTATTCTTAATGTACAACTGTTTTCTTATTAATAAATCAATCAAAATAAAATTCTCAAACAAATGGATTTCTTAAAAAATCTATTGGGTCTTTTTAATTTTTTTTTTAAAACAGAATTTATCATTTTTTAGAATAATTGATTAAACTGTTTTACATGACTCATGGATTTCGATTTAAAATTTATTTAACTATCAAAATTCAACTAAAAACCGTGTTTTTAAGGCTAAGTTCAAACACAGGATTATCCCTTAACAAAAATTCTCATTATTTATGAGATGATTAATGGGTCTTCATTTTATCTGAAGTTTTGAAAAACCTTGAATGTTAATCTTTTATGGTTTTGAATAATTTGTTTTTTATTTGATTTTAAGTGCTGATTCCGAATTCAAAATCCGATTTTAGCTTTATAAATGGTCAAACTTAGAAATACATGTTTTCAAGATTGGTTTTTGATTTCTCAACAAAAAAAAACATACATTTTTTTATTTGAAAATCCTTGGAGAGGGTTTTTTTTTTAAAACTAAATTTGTGTTGTAACGTTTTTTCAATTTCAGTTTAAAAATATCTATGGTATGAAGTCATTTAGAATTTATTTATAAACGTTTTACATTTTAAATTCGCCATTTACCACATTTTTAAAGCATCGAAAGTGAAAATAAAAACAATGACACTTTTAAATTTAAAAAAAAATGCGAAATTAAAAAAAAAAAAAATTGGTTTCAAGAAAGTATGAGGCGAATCGGGTCAAAACATTAATTTCCAAATTTGAGTCAATCTACCCAATGTTTTGATCTTCAGAGGCTTGGACAGACAAACAGATGGACGGAATCAGGGACCCATTTTTTCGACTTCTCTACCATCGTAATGTCATGTTTGATTATAATTTCGAATTCAAAATTGTTTAGGAATTCAAAATTTGACATTTAATTCCTACATGTCGCAAGTAAAAATATATTTTATTAAAAATTTTATAAAAAGTGAAAAGTCACTACTATAATTTTAACAGCAAGTGTAAATACAATCTTTTTTCAAAATGTTGGAGTTGTAAAGAAAATAAGAGTTTTTCATCACGCATAATGCTAAAATTAATGTAAAAAAACTCTCATTTCATTATAAAGAAACAAGCATAAAGCCATTAGTAAATTTGCTAAATATGAGTTCTTTACAGGATTAATTAGAATAACAATTTTCGACCTCGACGAAGTGAAGATAGCTATATCTAAACTGATTTTTAACAAAGCTGCTGGAGCTGACGGCATCGCTGCCGAACTATTTAAAGCAGCAGGCGATGATTTGGTGGGAAGCATGCACCAACTCATCTGCAAAATATGGTCGGAAGAAAGCATGCCCGATGAGTGGAATCTCAGCATAGTGTGCCCGATACATAAGAAAGGAGACCCTCTATACTGCACCAACTACAGAGGCATCAATCTCCTTAACATTGCGGATAAGATCCTCTCTGCCTCTGCCTCTGTATTATGTGAACGTCTGAAGCCATTCGTCAACAACCTGATTGGTCCTTATCAGTGTGGCTTCAGACCAGGAAAGTTCCCTATCGACCAAATATTCACACTACGGCAGATCTTGGAAAAAAACTTCAAATCGGTTCCCACCATCTCTTTATCGATTTTAAAGCCGCGTATGAGAAGAGCTCTACAGAGCAATGTCTAGTCTGCTCTAACAAGGTCGGAAAATATCTCACCGATGGATTTGATGTCAAAAAAGGTTTTAGACAAGTCGATGCACTGTCATGCGAGTTCTTCAATATTGTTGTGAAAAGAATTGTGCAAAACTCAACCGTCAACACTAGAGGCACAATCTTCCTACTACTCGGATACGCAGATGATATTGGCATAGTGATGTCAGTGGAGCGTTTTTGATCATTGTGACGGAAGGGAAGAAGATGGGTTTAGTGGTCAATGAGGGCAAGACCAGGTATATGCTGTCATCAAAAAAGGACATTATAACTATAACTTTGAGGTAGTTGAGTACTCTATCTACCTATAAACCGCTATAAACGCAGACAACGACAGCAGTGCTGACATCAAACGAAGAATAACTCTTGGAAATCGCTGCTTTTTTGGACGTAGAAGGCAATTGAGTAGTAATAATAATACAATCGTCATCCCGGTTCTCATAAATGGCGCTGATGCCTGGGCCCTATCTACGAAAGATCAGAACGTCTTAGGATGCTTCGAGAGAAAAATTCTTCGGGTGATTTTTGGTCCCTTAATCATAGATATAGAATGGAGGAGAAGATACAACGAGGAACTGTACGGGTTGTACAGCGACACTGACATATTTAACAGAATTAAAGTAAATGGCTTAGATGGCTAGGTCATGTAGAGCGAATGGACATCAACGCTCCAACAGGAAAGGTCGAATCCAATCGCGAAAGACGGTGCAGTAGAGGAAACTGCAACTCAGGTCGCGGACACGGGTGGGTGAAGACCTCAACTAACTTGGGGTTCGAAACTGGATTTTAAGAGCACTTCTTGAAAGTTTTTATTTCTTATATAAACAAAGGCAGACGGCATAGTTGCCATGTCTATATTCTTAAAGAAAACAATTTGTTTATAAATTATATCTTAAAATAAAGAAACTATCTATCTATAAACAAATACAAATTGGATGAACGAAAATAATTTAAAGTCAATATCTTTTATTGTTCACGGGATATCGAGAACCGAACATCAATTTTTATAAAATTTGCCTCCTTTTTTTAGATTTTATTTTTATCTTCCAATGGGAATTGAAAATTTTGGCATTTCTCGAAGATTCAAGGTCCCTAGAATCGAAATAAAAGATGTTTAAAAAGATGTCTGTGCGTGCGTGTGTACCTACGTTCGTACGTCCGTACGTTCGAGACGTTTTTTTCGCCGTCTATAGCTCAAGAATTAAAAGAGATATCGACTTCAAATAAATTTTGTTATACAGATATAAAGGTAGAAAGGACTCTCAAGAAAATTGCGTGAGTGTTTTTTTTTACGATAAAAAAATTGTTTAACCCTAAATATCTGATGAACCAAAAAACGCTAGAGTCTTGAGTTAAAATTTATATAATATATTGTAACGTGATACAAAACAGATATATTATTTGAAATAAGTCCAATTAACGCATTTTTTTATAGATCAAAAAATCCGAAAAAAATTTGTCGCCTCGAAAATTTTACGAATACAAAATGATTTTATCTCCAAAACAATTTTATGCAAATATAAAAATAATAATTTTAACATCTGGTAAGATTTTGGGAAAAATCAAATAAACAATTTTTTCTTGCAAAATATAAAAGCTTAAAAGAAAATTTAACAAAAGTTGGTAAAAATTGATACTCGACTCAAATAACTTTTCAAATATTTGAGATTATAACTTCCAACTTATTTTATATTATAAGAAATATTATTTTCAAAAGTCAGTAAAATTTTGAAAAAAATCGAATTGACATTTTTTTTTTTACAAAATATAAAAACTTAAAAGAAAATTTAACAAAAGTTGGTAAAAATTGATACTCGACTCAAATATCTTTTCAAAACTTTAAGATTATCTTATAAGAAATATTGTTTTCAACACTTCGAAAAATCTTGAGAAAAATCAAATTGACAATTTTTTTTCAAAAAATAAAAACCTAAACAAAAAAAATTAATACAATTTGGTAAAAATTGATTTTCGACTCAAATATCTTTTCAAAACATTGAGATATTAACTTTAGACTACTTGTATCTTTTAAAAAATATTGTTGTCAATATTTAGTAAAATTTTGATATCATAGAAAATATTATTTTCGATATTCAGTATTTTTTTTTTTGCAAAAGTCCAACAGTTCGGTTTTTTAGAAAAAAAATAAAATTTACAAGTAATAGTACTCAAATTTGGTAAAAATTGATGGTCGGTTTTCGATATCTCTCAAATTAATTTCATTTATCCAATTTGTAAAAATTTAAGAAATGCTACTAAAATTGGTAAAATTTGTTTTCAACTTAAAATCTCTTTAACAAAACTAGATTTTCCAGCTAAACTATTTCTTTGTATGAAAAATATTGTTGGTTTTTTTAAAACTTTTTAACCCAACACGAAAACCTACAAACTTTTAAGCAAGACAAATCGACAGACGGGATGGGAAGTTATCAGTGTGGGTCGCATCCCAGCCTCTTTATTTTTATAAAAACGGACTTTTGGATTTTTATAAAAATTACTTAGTCGAAAATCAAGTTTAATTAACTTTTAGTAATGTTTTTATTTTTTTTACGAAAACTATCTGTTTGATTGACGTCAAAAACGCTGTTATTCGATGCATACAATTATTTTGAAGCTAAAATAATTTTGTTTTCGTTAAATCTTTAAGGTGATACTTATTATTGGACCTTGCAACGTCAAAAAATGACAAAATTGTCAATCGACATACAATAATCGATAACAATAATCGGTTTTCGGTATGATTTAAATGCAACTGCATGTGCTTGAAAACATTTAAAATGCAGTAAGTAGATTTAACTGACAAATATTCTTTAACTGTAATACATTCTGATGATAAATATTTTCATAATGATTTTTGAATGTTATATTATTAAAAAACATCCCATTGGAAGTTATTGTAATTGGTCCAATTTGTCAAATTGAAAATTTTATAAATAAAAAAAAAATTAAAAAAAATATTTGTCACTTCGAATGTTTTACGAACACAAAATTAAATTATCTTCAAAATAAATATAAACATCAAGGAATAACCTGTTTGACATCTTGATTTTGAGAAAATCGTATTGATAGTTTTTTTTTTTCAAAAAATGAAAAAACGTTACTAAATAAAAGTTGGTAAAAGTTTGCTTTCGACTCAAATATCTTTTCATAAACTAAAAATATTGGCTTCAAACTAATTTATTTCATAAAAAATATTGTGCTCAACATTCAGTGTTTTCTTTATAAAAATCCAACAGTTAGTTTTTTTTCTTAAAAAAATTAAAATCAACACAAAACTGTACGCAAAATTGGGGAAAAATGATGTTCGGATCTCGATATCTCGTGAATAATAAAAGATTTTAACTTCAAATTAATTTCATTTATCCAATTTGTATTTGTATTAACGAAATATGATGCTACTAAAATTTGTAAAAATCTCGACAAAGATTTTGAAATTTTTGTTGGTAATTTTTAAATTTTTTAAATAATTCAACTGACAACTTTTTAAACAAAACTCAAAATCCTTTAAAGCAAGGCAAACGACAAACGGGTTGGGAAGTTATCAGTGTGGGTCTCATCTCAGCCTCTTTTTCATTTTTCAAATGAAACAATTAGTTTCCATTTCTTATATTCCAATTTTCCGCATTTATAGTTCCTGGAACTATTTATGCACTCTCAAATATTCATAATGATTATAATGTATACACATTTTCAAAACATTAGAGTTCAAAAATGAACTAATACCTTTCTACTAAATAATAATTTCTCAGAATAATAATTCCACAATTATTGGAATGAAATATTTTCTGTTAAACGGAAAAGCAAACAAGAAGCAAATAGAATTGATTTATCTATTGAAGTGGACTTCTGATACTATATTTAGTTTCTAGGTATCCTAGATAGCTAAAGATGAATCTTAATCAAAGAGTTTTATATCCCTCCATTATACAATCACTCAATTCATAAATAATCTGATATGGTAGTCAGTCATCTGTAAAATACAGCATTGAAAATCTTTCGAAGCATTTTGTCTATATATTAAACCCTTTTTTTTTTAAATATTATATTCATTTTTTGGTTAAGATGAAACCTCTTTTTACATAAAGCTTAACATATTTTTAAAAATCCCTTCTCTCGCCAGTCTTAAGCTAAATCTCAGATAGACAAAAGAAAAACTTGTAAGCAAGTTGTGAACCTAATCGTAGCTTAAAGTAAAACGAGTACGAATTCTTTCAATCGAAAAAACCTTTTTTCAAGACTAAAAACAAAACGAAAAAATTTAAACCGGTAGTCCAGGTATTTATATTATTTTTGTATAGGTACTTTACTTATGGTAGGATGGGAAACCCCAAAACAGAAATTCATTTCCCTTTTTCGAAGCTAATCCTTCCACTCAAAGACGCAAGGTTTGGAAATTCGAAATGGATGGAAAATATTGAGAATGAGGAAGGCTCTTTTAGCGCTGTCATTCAACATCATCATTATCATCATTTCCATCTAATTTCGCCCCGAAATCAAGTGAAATGTAAATGAGTTGTGCTATGCCATTTCGAATGCATTGATGTAGAAAAGCCTATCCGCCACTTGTTTCGCCATCATCATAATTTTATTCTCCATCACCAATTCTAAAGTCATCATTCATCATAAAAGAAACAGACACAATGTGGGCCTGGTGGGCGATGGATGGTTGGATGTTGTCGACGTTTTAAAAAAGGATATAATAAGCATTTGAGTCCGATGACGAGAAAGGTAAAAAATGTGCAATCAAAGTCAAAAGGATATTTAATTAAGCGTACGAAATAATTTGAAAAAGGGACTTTCCGGTTACATTAATATAAAATTGAACATCCTAGCACGAAGAGCGAAGGATTTTTGTTTTTGTTTGTTTAATTTCCCATCAATCTGTCCATTATCCCGACTTTTGTTAAAGGTAGTAAAACATACACAGACAACTTGCTTAGACAAATTGTTCACGAAAAGAAATTCCATTACTATTGTAATCTCCTTGGAAGGAACTTGAAGACAAAACTAGGTTACAGTTTTTCAACAGAAAGAAAAGGACAGATAAGCTGCTAAAACCCTTCGGACACATTGCAGTTGGAAAGTTTCTCCTTAATACCATTGTCCACTAACCGCAGCAGGACTTAAATTGTTTCAACACTTTTGGAAATACGTAGTTTCCACAGCACTAGGGCAGTGCCAGTGCAGCGCAGCAAAACTATATATGGCACCTATAATAGTAAAAGTAAACACAAAAAATGGTGTTCAACTGACCGTTTTCGTTTTCGAATTAGTGCGAGTGTCACATAATCTTGTACCTATGTAGGAAGCTTTGCTACAATGTCGTCCTAGTTTTGTCCCTAAAAAGAGAATTCTACTTTAACGTCGTGGTAGGTGTTAGGCAATGTACCTGCTACCTGGCTTTAAGCGTGTGTTAATTTAAAAGGTCTGTTCAAGAAGTTAGCAGTTGTTGTTGTGGACAAATAAAACTACGACAAACGACGACGGACAGTAGTAGAGTCTGTGCATTAGACGATGCACTCGAACTTTTCTAATTTCCGTTTCATGGAAAACTTTTTTCTGTTTGGAAGAAAAGTAAAACATTAAAGTGAGAAAAACTTTAAGTAGGCTTGAAGGGTTTTTGGGAAGGATTTGCTGTGATTAAAGTTGAAATGTGTTGTTTTAGCTGTCTTTTAATTGTGTGTTTTGCTTGGAAAATAATTAAAAAAAAAAGACTGGGGTGACTCACACTTCCCATTTGTGGTTGTCTGTCGATATTTCTAAAAGTTCTACAAAAAAAAAAACAATATTTTGTGCAAGATAAAAAAAGTTTGACAAAATCTTTCAATGTTCTCAAGAAACTTGAGTCGAATCCCTATGTTATCAGTTTTAAATTAATGTGTCTTATACTCGTAAAACAAGATGTCAAATGAGTTTTTCTAAAATATTAAACGAAATTTAACAACAATAGTTTTCATATTATGAAAAATTAAGTTTGATTTCAATATCTACATATTTTTGTTCCCGAAACATTTTGGTCGATACCAAATTTTTAGTTGCATTTTTGAAAGGATGAACAGAAAAGGGCCAAGATGGCTTCCCTGGGGAACACCAGATTGTGCAACAAAAGGTTTAGAATGAATATTTCAAAATTTTATCTCATAGGATCTGTTTTCAAGGTATGATTTGATCCAATCTAAGAAAAATGGTGGAAGACAAAGAGCTGTCAGTTTAAATAAAATAATTCTGTGGCTAAATTGGTCAAAAGCTTTAGAGAAGTCTGTGCATACACAGTCAACTTCATAACCTTGTTCTAAAGTGTTTGAACATATGTTTGAGAATGTGAGGTGATTCGTTGATCTTTTTCTCACAAGACCATGTTGCCGTTTGCAAATGAGATTTTTACTAAAAAATGCTACCCTTACTTACTTAAGGTGGCGCTACAGTCCGGTGCGGACCTGGGCCTCAACCAACATGCGTCTCCAGCCAGCTGGGTCAATAGCTAGCTGTCTCCAATTTCGCATGCCAAGTTGGTTGAGGTCCTCTCCCACCTGGCCACCTGATTCGCGGTCTACCTCTACTACGCCGGCCGTCCCTGTGGATTGGATTCGAAGACCTTCCGGGCTGGAGCGTTGATGTCCATCCGCTCTGCATGACCTATAGCCATCTATGCCGTTGGACTTTAATTCTGCTAACTAGGTCAGTGTCACTGTACAGCCCGTACAGTTCGTCGTTATATCTTCTAATCCATTCTCCATCTATGGGTACGGGACCAAAAATCACCCGAAGAATTTTTCTCGCGAAGCATCCTAAGAAGTTCTCATCTTTCGTATATAGGGTTCAGGCCTCAGCGCCATAAATGAGGACCGGAATGATGAGTGTCTTATAGATAGTGATTTTAGATGCTCGAGAGAGGACTTTACGTCTCAATTGCCTTCTAAGTCCAAAGAAGTAGCGATTTGCAAGAGTTATTCTTCATTTGATTTCAGCGCTGGTGTCGTTGTCTGTATTAATAGACGCGCCTAGGTAGACAAAGTCCTTAACTACCTTAAAGTTAGAGCTGTCCATGGTGACGTTTTGTCCAAGACGTCGTCGTGTGTCCTTTTTTGATGACAGCATATATTTGGTCTTGCTCTCATTGACCACTAAACCCATCTTCTTCGCTTCCGTCGCAATGCTCAAAAACGCTCCACTGACATCACGCTTTGATCTTCCAATTATTTCAATATCATCTGCGTATCCGAGTAATTGGATGGACATTTTGAAGATTGTGCCTCTAGTGTTGACGGTTGAGTTTTGCACAATTCTTTCCAGGACGATGTTGAAGAAGTCGCATAACAGTGCATCACCTTGTCTTAAACCTTTTTTGACATCAAATGCATCGGTAAGATCTTTTCCGACCTTGATAGAGCAGAGTGCATTCTCCATCATCATTCTGCACAAACAGATAAGTTTGACAGGGATGTCAAAACTAGACATTGCTTGGTAAAGCTCTTCCCTATATAGGCTGTCATACGCGCCTTTAAAATCGATAAAGAGATGGTGGGTATTGATTCGAAGCTCCTGGTTTTTTTCTAAGATCTGCCGTAGTGTGAAGATTTGGTCGATAGTGGACTTTCCTGGTCTGAAGCCACACTGATAAGGACCATTCAGGTTGTTGACGAATGGCTTCAGACGTTCACTTAATACGGCAAAGAGGATCTTATACGCAATGTTAAGGAGACTGATACCTCTGTAGTTGGCGCAGTTTAGAGGTTCTCCTTTCTTATGTATCGGGCACACTTTGCTGAAATTCCACTCATTGGGCATGCTTTCTTCCGACCATATTTTGCAGATGAGTTGGTGCATGCTCCGTACCAAGTCATCGCCTGCTGCTTTGCATAGTTCGGCAGCGATGCCGTCAGCTCCAGCAGCTTTCTTTGACTTAAGTTTAGATATAGCTATCTTCACTTCGTCAAGATCGGGTAGGCGGAATTGCTGATCTGCGTCGCCGAGGTTGAGTGGTTCTATCTCCCTTGCAGCGGAATTCGGTTCGTCATCGCCGTTATATAATTTGGAGAAGTGATCTTTCCATATTCTCAGCATCGACTGCGGTTCTACTACGATGTTCCCCTGATCGTCTTTACAGGCTTCGGTTCGTGGCTGGTACCCTTGGGAGGTTTTTTTACCTTTTGGTAAAATTTACGAACCTCATTCCTGTTGTGACATCCCTCTATCTCCTCGATCCCGCGCTTCTCATGCTCTCTTTTTTTCAATCTAAGAAGCCGGTGTTCCTCTCTCCTCTTCTGCTCGTAGAGCTCGCGAGCAGCTCTGGTGCTCCTGTGCAGCGCCGTTTTGTATGCCTCTTGGTTCACTGCGTGCGCTTGCCGGCATTCGTCGTCAAACCAGGGGTTTTGCTGTGGTAGGCGTGTGAAACCTAGCACTTCAGAGGCGGTATCTCTGATGGCTGCAAGGCAATGTTGCCACTGGTTTTCAATGCTTAATGCAGGCAGCATAGGACTCCTTAAGAGATTATTAGAGAATCTTCGGAAAAGGACATGGCAGTCTCTTGCGATTGTAGCCGTCTAACGTCGAATCTTCTCACAGTACTTCCTTGTTTTGGCTTGGATCGGGATATCCGTTGCCATACCTTGGCTACAACGAGGTAGTGGTCCGAGTCAATGTTGTCCTCTCGGAATACTACACTTTCGCAAAAAACTTGTTCAAACCATTTAGGAATGCAAGAAATCTTGCAATGGGCCTGTAGTTTGTTATATCCACCCTGTAACCTTTCTTCAAAATTGGTGTTAGAAATGTCTTCTTCCATATACTGGGAAACTTGCCTGTTTTTAGAGAAAGTTTGAATAAGAACGTTAGGGGTTCAATTAAAGCATTACTACATTTTTTAATACTATTGGGGGAATACCATCGGGACCGGCTAAGCAGTCATCATTCAACGCGGTAAAAGATCAAGGACCGTACTCTGTAGCACAGGGATGTGACTACAGCTAGTTTGCGAAAAGGAGTGATGATAATGAAAATATATAGTTATAGTTATAGTTCGATAGAACGAAAAAACCTGTAATTGGCTTACAACTTTCATGTGGGTGCGGTGGCGTAGTGCGTAGTGCGTAGTGCACTAGCTCCTCACACGCTAGGTCGCTTGTTCAAGCCCAGCTCGGGCAAAAGTTCTTCAAAAATTAAAATCTAAATATTCAATTGTAAATTCGGCAAGCAGCTGCCTTAAACTGTGAGTATAAAATTTCATACAAAAACCTCCTTAGAAATATACTTCATCAACTTCTACAGGGCTATTAACAAATGATTCACGGAAATTTGATGCGAAAGCATAAAAGATATCAACAGTTTTATTAAATGAAAGGTTCTTGTAAGTGAAGTTAACTGGAAAGCCATCTGATTTTTTCTTTAAGTTCACAAATTTCCAAATTGTTTTAGGATTATCCTTCAAAGAGGTCCCCATACCGGTAACATAAACAGCATATAAAAAAAAATAGAAAGAGACTTGAATTAGTTAAAAAGTTCAAGAAGTTGATTATAGACAGAGTTTTGAGATAAGTTTTATATGCCTTATTTCTTTTGTTACGCAGTAAACGCAATTTTTTCGTATACCAACGGTGGCTAAAGTTTGTATTTCTTGATTTCTTTAAAGGTGCATTTTTTTCTAAACAATTATTAAGGATCTTATAAAAATTTGGAACAGCTTCGTCAATATTAGAAAATGCTAAGATCAGCAATTCAAAAATTGTTAAATCTTCAGACATCAGCTGGAAATACGCTCTTCTGAAGCCAAAATTATATAAGCAATCAAAGGAAATACTCTGTTCAGTGAGGTGATTACTTAGGTTAAGAAAAATGTCCTAGGGGGGAGGGGGGTGGGGTATGTGATATTTATCAATATTAGTAATTCCTGATCTAGATTCTAAAATAAGAGTGCTAATAGCGTTAGAAGAAAATACGAAATCGAGAGTCCGATTTTTTGAGGTTTTAATACAGCTTTGCTGTAAGTCAGTAAGAAGAATTTTGTTGAAAAGAGATGCCAATTATGAAGAAGAAAGATAGGCTTCAAGGCAGAATTCTTCTTCGGATGGAATCCAGTCAATATGTGGTAAAATAATGGTGTCCAAGCAGAACAAACTGATAAGAAATTGTAATGCCAAGGAGAGTTCGCTATAAACAGACTCTAAACTTTTTGGAGGAACATAAATGTTTAAAAAGAAAATAGTCCTAGTCAAAAGGAAAGATAAGAAGACGAGAAATTTGTATTTATTACTGCTATGAGAACACCTCCACCTAAATCCTTTGCAACATGACGATCATTTCTGTAAGTAAACTTCGATGACTAAAAAGTTCTGGTGTCGGAAAAGCTTTAATTAAGCCAAGTCTCCTTCAAAACGAATACGTCGCTTCGTGTGGGAATGATTGGGAGGTAAAAAAAATGTCAGCAGTCTTACTGCGAAGTCTCCTTACCTTACGTTTTGGTAGAAGGTAGGTTTTTTGACTTGGTGTTCAAAGAAACACCTCGTTTTTGACTGTGAAAAATTCTTTGACTAAAGTCTCTGCGGGCCATATATTTGTATTGCAAATGGAATCAAGGAACTTAGGATTCGTTACTATTTTGAAAGAGGAAACAAAGCTATTTGGTTTACTGGTCAAGCTCCAAGGTAAGCTCTTGGTAGATACTAAGTTCGAAGTTATATCTTCTGGCGTTGTTACAGTTGGTCTTATTCAACTTAAACAAAGTAAAATCAAATTGTTTTTATTGCACTTTCAACAATATGGTTTCCATTAATGTTAAAAAACTTCAACATTCACTCAACGTCACACGTACCCCAAATCCTATTGTGTGTCAAAACAAAAGGGTTACATACCTTATCTTGAAAAAAAAGTTTGTCTTATTTCTCAAAATAGTTTGGCCTTATTGACCAACTGCTGAAAATTGGCTTTAATTCACTTTGCAAAGCACAATAAGGCCAAGGTTTGAAAGTTGGTCCTTTACTTAACATCATTTAACGGAACCTTTTGTTTTCGAATTTATACCAATTTAGTATCACGTCACAATGTATAATATAAAATTTAGTTGAAATCCCCGGCGTTATTTGTTCAAGAGCTGTTTAGGGTTAACCATATTAAAAATCCATCTACTCAATTTTTATGAAAGTCATTATTGCATCTTGTAATGTTATTACCTGTAAAACAAAGCTCTACTGTTATCTCTATACTTACTTATTTACTTATTTTGGAGCTAAAGTCCTGTGTGAACTATAGGGCCTCACCCAACAAACTTCTCCATATCTTACTCGGTCCCTAGCTAGATATCTCCAGTTTGGCGCTCCAAGTTGGGTGAGTTCACTTTCCACTTGTACGCGCCACATGATCCGTGGACTTCCTCTACTGCGCTGTCCTGTGGGTATGTGGATCCGAAGACTTTTCGGGGCGGATCATTGGTTTCCATGCGCTCTACGTGACCCATCTACCTGAGCCTCTGGACTGGAAAAATTCAGTAAAAAAAACATTTTTACAAATAAAAGGTAATTAACGGGGACCGTTTGGACAAATGTAATCTGACAAAATTCATAGTCAGTGATAGTGACTTGATGAATTGAAGGAAATGTCCATAGACCCCAGTGTCAACAAACAGATTATGCGTTATTTTGTAAAAAAACAATTGTTTTGTATTAAATTTAAAAATCGCAATGGATTAACTGATACAAGAAACTTTTAATTGCTTTTTTGAGTTGTATTTGCTGAAAAAATGAAATAATTTTTAGTTAATTCTAAAATATCATTCCTTAAAATTTAACATCAAACTTTATATCCGATGTAATGACTTTATGTCTTAAAATCTACGTTCTCATATTTCTTAAATACCCAAAATGTCCTTAAAAAATTCATCATCAACTGGAATTTAATTTAAAACAAGCTTTCTCAACATAGCCAAAAAAAATCTCTAAAAATAAGTTCTAAACAGCCCATGGAAATAGCAGTTCATTTTGAATAATTCATTACGTCCGTCGTCGTCGTCGCGTGTTTAATGTCTTACAACTAAATTCCATCAAAATTAACATAAATTTGACATTCCAAATAAAATTTGCTCCCAATTTTTTAAACCATTAGATAAACATATCTACATACGGGTACCTACGCTCATCAACGCAGAACAAAAAAAATGACATTGAAAACAAATTCTAAAAATAAATATAATATTGAAATTAAAAACAAAAAAATTGGCTTTTCATGTAAACGTAATTTTAAAGATGTTTCGGTTACTCATGCTACCGCTTAGACTCCACACCCAAAGGCGAAATGTTTCCTGTCAACTTTAGAGCCATATTTGTGACTCCTCTTTTTCTCTTCAGTCTCTCAGATATGACTCGGTTCTAATTCCTAGATTCGGCTATATTAACTATTAAAAAAAAAAAATTTATAAACTTGCCTTCTGTGGGCTGCTTCTTCATGATTAATTACAAGCTTCGATGATAAATGAACTTGAGGTGTTGAACTGGCAGCGCAGTGATTCTCTAGGCTCCATAGGCTAATGAATTTAACGTCTTGCCATAAAGGAACACACCCAAATAAACTAAAGGCGGGCAAACACAACTCCCTAAAAAAATCTCCTACAACCTCTGTGAACATAATATAGACAACGCAGTAACAGTGTGAGAGTAAATATAAAATGACATGAATTAATATTCAAGTGTCCTAAAATAGACGTCACCAAAAAAAAAAAACAGGAAAAAGTTCCAGGACCAGGACAACACCGACACGACGACGATGACGATGAGTCTATATTCATAATTACAACATGTCGCTTTTGGCTATTTAAAGCGGAGCTGGAGCATTCGGGAGCGGATAAAAGGAAAATTAGTGAATTACCTTAAGTCAATGAATTTGACATTTAGCCATAGTGACATATTACAATCGTTAGCAGCATTAAAATCTCATGTTTTCCCGTTTTCTTGCATCGCACGCGTTTGCTCCCCCTTTGGGATTTGGGGGATAATCGGAACGACGACGCCGACCGACGTTACGGAACAAACAGGAACAATCTATAAGACATACGGATACGATGGACTGTGTTCTTTTTTTTGGGTGGAAAATTTTGAAAGTAAAAGTTACGAGACTTCTCACTTTGTTTAGGTTTGCGCTTCTTTGTCGTTGGCGTTAGCGTCGTTGTTGCTGTCAAAGGTTAACACGTGTTTGTATATTGCCAACAGGTGCGCTATTTTTAGATTCACTCGATGAAAAATTGTAGGTAGGAAGGCAGCTACACACATCTTGTTTGTATCTCATCAAGATTTTAATTTAGGGAGACGAAGAACGAAAAGCTGAAATAAAAATGGCGTTTGACAGTTGATGTCAAATTTGAATCCATAAGGTATTCCCGTTCGAGGAGGCAACGCCATCCACTGAGTCGCGGTTCGACTGATGATGGGGTCGGCTGCTACCCTTCAATCCGTGGTGTATTTGGGACTCAAAGAAGAAGCGGTGTATATTTGTCAACTGTTTGTATTCTGTCATTTTTCGGAGTAATTAGCATCATGATGCTACAAATGAATGAACCACAATCGTTCTTAAAGAAAAATGTTAATGCTAGACTTTCGAGTATAAAAAGGATGACGATTCTTTCCCTAAGGAGACGCTGCATTTGTATCTTTTTTGTAAAGTTTTAGGTGTCTTCAATGTACAGACGAATTGATTACGTATATCGAAAAACTGACGGTTTTGGATCTGTCAAAAGGTATATTATTGAGATTATATGGGAGCGGCACCTAGTTGCTTACTCGACATTATCTATTTCAGTTTTCTTACTTTACCTTTTGTGTTCAAAATTTCCAACACCACCTTGTGGCTACGGATAGCTTAAAAAATAACTGTTCTACGTTAATACAATAGATTAGGAATTTGTACTGGAATTTGTACCTGATTTCCACTTCTGTACTTAAAAAAAAAGTTAGTTTCTTTAATATTTTGAGCACTCATTTTCAATTCCTATTATTTATGTCAAATTCTCAAATATTTTATTCCTTGGAAAAACTTGAAAAGATAATTAATTACAAAAGTAAGGAATTTAGTATTGTATGTAGAGTTTTCAGAACTTGAATTTCAAATTTTCAAGTACAATTTTATTGTAACTTTTAATTTACAAGTTTTAAAAAAATGTTGTACGAAGAAAAACTATTTAAAAAGTTCTTTCCAATAAGAAGTTTTATTTTGAGAATTATTTAAAATCAATTATTTTTTTCCTTCTAAACAGAAAGTCTGCCATTATTAATGAAAAGAAATATGTTAATGATCAAATGTGTTCACTGAAAAGTTTTTCGAGCAGATAGTTTGGGTCGAGGTGGAGGGGTGGCAATTTTTGTAAAGAACTTTATTAAATGTAAGTTGCACTGTGTTTCCGCTTCCGACATTAAAATTGAGTATGTGTTCGTAGACTTGATAGACTCTGAAAACAAACTTCTTCGGAGTAGTATACAGACCAAACAATAGCATTAGCTTTTTGAATTTATTAAGCCTCTTGGAAGAAGTTTCTCTTACCTGCTCTGATGTTATATTGTGCGGAGACTTTAACAGTAATATTTTAGTTGATACTAGTCTTCCTGAAGGGTTGAGTATTTTTGGTTTGCAATCAGTAAATACTACCATGACAACACATTTCTCAGGAAGGAGCTCAACGTTGCTCGATCTGTTCTGGGTAAGTGATATTCAAAAAGTTGCACTTTATGACCAACTTTCTGCACCAGGTTTTTCAAGACATGGCCTGATATTTCTTGCATTCGATTTTCTTAAGAAATATTAATTTAAATGCATTGGAACACCAAGCTAGAAATGTAAATTGGGAAGCTTTGTATTATATGCGTCCAACAACGCAACAAGTACAGTTCCTTAACGAAAAAAAGAGGCTGGGTTGCGACCCACACTGATAACTTCCCATCCCGTCTGTCGATTTGTCTTGCTTAAAAGTTTGTCTATATGTACTCGTATCAATTTTACCAACGGACTGTTGGATTTTTATATAAAAATCACTGATTATCGAAAACAATATTTTCTGTAAAATAAAATAAGTTTGAAGCCAATATTTTTAATTTTCGAAAGTAAATTTTTACCAAGTTTTAGTATTTTCTTCAAAATTGTACCGAATGTTGAAAACAATACGTTAAGAAACAATTAATTTGTAGCCAATATTTAAAATTTTTGAAAAGATATTTGAGTCGAAAATCAATTTTTACCAACTTTTGTTAATTTTTTTTAGGTTTTTAATTTTTTGTACAAAAACTATCATTTAGATTTTTTTCAAAATTTTACTAAATGTTAACAACAAAATTTTTTGAAAGAAGTTAAAAGCCAATATCTACAATTTTTAAAAAGATATTTGAGTCGAAAATCAATTTTTAACAACTTTTATACATTTTTTAGGTTTTTAATTTTTTGTAAAAAAAACTGTCAATTCGATTTAGTTCAAAATTTTACTGAATGTTGACAACAATAATTTTTGAAAGATAAACGTAAACTTAAGCCAATATCTTAAAGTTTTGAACAAATATTTGAGTCGAAAATCAATTTTTACCAGCTTTTATAATTTTTTTGTATGGTTTTTATTTTTTTGTAAAAAAAACTGTCAATTCGATTTTTTCCAAAATTTTATCGAATGTTGAAAACAATATTTCTTATAAGATAAAATAAGTTCGAAGCTGAAAAGATATTTGAATCGATATTCAATAGTTACCGACTTTGAGTAATGTTTTTTTTAGAATTTTATTTTTTATACAAAAACTGTCCATTCGATTTTTCTCAAAATTTTATCACATTTCAAAAACATTATTTTCCGTTGCTCAAAATTGGTTTGGAGATGAAATCATACTTAAGTCGTAAAATTTTTGAGGTGACAAATTTTTTTTTCAGTGTTTTTGATTTATAAAAAAAACCCTTGCATAGATTTTTTTCAAAAAATGCATTTCTTTGGGATCACGTTACAGTATATTATATAAAATTTAATTTAAGTCTCTAGCGTTTTTGGTTCGTAAGATATTTAGGGTTAACCAAAATGTTCACCTTTTCTTTTTAACTGCTATGGTAAAAAAACCACCCATGCAATTTTTTTGAGAGCCCTTTCTGCATCTTTCTGACTTATTATCTGTATACACAATTTTATTTGAAATCGATATCTCTTCTGGTTCTTGAGCTATGGAAGACGGAAAAAACGTCGCGAACGTACGGACGTACGACCGTACTGACGTACGAACGTACGTACAGACGCACTCACAGACATCTTTCTAAAAATCTTTTATTTCGACTCTAGGGACCTTGAAACGTCGAGAAATGTCAAAATTTTCAATTTGACAAATCGGATAAATTACAATAACTTCCTATGGGAAGTTAATAAAATCTTGTACGATGCTCAGGTTCCTTCAAAAAGGAACCTTGGTTCACTTCCAAAATACGATTTCTTATACAGAAACGTGATGAGGCTTATAAATGGTAGAATGATATAGACTACAGGAACTAAGACAAGTTTACTGCTCCCTAAGGAATAAAGTAGTACAAGAGATAAAAGCTGCTAAGGCCACGGTTTTTTCTACACGTTTAGGTTCATCTTTGAACAAGCGCCAGTTGTGGAAGAATTTAAGAGAAATAGGCATTGGTAAACTTAAAGGTGACGCGGTTGACAATATCGATGGCAACGTCTTAAATCGTTAATTTGTTTCGGTACCATCCATACCCGTTTCCATCAACGTTGAAAACTCAAACGATGTAAGACTAGGTGAGAGGGCCATAACCTCAATTTAAGTTTTGGTTTCACCACCACAAACGACACAGTTGATGACATTCATCCCATATTTTTAAAAGTTATTTTGCCGATTCTCTTACCATACATAACTCATATTTTTAATTACATTCTTACAACAAGTAAATATCCTCCTCAATGGAAACTTGCAAAAGTCATCCCTATCCCAAAAAAATTCAAAAATGGATGATTTTCGGCCCATAGCCAATTTGCCTTACATCTCCAAAGTTTTTGAAAGATTGGTACAAAGACAAATGAATGCGTATTTAAGTCGTACGAATATACAAACGCCAAACCAATCATAGACATAGCTGTATTACCTAGCTCATAAAAAATGTGACAGAAGATTTGCAACAATCGATGGATGGAGACAAAATCTGGTTTCTAGTTTTACTAGACTTTTCCAAGGCATTCGATTCCGTAGACTTCTCTGTTCTGTGCAACAAATTTCATAATGAGTTTAGTTTCTCATCCAATGCTGAAGATTTAATCAAATCTTATTTGAGTGGAAGAAAACAACCAGTTGATATAAATAACAATTTATCTGAGTTTTTGTCAACTACTAGGGGAGTTCCACAAGGGTCAATTTTGGGTCCACTCTTGTTTTCATTGTACATTAACGCACTTCCTAGTAGTGTAAAGTACAGTAAAATCTGTATGTACGCTGACGATGTGCAGTTGCACCTAAGTTGCAGAGTCGGTCTCATTGAACATCATGTAGCTTGTATAAACGAAGATTTGGAGAGCATTTCACGTTGGTCTCAATCTCAAACCCTTTGAAATCAAACTGTCTCGTTATTTCACGGAAACCATTAGACTTATCCTACTTGCCAGTGGTATTCCTTAACAATTCTCCAATTATATACTCTGAGACAGCTAGAAATCTGGGTATTCTTTTTAATCGCTGCTTGACGTGAGATAATCATATAAATTCAGTCATAGAAAAAACGTATGTTTTGAAAGCAAGCGTAAATTAAATGTAGCTTTCAACAGCGAAGTTCGTTAAATCTATGGTTTACGAAGATATGAACATGTTTCAACGTTTTCAGTTAAGCTTTTCAACGTGACATTTAACAGTTTCCTGGAGCTTCGTACTCTACTTTTGTTTTCTGACATTTTACTAACGCATGAACCCCGCTATTTGTTCCAAAGAATACGAACGCCTACTTCGAGTAGATCCGGATAACTCATTCATCCGCGGTACTCATCCTTAACATCGGAGCGCCAATTTTTTATAAATAGTATTCGTCTTTGGAATAGTCTTCCACGCGATATTAGGAGTATTGAAGATCCACGAAGGATGAAGATAGAAATTAGAAATCATCCATCGTCATTAAATGTTTGAGCATTAATTATGATTAGAATTAATTTAATTAGTTTTCATCTTATTTTTCTTTGCTTATAGAATAAATTGTAACTACTTTTAATTATCTTTTATACTACTTATAAAAATACTTATTTGTAATAATAGCTTTCACTAGCTTATAAGATATTGTATCTTACTGTGTTAAGAAAACGATAATAAATTGTTGTTAATTAAAAATATCAGAAAAACCCTTTCTAAGGTTATGCACAAATAACTAATAAGAATAAGAATTCTTTTTTAAAATCGCAAGATTTTTTTTTATGTGGCCACATATGATATATTGGTTTAAGACAAAACTTTTTTTTCAAAACTGCATACTGATGCCGGAAAAATGTTCCCCATTTAAGTGAATTGTAAAAATGTCGGTGCATTTTAAAAGCAAGTTTTGTTCTTACTTGTATTAATAACGTAGTTTTAGTTTATAATTGTCAAATTTCAAAAGATGTCAGGTTTAAAAGGTTTAAAAGTGATACCTTATCAAATAACGGGTTGACACCTCTTATTAGAATTTTTTAATTCAATCCTTTTTTTTTGCTTGTATTAGTTCTCAAAAATCCTTTTCATGAATTTATGCTTTATAACCAGCGCTAAGTATTTAATTTCGTTTAGTTAAGAAGCAGAAATATATTTTAAATCTTTTATGAGTTTAATTTTTTAATAATGACAGAAGTTCGAGTTCAGTATTGGTATTTCATATACGAGTATTTATCGTATTAACAAAGGAAATAGAGAAAGAAAAAATATTGTTTCTTTACTTTAAATTCATAAAACATAATTGATGTATTTTTAAATTCAAATTCCATTTTATTTATAAAAAAATAGTTCAAGAAATATTTGAAATTTATTTATAAGAACACTCCAAATAAAAGTTTGGCTTTACATGCAAAAGAATAAGGCCCCATTTATAAAATCACAGTTATCATATACTCTTAGCTTTGATTACTCAAAAAGAACTTCTTCATTATACCTAATGCAGAAACCTCTGATATTCATGACATATTTTGTTTCTTACAAGTAGAAATCTAATGACGCCTTTCATCAACAACATCAACATCATACATAGACGTGTTTTCTATTGAAAATATAGAGAGCATTTTTTGTATAATATAGCTAAGATAGTGTGTCGCATACCGCACTTTATATTCTCTAAACGAAACAAAAACCTAAAATGAACACATTATCCTCAAGATGAATTCAAAATCATCTAACTCATTCTCTAAAATTTAAGCATCTTTATGAGAGTGGCGATAATAATCAAGATATCACACACAAAGAATCTCTAATGCTAGAATATAAATAAAGCTAACGTATAACCATTAATGGCACTATAGCGACCCTCAATACAAGAAAATAGTCCGCAAACAGGGTGTTTTATCACCATTATTCTAGGATATATTCGAAATAATGTTTTTTATTCATAAAATAGGCTATCATCATTCACCTTCACTCATTGTCACTCATCTTCAATCATCTTAACTATCCTAACAAATCCTCTCTCTTCTTCCTTCATTCTCACTTACCGTCACTCATCCTCATTCAACCTCACTCAATCTTACCCATTCCACTCATCCAAACTCATCTCCACTCATCTTCACTAATCTTCAATCATTTTTACTTATCCTCATTTAAGTTAACTCATCCTTATGCATCCTAACCCATTTTCACTCATCCTTACTAATCCTTACTCATCCCTACTCATCTTACTCATCCTTTCTCATTCTTACTCATCCTTACACATCCTTACTCATCCTTACTCATCCTTACTCATCCTTACTCATCCTTTCTCATTCTTACTCATCCTTACTCATCCTCACTCATCCTCACTCATCCTCACTCATCCTCACTCATCCTCACTCATCCTCACTCATCCTCACTCATCCTCACTCATCCTCACTCATCCTCACTCATCCTCACTCATCCTCACTCATCCTCACTCATTCTCAATCATCCTCACTAATCTTCACTCATCGTCAGTCATCGTCACTCATCGTCACTCATCGTCACTCATCGTCACTCATCGTCACTCATCGTCACTCATCGTCACTCATTGTCACTCATCGTCACTCATCGTCACTCATCGTCACTCATCGTCACTCATCGTCACTCATCGTCACTCATCGTCACTCATCGTCACTCATCGTCACTCATCGTCACTCATCGTCACTCATCGTCACTCATCGTCACTCATCGTCACTCATCGTCACTCATCGTCACTCATCGTCACTCATCGTCACTCATCATCACACATCGTCACTCATCGTCACTCATCGTCACTCATCGTCACTCATCGTCACTCATCGTCACTCATCGTCACTCATCGTCATTCATCCTCACTCATCCTCATTTTGATCCTTAGAAAAAGGTTTCAACACCTAAATTATCAACATCCTCAAAACTGAACCACCCTTTAAGACGATATGCCTTGTCTCTTATAGCTCTGGGGTGATATGCGATGAAAAATAGTAGTTATGAAAATTAATGACAACATTAGCAGCAGCGCCATCTCTATTCCTATATTATATATGCATCACAATATAACGTCTAGTGGCGGTTCTGCTGATGCTTTTGCTTCTGTTGAAAGGCAGTCTTAAAATCAGTGCGAGAGGTGCTTAGCGTTATAGCATCAGCTTCAGCATCAACATCAGCAGCGTTGCGGTTTGTTAGTTTCTCATTTTACACGTTCATTTAAAGGAGCTTTGTCAATGGCTGAGTAGCTCAATTTATATATTATATACAACCGTCTACGACGATGAGTACCATGCGGCAGCTTCAGCAGCGGTACAGAACCTGCATCATCTAATGTATTTTCGTATACTCGTATAAAATGACAACACCGTCAGAATACTCATTTGCATAATATGCATAAGAAGACGAATTTGACATAACAAGAGTAAGAGCTGTAATATACTGATGCTGATGCTCCTCGACTCTATGCGAAGCTAATAGCTTATAAGCGTCATTAACATACATACTCGTATATATGTACATATGTATATACACGCCTTGATTATAGGTACACGTATATATTTAGGTATAGTGTCTCTGATTAATTATTAACAAATCGAGTGATATCAAGTTTTGCTTTATACGATACTCGTATCTACCATACCATACAAAAAGAAAGACTCACTTAATGGTTTGCTCGAAACCTCGGTAATCCTGCGAGGATTTTAATGGCATACCTAGCTGAGCTGTCTCTGTAAAATTAACAGGCTAAGTGCATCTTGAGACTGGTTGATGCTTGGTATTTGAAACCAATTTGACTTTTCTGTTATAAAACTAATATACGAGATTTATCTTAGGTGTGTATAGGTATAGTGAACTACTAATAAATTAATTAACATTTATCACTTTTGATTACATTTGGATGGTAGAGATGTGAGCTTAATTTAAAATCACTAAAAGGGTCTACAAAAGGATTTAACACTCTTTCAAAAGGGTGATGTTCTATTTATTTCATTTGTGACACAATGCTTGATGGAGCGGCGGAATGAAAATCTATAAGCGCTCTTGAGACAGTTTCCTTGTTTAAAATAATATCATTTGACATCACAATCAATGATGTTTTCAGATGATCAAGCGGAATTAAAGTTTCCATATTCAACTATGCATCTTTGTTATTTGGTACGTTTTTTTTAAGGGTGAGGTGTAAAATCGCGGATATTTTTTTTAATCAGTTTTCTAACCTGACAAGAATGTTATAGTTTTTAGGATAAGCTTGAAAAAATATAGTTTCAAAAAACTGCTGTACGTGTTTAATGCTCCTATTATTTGGATAGTTTAAGTACACACAATTAGACAGTTAAACACATGTTAACTTTAAACTTATTCATCATTATCTGACCAACGAGTATTAAGCTCTTTCATGATGAAATAAAACTTAAATTGTTTTATGTCCCTAGATGAAGTTTTGGTGGAAAATGCACTACCATTTGAAATTTGTCAAAAATTAATTTGTGCTAACGATACTTTTATTCGAAACCCAATTTTTAACAATTTTAGTATAGCATTTCTTAAAAGTTCTTATTTCATTTGTAAACAAATACCATTTGTATGAATGAAATGAACTTGAAGTCAACATCTTCTATTGTTCACAAGATATCGAGAACCGAACATCAATTTTTAACAGCTTTGGGTACTGTTTTTTGTAGATTTGTATTTTTTATGAAAAAACGGACTTTTTGATTTTTATAAAAAAAATTACTGAATATCGAAAACAATCTGTGAAATACAATAAGATTGAAGCCAATATTTTTTATTTTTGAAAAGCTATTTGAGTCAAAAGTAAATTTTTATCAGTTTTAGGTTTTAATTTTTTGTAAGAAAAACTGTCAATTAGATTTTTCTCAAATGTTTTGGAAGCGATAATCTCAAATGTTTGAAAAGATGTTTGAGTCGAAAATCAATTTTTACCAGCTTTTGTTTAAATTTTTTTTAAGTTTTTATTTTTTGTAAAAAAACTGTAAATTCTATTTTCTCAAAATTTGTCTCAATGTTGAAAACAGTATTGTTTTTAAGTTAAAATTAGTTGGAAGCCAAAATCTCAAATTTTTGAATAGATATTTGAATCGAAAATCAACTTTTATTAGCTAAGATTGTCAATTCGATTTTCCCTAAATGAAAACAACATTTCTTATAAGTCAAAATTAGTTGAAAGCCATATTCTTAAATTTTAGAAAAGATATTTGAGTCGAAAATTAATTCTTACCAATTTTTGTTAATACGATTTTTTTTTCAAAATTTTACCAAATGTTTAAAACTTTAATTTTCTTTGCTCTGAACTGTTTTGGAGATAAAGTCATTATTTATTCTTGGAATCTTAATTGGATTTTTTTCCAAAAATATAATTCGTTTGGTATAACGTATAATATATATTATACAATTAATTTAATTCAAGTCTCCACTGTTATATGTTTGTGAGATTTTAAGGGTTATCCAACATTTTCACTTTATTTTTAACTGCTTTTGTAAAAAAAACATACAAGCAATTTTTTTGAGAGCCCTTTCTGAATCCTTCTGCCTTATTATCTTATATTTACCGTTGATATCTCTATTGGTTCTTGAGGTATTAACGACAAAAAACGGAAGGTACGGACGTACCGACGTACGAACGCACGCACGCACAGATATCTCTCCAAAAATCTTTTATTTCGACTCTAGGGACATTGAAATGTAAAATTTTTCAATTCTATTACAATAACTTCTTATTAAAAGTTAAAAATAACGTTTTTAAAGTCTGGTAAAAATACTAATAAAAGTTGGAACAAATTGATTTCTGACTCAAACATTATTGCAATAATCAAAGATATTCAAATTTGGGCAACTTTTTTGACACCTTTTTTTTTTTTAATTTTTATAAAAATGCAAAGAAAAAAAAACGCTTATATTAAATTTTGTACTAAATAAATTACTGAAAGTTGGGAAAAATTAATTTTTGACTCGAATATCTTTTCAAAAATTAAAAATATTGGCTTCAAAACAAATTTAAGATAATACAAAATATCCTATGCAAAAATGTTGTAGTTAACGTAAGATAATGCTTTTAGAAAACTCCAATGGGAATTTAGTTTTATAAGAAACAAATTCATACAAATTTATTTTCGACTTAAAATTTCGATATTGAAATTTGATTTTTGGTTTTTTATCATAATTGGATACCTTCCCGTAAGCGACATTTTTGAAATTGTTCAGGAAACAAAAAAACGTCTCATTTAGTTATTTTGTTTGTGTATTGTAAAGGAACAGATTTGGAGACGGATTTTCAGAATACAAAATTTGACATCATAGTTAGACCAAAATTTTAATAAGATAAGAAGTTTTTGGGACATAACATTGATTCCAAAAAAAAAAATCAAAAAGGACACTTTAGGATTACTAAGTTATGTAAATTTAGGGATAAAAACGGAAATTTTATGATTAATGATTATAATTTTGATTTTCAGACAGATCACTTTTTTAGTCTGTCTTTGCCAATTCGTCTTGTTTCTCACCGACTGTATGTATTATATCCTCGTATTCTTAAATGTATCGTTCAGGAATAAGCTTCCTTTTGAGCAGACTCTCTAAATCCTTTTGTTTCGGGCTTGATATTGACAATCTGGAAGAATATGGAATGTCAGGTTCATTCAATTTTTCAAGGAATTTCACTTGGTTGCTCGTGACAAAAATCCAGGGTATAAAAAGGAGAAGGTGTTCAAAATTGTGAATATTTTGTTTTAGGTGATGATTTAGAAATATTAAAATATTAGATTCCGTAATCTTGAAATTAGTTTGCTCCTTGGTTTTTACTCCTTTCGTTGGAAAATATTTCAGCGCTTCCTTTTTCCAATCACGCAAATCTTTGTATGTCAATAATACCACTTCATAAGGTTTGGGATTTATCCTTGAATTCGAAATCAGAGTAAACCATTCTGATTGTGTCCAAATTGTCTTTCTTTTAACAGTTCGCTCTATAGTAGCATGCATAGAGTCAACAGGCATGTAGGTATGGCAAGGCAGTAGGAATTTTAATTTAATTTCGTTAATGTGTTGAGCTTGTTTTTGTAAACACAAAAAAATCATTGTTATGATTTTTCGATATTTATTTTGTCCAGGACAGCTAACAGTGTAAGGAAATGGAAGTAACAGTTTTTCTCTCATCGACGATTTTCAAGTACTGACTTAGGATTGATTTCATTTGCTCCTCGCATTCCATCAACCTTGCCCCAAACAAAAGCATACATATTATAAGTTCCACTGTCGCCTTATAAAACGAATATTTTCTCGAATAATAAAATAGCATACTCTGCGTATGTGGAACGTTTATAACTTTTTGAAGGTCAAAACTAGCACAAATAAATTATTGTCTATTTTTAGCTTTTTCCTGGTCTTCCTAAAAATAGTTTATGGCTAGTTAATTTCTGTTGGGAATGTTTAAACACTTTTTTTTTCTCTGTCTCATCCAACTCACGGTCCTTAAAGGATTCGAAAAAGGTACACTTATCTTTTTCGGGAACATGGATGACAATATTGTGGGTTTTAAAAATTCCGCGAAGTATTTTTTCGGATACACAATTCAAATCTTGTTTCGCTTGGTTTTCTTTGAATTTTCTGTAAATATTAGAAACACTAAAATACTTGGTGGGCAAGTATAAGTTCTATTGGTCCTATAGAACGGTAATAATGGGATGGAACCCTTGGTAAGCTTTTAAATCATTGGATGTAGCATTTGACGTAGGTGCTGCACCCCTCTTGTCTGTTTCCGATGTATTTAAAACTGTTGTTTTTTCAAGGGCATATGTGACAACTCTACAGGAAATGTTAAGAGTTTTCGGCAAAAACCGCATAGGTACATACTTGTATTCTCTTCCCTTTAAACTTTATAAAATATTTTCTTGTTTCTGCCTTTTTTTTTCAATTTCTTTGCTTCGTCGCCTTTTGATAGGAACACGGTCAACACAAGATAATAATCAATCTATTTGCTGTGTATGTGGCAGTTTCCAATAAAAGTCAAAAACGGCTTGCCTTTGTGACTCACTTAACATAGTAGCACATTTGTTTTAACAGTTCTTGCATTGATATCTTTGCACAGATTTATGTTTTTTCTCAACACGAGGTCTTTTTGAGTCTACCTCCAACCTCTGGTTACATATGTACCTCAATGGCCATGACTTCATTTACTTTTCGATGTTCTATTATTTCATCGGAACTTGATTTTTCTATGGAATTATTATGCCAAGATGAACTCCCATCTGTTTCAAACGGATCACACTCAGACTCAGATCCAGATACAGATTTGAATGGTGCAGACAAACTCCTTTTACCCGAAGTACTTTTAGTTTTTTTTCAAAACGATCAACCTAAAACAATTCATACTTGTATTTATCTCATCTACCTGCATACAAAAAAGCTTACAATTACAACCAACCAGACAAAAAAAAAAAAAACATAATAAATGGGAAAAAGCAGTAGCCTACTTCATAGAAAAATAATCAAAATAAAAAAAAAAACATATTTGAAGTGATATAACCGACAAAAATGGAGCAAGTTCTATTTAAAACATTTTTGGTTAAACTATGCGACATCTAACAAAATTTTTGAGTGGACGTTTGGTTGCTTAAGACTAGAGTTTTTAAAAATGTCGCTTACCATAATTTCAATGGCGGATAATACAAATTTCAGGGAGCAATATTATTCCAGTGAGAAAACTTGGCGGTCGTTACAATTTTATTTTCTCTTTAGTTTCTTTTGTATGTGTTCATGATAGGGCAGCCAAAATGTGGAGCTTAACTTCTAGTATAGTTCCACATTAAAAAGTCATTTTCGAGAAAAGTGTCGATTTCCGAGTCGAAATGTTGGCCCTATTTTCGTCCCCAAAATTCAGGTTCTCTGAGGTTCAAAGAGATTTGAAACGGGATCACTTTCTGCTAAAATGTTGATCCTCATTTAAACGTAATAGTTTCAGTTATCGGACAAAATCCGATGTTTAGGATCAAATGAGGACGACAGCAAAAAGCCAGAAATAAACCTCTTTCATATCGACCAAAGCTTTTATCTTTGTACATTTACTCTCTCTCTCTTTCTTTCTCTTTCTCTGAAACTTTATTATACTCTCTTTCACTTTCTTTCTTATTTATTTTTTTCTCTCTCTCTCCTACTTACTTTCCTCCTTTCTCGCTCACTCTCATACATTTTATTATATTATTTATTAGGAATCTTTTTAAAATAAAATCATTCATATTTTAATTTTATCCTTTTTTATTCATTACACAAGGAAGTTTTTATTAAGATTAGTGATTAATTTAAAAGTACAGGACTTATTAAGTATGAAAAGAAGAAAATATCTATTTTCTATGTTGATAAAACTTCATTTAGGACAAAATGAGGTTCACAAAATATGCGTAGAAAAACGGAAAGATTCATGCAGGATGAAATGAGGACGATGAAAAATTGTTGGGGATGATATGAGGTTCATTTTTCTGTATGTAGGAGCAAATGAGGAGAAAATATCCTTTTAAGGATCAAAATAGTGCCAAAATTCGACTCGGGATGGACATGATTGTTTTATGGATTTGCCTAAAATTAAAAACAACTATCATAAGTTTGGAACCAAGGTGAAAATAATTAATCAGATAGTAGCTTATTAACTTCCCATAGGAAGTTATTGTAATGGGTCCGATTTGTCAAATTGAAAATTTTGACATTTCTCGACGTTTCAAGGTCCTTAGAGTGGAAATAAAAGATTTTTAGAAAGATGTACATTCATACGTCCGTACGATCGCGATTTTTTTTTCGTCGTCCATAGCTCAAGAACCAGAAGAGATATCGATTTCAAATAAATTTTGTTGTACAGATAATAAGGCAGATAGATGCAGAAAGAGCTCTCAAGAAAATTGTGTATGTGGTTTTTTTACCATAGCAGTTTGAAAAAAAGGTGAAAATTTTGGTTAACCCTAAATATCTTCCGAACCAACAACGCTAGAGACTTGAATTAAATTTTATATAATATATTGTAAATTTAATAAAAGTTGGTAAAAATTGATCTTCGACTCAAATATCTTTTCAAAACTTTGAGATATTGGCATTAATTTACTTTTATCTTATAAGAAATTTTGTTCTCAAGATTCAGTAACATTTTGGAAAAAAATCGAATTGACAGTTTTTTTTACAAAAAATTAAAAACCGGAAAACATTAACAAAAGTTGGTAAAAATGATTTTCGACTCAAATATCTTTTCAAAAATTTGAGATAATAGGTTCTAACTAATTTTTACTTATTAGAAATATTGTTTTCAACACTAGGACAAATTTTGAGAAAAATCGAATGACAGTTATTTTACAAAAAATAGAAACATACAAAAAAATTATAAAAGTATGTAAAAATTAATTTTCGACACAAATATCTTTTCAAAAATTCTAGATATTGGCTTCAAACTAATTTTGTCTTATAAGAAATATTGTTTTAAACAATCGATAAAATTTAAAAAAAATCGAAATGACAGTTTTTTCTACAAAAAAATAAAACTCTAAAAAAAAAACAATATTAAAACTTGATAAAAATTTACTTTCGACTCAAATAGTTTTTCAAAAATTAAAAATATTGGCTTCAAACTTACCGAAAATATTTATTTCAATATTCAATAATTTTTATATAAAAATCTAACAATCTACAAAAAATAGTTCGAAAAGTTGGTAAAAATTGATACTCGGGCATATAGACAAGCTTTTAAGCAAGACAAATCGACAGACGGGATGGGAAGTTATCAGTGTGGGTCGCATCCCAGCCTCTTTTTTTACTTGATTTGAGCCTTTAATCTTGATTTTTAACATTTTCTAAATTACAGCTCCTAAAAAAGTAGCTTACATAATTTTGTTAAGTATCAAAATAGCAAATGTAGAAAGTTTGGCACGGATGTTTCATTGAAATTTAGCTTCTTTAATGAGCAAAAAAAGTACAAAAATTTGCCAGGCAAACAAAATCTATCAACAAATTCAACATAATCGTGCTTTTTTCAAAATGTTTTCATTGTATATGCTCTTCGACAGAAAAGGTATTTCAAAACGCAAACATAGTAACTAAGGAAATTTCAATTATACACTTTTCTTGATATCACGTCTTATTTCTGTTTCGAATATTAAGCGCTTAGTTTTAAAATATTTGCTAGTTTTGATAATATAGTAGCCTTGTTTCAAAATGCTCCTTTCCCAAAAACAGACAATGCGAAACACATTTTTTTTTGAGGAGTTTGTCATGTTGATGAAAGGATATCGTTCTTAAAATGCAACTTGACCAACAATTAATTAATTAAATGCACGTTTATAAAAAGGTAGGTATGGTTAGTGTTCAGTTTGTCATCCAATTAAATTTAAACACGATATTGATGAAGAGCATACACTATCCAGGAAAAACTTAATTGTAGTGTTCAGAGGTCTAAATATGATTAAAGAGAAATTTTCAAATATACTCGAAACTTTATTTTAAGCCTCTAAATAAACCCTTAAACTAAAGACGATTTCCTAAAGTCAGCATATGGTTATTTTGCCACAGCTATAATTACACAACCAGTTTAATCTCTTCAAAAATTCATTTTAAATTCAAGCATTCTTATGAAACCATGTCAAGAATGCAGTTTGCCTCTGGAGGCTATTTCTATAGATATACGTGTTCAAATTCAAACTAACCTATACTATTGCCAAAGTTTCCAATATTCTGATTCGTTTTCCATTTGTACAAAACCTAATACCGGTATAAAGGTACTGCACTTCATCATCAATAGATAGATAGATACACACTAAAGCTATATACCGAATACGAAGGTAAAGGATGCTATCTGGACTGGAGTGCATCATATGCACTGTTACTGTGTGGAAATTTCAAAATCCAATGTAATCACTTCGTCCATATCTGCAACCACTTTGAAAATCGTATACGCACGCATCACACGAACGCATTGCATCGCACGTTGCTGTATAAAGTGTGTGCGTCAGCATTCGACCACACTTAGAACACTTTACGCTTCCGAAATTTCCTCGAAAGCACACACATTCGATGGTAAGCACATTGTCTTGCTGCCCCATTGTAAACCGGATCCATCCATCCGCAGAAACTCTTGAAGCTTCGAGGCTCAATGCTGCATAGGTAGGCATCAGCATCAGCATCTGCCAGCCAGCATGACCACTTCCACTGATCCATATACGAGGGTTAAGCGCTCCTGATGTTGACCATCATCTGAAATTTCCACCACAGAAATTCCTAACCAGCAACATTTTCGATTTAAGAGTGTTCTAGCTTTTCCGTCTCTCTTTCTCGACTCTCGAGTTCCGATGGGTTTTGATGCTTTTGCTGATGAACTGTAACAAAACTCAAGAGGCTCCAAAATTGTCGAGGGGGGTATGGCCCTGGGTGCGGGGTGGACTAATTCTCAGATTCGACAAAACAGACAACACACACATGAGTGTAGAGTGGAGTGGACGGAATGTGGGCGGATGCGTTCGATGTGTAGATTGCGGTTGATTTCATTTCGATAGACACAGTGAACATTGAACACGGAACACTCTCAAAAACTTCCAATTTCAGTTAGGTATCTGAAATCTGATGGTGCAGGGCATGCATTCGGCTTCAGCATTCCTCGCCTTAGCATAGCGTTGCCGTCACGTTGTTTTGTCATGATGATTTAGCGAACGGAAGCGCACTCAAGTGGCAAAGGGATAGCCGTGTCCTGCCATCCGGATCATCATCGTCATCATACATAAGTATGAATATATGTAACTATACAGATAGGTGGAATGGTAAGTACTTGAAAATTCAATCAAATCGAATCACGTACGTAATTAAATTAATTAAATGTGTGAGTTAGGACGTGGCACCGATGGGCCACTTTGATATCCTTCAAACCTTCGCCCGTTCGTTGATGATGCCGGCGATGCGAATGCGATGATGGGGGCACAGATGGATATGGTGTTAATATGGGAAGAGCAAAATTTGTCAGTTGTCGTTGTCGCCGCCGCCGCTGCTGTCGCGTAGCTATATTCAAGAGTCCTTCATACCAGGATATGCTTACACATATCGAATAGATCACACAACACCACATTACACAACCATCATATCAGAAAAAAGGATATACAACTTTTCACCCTTATGCTAATTTTGGGGTAAAACGTCCCGGAAGGTCCTTTCACCTAATCACTCAAACGTATGCAATTTTTCAGGACATTAAGCAGTCTCTTATAACCACTTGCCCAAAGAGAACGACAACCAACCGAGAGACGAGGACTATGACGACAAAAAGGATACCACTATGCAATATGCAATTACAAGGACTTTTACAACCATAAAAGAGGGTTGTGTCCTTGTCGCACCACTGTTGTCAGTTGCTATTAAGTTTTTTTTCTCTGGACTTTTGTTTTTATGCATAGTTTTTCAACAAAAAAGAAAAGAGAAGAAGATGGAATGGGAATGGGCATGGGATGTAACAGAAGTACAGTTTTACACATGAAAGATCAAGCAAAAGCGCACACAAACAGACAAACTTTCGTCCTTTGTAGAATCGTCCTATGAACGGGACATACGTAGGTACGTATGTACGGGTGAGCTAATTAATTAATTGAATGGCTGACCAGTAACTAATTTATGGTCAAAGGACAAGTCATTTCGTTTCAGTTTTTTTGTTGTTGTTTTGTATTTCCTGTGATTCGTCATATGGAATGGAACATCGTCGTCGTCGTTGTCGTGGAAAGGCAAAGAAGGACACTTGTGTGATGTCGAGGAGGACAGGCTGGCCCGTCCGAATTGCGAGAAGAAATTCGTCGGCGGTGGCGGCATCTGATGCTACGACGATGACGACAACGACAACGTTCAAATTGGGTTCAGTGCTGTGATACGAGGCGGAAATTGTGATGGACCGAGAGGAATTAATTTCGTTTATGGATTTTGGGGGACTTTGACGAGGGCAATAATGACGACTACTACGACTACGACTACGACGGCGAACGGTGGCGTTTCTAAACCATTGAGCAGAGCATATATACAACACTGACGGACTGAGTCAAATATATGTGCTTGGATGAATATGATGGGGTCTGTTTACATAAATACGTATATATGAATATCCAGCTGTCAAGGCATTTTGATTATGACTTATATATGGTAGGTATACGTTTTGGTGATTTAGACAAAGCTTGAGAGATTTGTTAAGTGACGCGGAATACAGTGATGATGCCAATATTATAAACGCATTCACTGTGAAATGTTAGAAAATATCAAACGGACACAAATATCTCTACATACAAATGCCTTAGGTATAATTTGATGGATAATTGTATTAATTAATGTTATGAAACCCATTCACTAAAATGGATATGGCTAATAAAACATTTTATGGAATGAAGAATATTAACGTTATTGTATTTATTGTTCAATGAACAGCACAGCGGGATATGCTTATGTCAGAGGGCAAGTCTAATTCCTATAAATTAGGGTCTAATGTCTAAATTAGGACTATTTTACTAAATTTCAGGGTCAGCTCATCTTTGAAAGTTTTTTTTAGGACCTTCCAATAGAAACTTCCGACCTTTTTGAGTTGATGATGGTCATATTTTTAAACATTTACATCTCCCAAATGGCCAAATATTAATTTAATTTGATTACGATCATTTATTACAAAGGTATTATAAGAGTTATTAATCTACATGCATATAAATGCAACAAACTATTCCCAATTTGATCTTTATTTGTAAGCTTTTGACAGGGGGAGTTACATCCAGTAACGTTTTTGATTCTAGCTGTTCTTTGACCTCCTCGCCATTAAAGCTAGTTTTAATGATGTGAGTGAAATTTAACTTGATGATGTTGAGTCCATTTAGAGATTTCTGCATTATGGAAGCTACCCAGTTATCTGCAGATAGCTGTGGAGTAGATAGATGTGGAGTACCTGACGCAGTTGTTCAGCGAAGTCTACTTAAAATCCATACAAGCTCTTAGCTCTTAGTAATTAATTACTTAAGGTGACGCTACTGTCCTGTATGAACTATAGGGCCCCACCCAACAAACTTCTCCATCTAGCTCGGTCCCTAGCTAGATGTCTCCAGTTCCACGCTCCAAATTGGGTGAGGTCACTTACTACTTGTGCGCGCCACCTGATCCGCGGTCTTCCTCTACTGTGTTGTCCTGTGGGTGTGGATTCGAAGACTTTCCGGGCCGGAGCATTGGTTTCCATGCGCTCGTCGTTGGACTTTTACCCTTCTGGTTATGTCTACGTCGTTCCATCTTTTCCTCCACTTCCCTTCGATGCATACGGACGGCAGGACGGGGATGATGAGGGTCTTACATAGCAATAGCAACACTTTGGTCCCTCGAGAGAGGACTTTTTCACTCAATTGCTTTCCTAGTCCAAAGAAACAGCGGTTAGCAAGAGTTATTCTTCGTTTGATATCAGTGCTGGTGTTGTTTTCTGCGTTTACAGCGGAGCTGGGTAGCAAAGTCCTTGACTACCTCAAAGTTACATCTGTCGATTGTGACGTTTTGACCAAAACGTCGGTGTTGTATGTCCTTTCTAGGCCACAGCATGTACTTTGTTTTGCCCTCCTTAACCGTTAAACCTATTTTTGCCGCCTCTGCCTCAATACTCACAAAAGCCCCATTGACATCACGCTGAGTTCTTCCGATTATGTCAATGTCATCAGCATATGCCGCAAATTGGGCGGACTTTTGAAAGATAGTGCCTCTAGTGAGCTCTGCATTATTCTTTCAAGTATGATGTTAAAAAAATCACATGACAGCGCATGACCTTGTCTAAAACCTTTTTGACATCGAAACGTTCTGTTAAGTTGTTTCCAACTTTTTTGGAGCAGTGTGAATTCTCCATGGTCATCCTACACAAACGAACGAGTTTGGCAGGGATGCCAAAGCTAGACATAGCTCTATACAGCTCGTCACTGTAGATGCTGTCATATGCGGCCTTGAAATCGATGAAGCAATGGTGGGTGTCGATTTGGTGTTCTTGGGTTTTTTCCAGGATCTGCCGTTATGTGAATATTTGATCAAATGTGGACTTTCCTGGTCTAAAACCAAACTGATAGGGACCTATTAGGTTGTTGACGATGGGCTTTAGACGTTCACATATTACGGCAGAGAAGATTTTATAGGCGATGTTTTAGTTTAGAGGGTCTCCTTTTATTCAGGATTGGGCAAACAATACTGAGGTTCCATTCGGAATGCTTTTTTCCGACCATATCTTACAGAAAAGTTGGTGCATGCTCCTAACCAACTTATCTCCAGCTGCTTTAAAGAGCTCGGCGTTCAACCCATCCGCTCCAGCGGCTTTATTAGACTTCAGCTTATGGCAATCCTTACTTCATCTTAGACGGGAGGACGGGATTGTTGGCTTTCTTCGTCTATGTTGAATGGATCATCCTGCCTGACAGCGGAATTCAGTTTGTCGTCGCAGTTATACAGTCTGCAGAAGTGGTCCTTCCATATCCTCAGCATTCACTGCGGTTCCACTACAATGTTTCCACTTTCGTCTTTGCAGCCTTCGGTTCTAGGTTTATGTACCTGTGAATTTCGTTTCACCTGTTCATAAAACTTTCGAACTTCATTCCTGCTTTTAAACCTCTCAACATCTTCGACCGCACGCTTCTCATACCCTCTCTTTTTCCTTCTGAGAAGTCGGCGTTCCTCTAGCCTCTTCTGCTCATAGAGCTCATGAGCAGCTTTCGTTCTTTTAAGCAGCGCCACTTTGCGTGCCTGTTGTTTGGCTGCAATTGTCTGCCGACATTCCTCATCAAACCAGGGGTACCTTGTTGGTGTTTGAAATCCTTCTTCTGCTCTGATTGCATCTTGGCACTGTTGCCACTGGTTTTCGATACCTTTTTCTGGCGGCAGCGAACTTCGAGAGAGCTTATTTGTAACTCGGTAGGAGAAGGATTTGGCGATCTCTAGCGATTGTAGCCGTTCGCCGTTGTACCTTCTCCCAGCACCTCCTTGTTTTGCCTTGCGTCTGGAAATCCGAAGTGCTACCTTGGCTACAACGAGGTAGTGGTCCGAGTCGATGTTAGCTCCTCGGAAAGTTCGGACATCCATGATGCTGAAAGCGTGTCTGGCGTCGATCGCAATATGGTCAATCTGGTTGACGGTAGATTGATCTGGAGATGTCCAAGTTCCTTTGTGGATGTTGAGGTGTGGAAAACGCGTACTGGCTACCATGACATTTCGCCCCGCAGCAAAATCTATTCCGTTCTCGGAAGTGTTTTCGTGCAGGCTGTTCTTTCCGATTATTCCACCAAAGATGTCTTCCCTCCCTAGCTTGGCATTAAAATCGCCAGGACTATTTTAACTTTGTAGCTCGGACACTGCTCTTATGTTTTGTTTCCCTGGCCCATCCCATCGTAATTCCTGGATGGCGGTGATGTCTGCTATATAGCAGTCTAGGGCCTCTGCTAATTCTTCGGTCGCACGTGGTCCGTTAAGGGAAGTCACCCCGACGGCACAACCCCCAGCCTTGAGGGCCAAATCCTAAGCATAACTCCAAGGATGGGGAGCCGGATAAAACCGCTCCTTATAGGCCTGGGCTCCGAATAAGTCACTAAGTAGTTTAACCTTACTGGAACTGTAGAAGCCACCGTTGATTCCATCTCGGGAATTCCTCCGCTGCCGTCTGGATAAGGAAAGGTGCCTTAGTGGAAACACCTCTCTCCCCTCTCTCGTTTGCTGCCACCAACAACTTTCCACTGGGGTTGGAACCCAATCTAGAGTTGCGGTACTAGGCACCCGATGTTCAACACGAGGACAAAAAAAAGCCTTAAGTGGCCGACCCTATAGAAGACTTTTAGAAAAAGTACAATGGTAAGTCGTTAATAAAAATGATAAAAGAAGTGGTCCAAGGTAACTACCTTGAAGAACATCTGAAAAATGTATAGTTTCCTTAAACAAGTCATTATCAATTTTCTCCAAATATTTTCTACCTTCTACCTTCTACCTTCTACCTTCTAACTCTTTATCTACATGTGGAGCTGAAAGTAAAATAATAACTCTAGCTTCTTAAGAGAACACTATGTTGAACGCGGTCGAAAGCCTTTGTAAATCAATATGAATAGTGTCGACTTCAGAACGCATTTCCATATGTGATAGACTCAAATTTCAAAACATTGATAAATTTGAAGTGGTGGATCTACCCTTTATAAGAAACCATGTTGATAAACTGAAATGTTATTGTGAATATGATTATACAATTTATTTTTTACTACAGCTTAGAAAACCTTTGGTATTAACTGCAGTTTTACAATTGGTCTCTAAATTTCAACCGAACTTTTTGGACCTGATTAATGAAAGGGAATTATTATTGAGAATTTCCATTCATCTTAAAACTCACCACTTCTTAAAGTTAAGTTAAATATTTTACTAAGTGGAGTAGAAAGTATATCAACACAAGTTTTTAAAAGAATAAGTGAAATATTGTCTGGTGAAATAGAAACACTTTTTTCAAGAGATAAAAATATTTGTAACAGATAGTCTACAGATAACTAAACGGTGATTTTTTAAGAGCTTGAGAACTTTTTAAAAAAAAAAAAACGCATACAATTTTTAAAATCTCATAGATTCTTTATTTGAAACGTTAGATTGGTCCATGACATTTACTTTTTGAAGATAATTTTATTTAAATGTTGACCGCGTCTGCGTCTTAGGTGGTCCATTCGGAAAGTCCAATTTTGGGTAACTTTTTCGAGCATTTCGGCCAGAATAGCCCGAATTTCTTCGGAAATGTTGTCTTCCAAAGCTGGAATAGTTGCTGGCTTATTTGTGTAGACTTCAGACTTGACGTAACCCCACAAAAAATAGTCTAAAGGCGTCAAATCGCATGATCTTGGTGGCCAACTTACCGGTACATTCCTTGAGATGAATTGTTCTCCGAAGTTTTCCCTCAGAACGGCTATAGAATCGCGAGCTGTGTGGCATGTAGCACCGTCTTGTTGAAACCACATGTCAACCAAGTTCAGTTCTTCCATTTTTGGCAACAAAAAGTTTGTTAGCATTGAACGATAGCGATCGCCATTCACCGTAACGTTGCGTCCAACAGCATCTTTGAAAAAATACGGTCCAATGATTCCACCAGCGTACAAACCACACCAAACAGTGCATTTTTCGGGATGCATGGGCAGTTCTTGAACGGCGTCTGGTTGCTCTTCACTCCAAATGCGGCAATTTTGCTTATTTACGTAGCCATTCAACCAGAAATGAGCCTCATCGCTGAACAAAATTTGTCGATAAAAAAGCGGATTTTCTGCCAACTTTTCTAGGGCCCATTCACTGAAAATTCGACGTTGTGGCAGATCGTTCGGCTTCAGTTCTTGCACGAGCTGTATCTTATACGGTTTTACACCAAGATCTTTGTGTAAAATCTTCCATGTGGTCGAATATTACAAACCCAATTGCTGCGAACGGCGACGAATCGACATTTCACGGTCTTCAGCAACAATCTCAGAAACAGACGCAATATTCTCTTCTGTACGCACTGTACGCATTCGTGTGGTTGGTTTAATTTCCAATAAAGTAAACTGAGTGCGAAACTTGGTCACAATCGCATTAATTGTTTGCTCACTTGGTCGATAATTTAGACCATTAATCGGACGTAAAGAGCGAAACACATTTCGAACCGAACACTGATTTTGGTAATAAAATTCAATGATTTGCAAGCATTGCTCGTTAGTAAGTCTATTCATGATGAAATGTCAAAGCATACTGAGCATCTTTCTCTTTGACACCATGTCTGAAATCCCGCGTGATCTGTTAAATACTAATGCATGAAAATCCTAACCTCAAAAAAATCACCCTTTACTTGAACCAAATAGGTTTATTTGAACTTTTAAATCAAATGTTTAGGAACATAAGAAGAAACCGCTGAATCTAAAATGTTCATAGAACCAGTTTCAAAGAGCTTGGGAATTTTGTCGTAGTACAATTTGAAATTCTACTGAAAATTGGTTTTATTTCACGTTTTAAAAATGCAATGAAAGCAAGTTTCATTTCATTTCAGTCTTAATTTTACAAAAACTGATAAAATTGATATTGAAATGTTCATGTTTCTTAACATGCTTTCAATTTAAATGTGTATGTATTTTAATTGACAGGGGAATAAGCAAGCTTGAATTAAATTTATTTTTATTATTAAGTATGTACGTTTTATTCTTATGTTTTTCTTTAAGAATTTAAGGTCAGAAATTTATTCATCTTTCGGAATAATATTTTCTGCTAACGTCAAGTGATTTTAATGTAATAGATATTTCATTTTGCTAATTTATTATTTCAATATATTTACATATGTATATATTTACATATGTATATGTAAATATATTTTGATATTCAAAACTTGGTTAAGAATAGAATTCCCCAAAATATAATCTGATATCATTTAAATATACAAAATCAGCAATATTTGCACAAAAGCCTTACACCAGAATTTTCTACAAACTATTAAATGCAATTATTTGTATTTGATGAAATTTCAAAGGACATTTCCCTTAAAATCTAGTTATGTGTGTATGTCCCTGCAATTATGCTCATTGAGTTACATACGATGACATTTAAATTTCTCTAAGTATTATTACTTGACAAATTTCTGTTGACTAATTTCCTTTTCTTGAAAGTCATTTTCAATATAAGATACCAATAGATTAGATCCGATATTAAACTCGTAACTTCTGCCCTAAGTTCAAAATTTAGTTACATACTCGACTTCGTTTGTGTATTTCTTGAACTCAAAATATATTAAATTTAGCATTAAGATAATATAACTTATAAATACCCAAGCAATGGAATCAATTGAAGTGAGTTCCTTTTGTCTTGACGACGATGCTGATGATGATGAAGGTCAAACACAAGAATCCTCTTATAAAGATTTGTTTCTTACATCGTCATCATTTACTCAGAGTCCATATAAAATATATTATGTATATATTTTGGGAATAAATATAATATAGAAGGCTAAACAATACAAAATAATCACCCGAAAATCTTCCAAGTCAATCATGATCAATGTCTTTCGATAAAATTCCCAATTCTCTTTGAAAATAATTGGGCCGAACTGAGTTTTAATTGTGTGCCTTCCTGCCGTCCTGGATAAGAACAAATGTTAAGACACAAGATTCTATATACTTTATGGCCGCATCCCATACCGATTCCGATTCCACCTCATTCGTCTTGGCTCTATACTTTACTGAGCTGGGCTATGTTGTGCTGTGCGTCATCTAATCTGCTAGCCATTAACGTCAATCGTAGTTGCGTGCAAGGACAATTACAAAAAACTTCAATTCAGGATCATGATGGGTGGGGATTATCTTCTCAAGGAGCTGTCACAAAGTGAGTGAGAAGCCAACACCAGAAGTTGCTCCAATTAACAGGCCCACCCTTGTATCTTATATCACTTACAAGATGGTCAAATAAGAAATAACAAAAAAAGAAGATCTCCTTATGCTACCATGGTCAAGTACAAAGCAATCGATATACGAAGAGTGTCAATGTGCGTATTGGGGGGTGGTTAACGTCTTGCAGGATTTGAAGGGTGCGATTTCATTAAACGCAATAAAAAGTTTCTTGCAAAATTGTGTGTATCTTTTCTGTATGCAATCCTGTATCGGCCCATTTGGTGTTTGGTTTCAAATTTAATATCAAAGTTGGAACATACTGTGAGAGCTTATACATATAACTATGTGCCTAACCTAAACTTTACACATATCCTTTTTCTTTTTCGATAAGACGGACGTCACATGCAGGCGACTGACGCCATCCAGTTACTACTTAGTTATATTAGTTGAGTTTAAGTTGATATGGTTTATATACGACTTGTCCATGGGCTTCAAGGGGGGTTGAAAAACTTCTATCCCCTTCGATCAGGGAATTTTATTCAAGGCGCATTCATCAGCCCTCCAGGGTATAATTTGAGTAAAAAGAAAATATATTTACTACCGATTTTCGTAAATTCTTACATTTTTTGTCGGCTTCTCCTTCAAATTCTAGTGTTTTTTTTCCTTATTGCAACGTAAATGATAAGGATATCAATGTACGAGCAAGTATTTTGGATATGAAGGAATAAGGGTGATGAGCTTAATCAAAACTTCAATCCCCCCTGAGGTATATACGAAACGAATATCAGTAAGTTTGGATATAGAATTTGTTCATGCGTTTAAGACGTTCTGCCTGCCACACGCAGTGCCAATTGCAATGAATTAGGGTTTCTTTTCATTTCCTTATGCAATATCTCTGTAAATCCTTGAAAGAAATTTTGTCTTGTTAAAAGAAATCTTATATTAGTTGAATCGATTATTTTCGGTGTTGTACTTATGTTTGTTTTGTATGGGGAAGCATTTTACCATCACAGTTTTATATGCTATGAAAGTCGAATATTTCTAAGCAATATAAAAATGTAATGGGTCGTATTTATTACATATTATTTGATGTTTTAGCTACAATTATTCATTCGACTAATAAAAATAATTATTTATGGGTAGAAGTAAACAATTTATGTGATTACATGTATCCAATTCAAAATAGTGTTTTTATAGAAGAAATAAAGGAGCATGATAAATATTGAGATTGATTTACGAGTTTTTACTATTTGCGTGATTTATAATGACAACAAAAAAACTATAAAAGAATGAAATAAGATTTAAATTTTGCCAATACTTCTTGACTACTGAAAGTTTAGATTTTTCTTAAAAAGAAGAAGAAGATAAAGAAGTTCGTAAAAGAGGAATTATTTTAACTGTCAATAGGTCTTATAAGATGACCACGAGCGTTGGCTTCTTTAAACTGTAGCTGTGATATTTGATTTATTCTTTTGTTTATCTGACATTTTAAAAGCTTAACGAAAATGCTTAAATTCACCAGACGATTGACATCGTAAAATATAATAAAAACAACTTTATTAAAAAAAAATATTTTTTGGCAATACTCTTCTTTTTCTAAGGAGCAGTGTTCACCACTTCATGTCAATATATTTATTATCATTTTCATTAATGAAATCTAAAATTTATGATTGTTGATGCAGTTTCTCCCAAATTTAAAGGCTCAATACCTTGTATAGATTTAAAAATTCAGTTATCAAAATCAATTCTCTATGAATTTGGGCACTAAGGGTATTATAATATTCTTGACAATTTTTTTAGTTTCAATGAAAAGTTCCACCCCCCCCCCCCGCAACTTACACCTAGTCAATATTTGTTTAATATCCAAAAAACACGGATTAGAGAGAAATGCGTCACATAAAAAGTGATAAGATAAAGTTTTATAAAATAGTTTTGTAAAAAGCTTTTGTACGAATTAGTACGGAATGAGATTGCATTTTATTAAATGAATTAAATTTATTTAGTTTGACTTTAGACTTTCCCGAAAGTGTGAGATATTTTAGGTCTTTACTTAAAGGAATACAATTTTAAAAGGAGGATTACGGGAGCAGATAGGTGTTGAAAGTAATACAATACTCCTATATGAGTACTTTCGGCAACACTGATTTCAACGCATTCAAATTATCTTAAAGTTATTAAAAAACATTTTTTATGTTAATGATTAATTTTCAATATCATGTTTTTTGTAAAGTTCTTCATTAAGAGTCGAGTCGAATGACAGCTACAGAGTAGACGCACATTTGAGTCCGGCAATCTTGTTTAAATTCTCGAGTGTATTTATAGATCAAGAATTATAAAAGACTTACCTAAAAGTTGTTTACATACTCCTTGAACGTCTTGAATATTTTTGCATTGAGAAGTGTTATTAATTAATTCACAAAATCAAATCAAAAAATTAAATTCAGTGTTCCGATTCCACTTACTCTTAAATAATAATGTCACAGTCGGCGACACGTCTCTGGAGTAAATACAAAAACACCAACACTAAAACAACAGACTCTCCCGCTAGATCCGTTCCGACCCCTCCTAAACAAATCGACACAAATCTTAGTGAACAAATAACGGACCAACGGTTTAAAGAACAGTCCGACTACATAATTGACCTGCTTTCAAAACAAATTACCGACTCCGAAAAAAGAATTTCTGATAAAATTAGTAATCAAATTAAAGAATTGCAAATTTCTATTAATAACACTATAGTAAAAGTAAATGAACTTGAATCACTCCTTTTCAACGCTAAATCTAATATCACAACTCTTGAATCAGAGATATCGCAACTTATAAACACTCTCGAGGATGTAAACAAACAATCCACCGGCACCCAAGTTGAATTAAATGCAATAAAAACACTTCACTTAGTGGTCCTGGAACCATACAACAAGTTTCTCCGCTTATCCCGATAGTAAACCAAGTGACGCCGTTGAATTGTGCACACGTAAACTTGGTCTGCCACAAAAAGACTATCCGGACTGTTTCTTCTTCGCTCATACGAGCTATGTAGGTGTCCAACTCAAGGGATTCTTCCGAGCTAAATTTTTGTCACAATATTTGCTTCGAGATAGATGGGATACAGTCCTGGATATCGTTCTTCAATTTTAATTAAAAAGATTGTAATTATTTTAACTTGTTAATTTATAACAATTAGCAATTTAATGAATATTAAAACTCATACCCAACTCAATGCATTTTTTCATATTGATTTTATTTTTAGTTTGGATTTAAAAATTATACTAGTAGACCATTTGACCTTGCATAGACATTTTCAATTATTCGTTTTTACGACAAGAACATCATAGATAGAAATACAAGATAGTTGTGAAAACAAATGTTTTTGAAAAAAGATTTCCTTAGACTCGCTCGACATTGTTTGAACTTAGGACTTATTTATATCTAGTCATAGCAAATGTTAAACCATCGATTGGAAATCGAAGTAATTTGGATGGAATGGGTAAATAAGAAGGGATCATTAGGATTCGTGGGAGTAGATCAAGTTTACATTCAAATTTTCTGATCAAAATTGAATATTTAAAAACATTTCCTGTAATTTTATGTTTGATTATTATAAGATACGATGAACTTAAATTCCATTATGTACTGATAAAACCAGCAAAATCAAAAGTTCAACAATGTTAAATTGTTTATTAACAATTTAAATACCATCAGGGTGGCAGTTTCTTGATTTAAAGAATATTGTAAAATCGTTCAATTGAAAGTTCATTGTAATTAGATATAAGAAAGCATACAAACGTTGTCCTTCTAATTTCAAACACAGCTTCAAAACAATTAAAAACGCACTCAGAGAAAAAGGCATATTTTTCTATCCCAAACAACACCTTTTATTTTTGATTCAAAATTTGTAATCTTGAAACATATATTTTGGGCAAAATTAAGCCCAAAAAAGAGGCTGGGATACGACCCATACTGATAACTTCCCATCCCGTCTGTCGATTGTCTTGCTTAAAAGTTTTTCTTTATGTACTCGTATCAATTTTTACCAAATTTGCGTACTATTTTTTGTAGATTGTATTTTTTATGAAAAAACGAACTTGGATTTTTATATAAAAATTACTGAATATTGAAAACAATATTTTCTGTGAAATAAAATACGTTTGAAGAAAATATATTTAATTTTTGATAAGCTATTTGAGTCGAAAGTAAATTTTCACCAAGTTTTAGAATTGTTTTTTTTTTTTTTTTTTAAGTTTTATTGTAACTGTCAATTCGATTTTTTTCAAAATTTAATCGAATATTGAAAACAATATTTCTTATAAGATAAAATTAGTTTGTAGCCAATATTTCAAAGTTTTGAAAAGATATTTGAGTCGAAAATCAATTTTTACCAACTTTTGTTAAATTTTTTGTACAAAAACTGTCAATTTGATTTTTTTCAAAATTTTACTGAATGTTAACAACAATATTTTCTGAAAGATAAAAGTAGTTTAAAGTCAATATCTACAATTTTTGAAAAGATATTTAGGTCGAAAATCAATTTTTACCAACTTTGATAATTTTCTTTTTAAGTTTTTATTTTTTGTAAGAAAACTGTCAATTTAATTTTTCTCAAAATCTGTCCTAATGTTGGCAACAATATTTCTTATAAACGCAATCAAATAGAAGCTATTGTCTCCAATTTTTGAAAAGATATTTGAGTCGAAAATCAGTTTTTACCAACTTTTATACATTTTTTTTTAGCTTTTATTTTTTGTAAAAAAACTGTCGATTCGATTTTTTTCAAAATTTGTCCTAATGTTGAAAATAATATTTTGTATAAGATAAAATTAATTTGAAGCCAAAATTTTAAGTTTTTGAAAAGATATTTGAATCGATATTCAATTTTTACCAACTTTTAGTTATTTTTTTTAGTTTTCCATTTTTTATAAAAAAACGGTCAATTTGATTTTTCTCAAAATTTTATCAGATGTCAAAAACATTATTCTTCGTTGCACAAAATTGTTTTGGAGATGAAATCATATTTTAGTCGTAAAATTTTGGAGGTGACAAATTTTTTTGTTCAGTTTCTTTGATTTATAAAAAAAATCGTTAATTGGATTATTTTCAAAAAATATACTTCTTAGCGTTTTTGGTTCGTAAGATATTTAGGGTAAACCAAAATGTTCACCTTTTTTTCAAACTGCTATGTTAAAAAAACCACCCATGCAATTTTCTTGAGAGCCCTTTCTGCATCTTTCTGCCTTATTATCTGTATAACAAAATTTATTAGAAATCGATATCTCTTCTGGTTCTTGAGCTATGGACGACGAAAAAAACATCGCGAACGTACGGATCCGTACGTCCGGAAGTACTGATTTATGAACGTAAGTACACTCACACGCTCAGACATCTTTCTAAAAATCTTTTATTTCGACTCTAGGGACCTTGAAACGTCGAGAAATGTCAAAATTTTCAATTTCACGAATCGGAGCCATTACAATAAACTTCCTTTGGGAACTTTAAAATTTAATTTGAAAACAGCAAACTTAAAATAAGACTCTTTGAGGTTTTAAAAAGATGTTATTAAATTATGCTGAAACAATCCCAAATCAAGCTAAACAAATCTTATATTAGTTCCAAAAAATGAATATCATTGTTCATTTTTATTTGCGTTACATTCCAGTTTAACCGTGTTTGTTACTAGTAAATAATGGTAGAAGAATTTGATCTAGAGTAAATCCTCCGTTTTCACTAGCTGTTAAAACCGGAATCAAATTTACAAAATTTTTTGTACAAAAACAAAAATCTTTTGAATGACCCTTAAAAATAATTTTCACTCAAATAAAGACTTTTACAATATTCATTTAACTAATTTTGAAACCTTGGAAGTTTATTCAGAATTAAGGTTTTAAAGGTACATTATATTCCAGCATCGGTTACTTAGATTTAAGAATTGAAATTAATAATAGTATTGAGTTTTATAAAGTAAAAGCATTTGTACATTATACTCAAGACATTTGTATTTCAAGATTAAACCCATTAAGTTTTGTGCCAACAAATTCAAGTCATTGGATTTGATTCCCATTTTCAAGCTTTTGAAGTTGGTTCTTTAATTAGTTAAGGAACGTTATACAGTTAAGTGCTTTTCTGTACTAGTTAAATGTTTTTAACTTCCCATGTTTTTCGTCGTCCATAGCTCAAGAACCAGAATAGATATCGATTTTAAGTAAATTTTGTTATACAGATAATAAGGCAGAAAGATGCAGAAAGGGCTCTCAAGAAAATTGCGTGGGTGGTTTTTTTACCATAGCAGTTTGAAAAAAGGTAAACATTTTGGTTAATTCTAAATATATTACGAACCAAAAACGCTAGAGACTTGAATTAAATTTTACATAATATATTGTAACGTGATATCAAAGAAATATATTTTTTGAAAAAAATCCATTTAACTGTTTTTTTTTATAAATCAAAAAAACTAAAGAAAACAAATTTGTCAACTCCAAAATTTTACGACTAAAATATGATTTCATCTCAAAACAATTTTGTGCAACGAAGAAAAATGTTTTTGACATCTCATAAAATTTTGAGAAAAATCGAATTGACAGTTTTTTACAAACAATTTAAAACCGAAAAAAAATTAACAAAAGTTGGTAAAAAACGATTTTCGACTCAAATATCTTTTCATAAATTTGAGATAATAGTTTTTTACTAACTTTAACTTATAAGAAATATTGTTTTCAACATTAGAACAAATTTTAAGAAAAATCGAATTGCCAGTTTTCTTTACAAAAAATAAAAACCTAAAAACAAAATGTATAAAAGTTGGTAAAAATTGATTGTTGACTCAAATATCTTTTCAAAAATTGTAGATATTGGCTATAAACTACCTTTATCTTTCAAAAAATATTATTGTTAACATTCAGTAAAATTTAAAAAACAATCAAACCTAAAAAAATCTTAACAAAATTTGGTAAAAATTGATTTTCGACTCAAATGGCTTTTCGCAAATTAAGAATATTGTCTTCAAACTGTTTTTTATTTCACAGAAAATATTGTTTTCCATATTCAGTAGTTTTTTTTATAAAAATCCAACGATCCGTTTTTTCATAAAAAATAAAATCTACAAGAAATAGTACGCAAATTTGGTAAAAATTGATACGAGTACATATAGACAAATTTTTAAGCAAGACAAATCGACGGACGGGATGGGAAGTTATCAGTGTGGGTCGCATTACAACCTCTTTTTTTTTAAACTCATCGAGAATGTGGAATGCTTTACCGATCTCTGATTCTTCCTCTCATTTTAAAATTTAAAATTTTAAGATCAATTTGCACCAGTATTTCCTCATAAATCCTTTCCCATTTTCCTTACACTCGCACTGTATTAAAACTTTAAACTCAAACATGTTAAGGTACGAGTAGTAATAACCCTGTACATTATACTCAAGACATTTGAGTCGAAAATTAATGTTTACCAATTTTTTGCAAGAATTCGTGTTTTATTACATTTTAATAACAATATTTTTTTATATATGGAAAAAGTTTAAAAAGAAAAAAAATTGGTAATATAAAGAAATAGCCATATATTTTTTTTGAAAGTCCTTTCTAAAAATTGAACAACAACTTCAATAACTTTCAATTCGAATTTAAAAATAGATACCATTTATACTTAATAATTTTAAAATGTTTGATAAATTCTTTTTAAGCACGCGTTGGTTTCATTTATGTAAACATTACCTTCTCAAAGTTTATGTATTATTTGAAGAAATTTTGTAGGTAAATTGAATCAAAATACGTTCCTTAACTCACTCTTTAGGGCATATGCGTCACTATACGTTATAGAGCAAATATCAACTCAAGCCATAAGGTCAAAACGATGTTAATGTAAATAAAAACAGGCACATTTGACTTGGGGATTATTATTTGATGTAGCATCATCAATTGAGAAAGAGACTTGAATTTCAAAAAAAATCACCCAATATTAAAGGTCATAAGGAAAAACGAAAACAAACACTCAAAGTGACACCCGACCCGTTTTAGGATAAAATAAATACCCACACTTCAATTTGTGCTTTGCTTTCAAATGTCACAAAAGGACAATCACATTAATACTTGCAAAGGACCAAAATATGTCACATTCACATCGTGCATCGCATTCGCATATGCGATGAGCGTTCATCCTTTAATTGCCTAATATTATATACCCCTCTTGCAATGAACGAATGCATTTGTTTCTGTGGTGTATTTAACAATATTTACAGCCAAATTATTTAATAGGGTAGGTCCTGTTAAAATTACATTCGCATTTTGGAATGAGAACAAGACCGAAAAGGGACACAAGCCCATCAAAATACCTCGCATACGGTGTGTTCAAATACATTCCAAACAAAAAGGACTCACTCTGTCATAGTGCTTAACAATTTTTTTTCAATTTCTTTGATATGAAAGTTGAACATTTGTGCAAACACAAGTTTTAGTGCAAATGAGTGGGCCATTGTTGTTTGAAATCACAGTATTTTGTCACCCGCTTGTTCCGTATATAGATTTCAATTCGAATCTCATATAAAAGAACGTTTTTGATAACAGATGCGAAATTGCACGACAATATTCATCCTATCCAATTTTCCTGATTCCAGGATATTTGTCATGGAGACTTAATTATATATTTGATATATTCTCAATTTATTGCATGTTGGGAAAGAACCAAAAAAAAATTAATTTGCCAAAATGTCAGAATCAAATATAAAATCAAAGCTATAACGAAATTGCATTCTATTTTTAGTGAGTATATTGGTAAACATAGAAATAATGGAATTTTCAATCACTTATGAATATTGATTGTTCTCATACGTCAGACATTCATGCACAGAATTAGATCAACAACTTTAACCAAATAAATCTGGTTCAGAAATAAAAAATCGATTTAATTTTCTATTTTTGAAAGTATAACGATTCTCGGAATATCAATTAAAATAGATACAATTATTTTATAGCGACCTTTGACTTTTAAAACGATTATTTTATTTTTAATACTAAGTTATTTTTGTTGAAGTCACATAACATATTTTAAATTATAGAAATTAATTGTCGTTAACGATAAAATGTTAAAAGTTTAGTTCATTAAGAAAAAGTGAAAAAAAACGGATCATAGGGCATAATGCGAAAAATAAATCAAGAGCTTTTTCCTTTTTTGTTGTAAAATAATTACGTTTTAATATTTTGGGTTTTTGGTTCAGAGATTCTAACACACCAATATGTAAGGGTAAATTGAAGTTCAACCTTACAGAGAAAAAAACGAGCTAAAATCAAGAATATCGGTGTCAAAACAAGCCGACTCCGTGGCGAAAATACGGCAATTTTGAAAATGCTAAAAAAGCAGAAAATTCTTGTTTTGATTTTGTTTTTTAAGGCTCGAATTTTTGTTTCAAGACTGAAATTAATTGGATCATTACAAATTTGAAAATTCTTATTTTAAGATCACACACTTTTAAATGTAAAAACTCAAAATAAGTTTATTTAGTTTTAATTTAAGAATGAACGAACATAAAACATGAAAATTAAATCTTGTATTTAAGTATATTTCGGATTGGTTTCAGCTCATTTAATCTTGATTTAAGAGAACCAATGTGAAAAATGAAAACAAACTTACAAATTCGAGTGTATTTTTTTTAAAGAACAAACTTCAAAAGCTTGAAAATGGGAATCAAATCCAACGACTTGAAATTGTTGGCACCATACAAAAATGGTTTAATTTTGAAATACATGTGTTTTTACATTATAAAACTCCAAACTATTATTAATTTTATTTCTTAAGACTAAACAACAACTGCTGAAATTTCTTGTACCTTAAAAAAAAGAGGCTATGATGCTACCCACACTGATAACTTCCCATCCCGTCTGTAGATTGGTCTTGATTAAAAGTTTGTAGGGTTGGGTTAAAAAGTTGTTAGTTGAATTATTCTTAAAACTTTTAAAATTACCCACATATTCATATAAGGAAATAGTTAAGTTTGAAAATGCAGGTTTGTTAAATAGAATTTTTGTCGAAACCAAATTTGGGTAATATTTCTTGTAGATTTAATTTTTTTATGAAAAAAACGGACTGTTGGATTTTTATAAACAAAAAAACTACTGAATATCGAACAAAATATTTTATGTGAAATAAAAAAAGTTTAAAGACAATATTTTTATTTCTTGAAAAGCTATTTGAGTTGAAAGTATCGTTTTTTTGTTAGGTTTTAATTTTTTGTAAAAAAACTGTCAATTCGATTTTCTCAGAATTTTTTCGAATAGTGAAAACAATATTTCTTATAAATAAAATTAGTTGGAAGCCATAATCTCAAATTTTTTAAAAGATATTTGTGGCGAAAATCAATTTTTACCAACTTATGTTAAATTTTCTTTTAAGTTTTTATTGTTTATAAAAAACGGTCTATTCGATTTTTCTCAAAATTTTTACTGAATGTTAAGAACAATATTTTTTAAAAGACAAAGTAGTTTAAAGCCAATATCTCAAAGTTTTGAAAAGATTTTTGAGTCGAAAACAAATTTTTACCAACTTTTAATAAAATTCTTGTTAAGATTTTTAGTTTTTGTAAAAAAAACTGTCAATTCGATTTTTATCAATTTTTTTTTATTTCTTATAAGTTAAAATTAGTTGAAATGGCTCTCAAATTTTTTAATTTGATTTTGAATTTTAATTTAAAAAAAATATACTTGTGTTGTATCGCGTTAGTACATTAAATTGAATTCAAGTCTCTAGGGTTTTTAGTTCATGAGATATTCACGGTTAACTAAAATTTTCTTGAAGGCCCTTTCTGCATCCTTCTGCAATATTATCTGTATAACAACACTTGTTTGAAGTCGATATCTCTTCTGGTTCTTGAGCTACGGCCTACGAAAAAAACTTCGTAATGTAACCCAAAAATCTCACAACCAATATTGCTAATGAGTTGAATTTAAATATAAATTATATATTGTATAGTGAAACCAAACAAGTAAGTTTTTGAAAAAAAAAAAATAGTTTACAATTAATATTTGTCACATCGATTATTTTTTGAACAAAAAATGATTTTATCTTCAAACTAATTTTTTCTTATAAGAACGTAATTTAACGTGTAATGTAATGTTAGAATCTCTATAGACAATAGGTCCAAAATTGAGCTCAAGGCTAAACTGATGAGCATTCCTGGAAGTTCCAGTATTACTGCTAAATTTTTTGTAAAAATATCTGTAAAAGAACGAAAGGGATAAAGCATTTCTGTGGTGTTCGAGTGATGTAAATATTTCTGTTATTGTTCTATTGCCTATCATTTTCAAAGCTCTTTTTTGGATCCTATCTAAAAGACTTAAACTTGTTTAAGGAGCTTCTGCCCAATTAAATGAGTTATATTCAAATTTTGGACGAATGAAAGCTTTGTAAATTATAGCCAGATCAGAAGGTGACAAATTTGTTGCACCTTCGGAGAAGCACCTTGCAGTATTTTTGGTGATATCGAATATGTGATCATTGCATAAGAAGTGATCTGTGATGCACCTACCGAATTGATTAGTTTCCTGGATGCAAGTGCTACTAAGTGGTTACACTTTAAGACAGGGGTCAGCGTTGAGTTTTTGAAGCATTAAATACTACACGGTTCTTAATTCCCCATTGGACAATGCTGTCGAGATTAAGAATTTAATGAACTTATCATACGCTGCCGTTGAAGTTCCACATTCGAAGGACGATGATGTGAATCTGGAAACTAATGTGAAAAGCTGAGGGAACTTGCATCATAAAAGCAGTTTAATGGATTAGAAGCGTCAAACAACTTTTATTGAATGGTTGGTAAGGTAGTTTCTAATCCAAAGAAGAAGATATTCATCAATACCAAAAGCATGTATTTTGGATAAGAAAGCTTAATGCCGATCTCTTTCAAATGCCTCTGAAATATTAAGTGCAAACATTTTACTTTCTCCAAAACGATTTTAAGATTAGTCCCACTGTTCTCTGAGATTAACCATGAGATCACCAGTGGACTAATTGCTACAAAAGAAGTACTGTAGGTCATGAAAAAGTTTTCGTTCTGCAGATATTTCTTAAGCTGATAAATTAATCAGAAATCAAACGAAGAATAACTTTTACAAATCGCTGCTTCTTTGGACTTAGAAGGTAATTCCTAGAGAGTCCTAGGATCATTGAATAAGTATTCAATGCAAGGATGTTTCGAGAGAAAAATTCTTTGGTTAATTTTTGGTCCCGTATGCATAGATGCGGAATGGAGGAAAATATATAACGACAAACTGTACAGTGACACTGACTTAGTTAACAAAATTAAAGTCCAACGCTTTAAATGGCTAGTTCATGTAGATCGAATGAACATAAACGCTCCAGCTCGGAAGATCTTCGAATTGAATCCCGAGGAACGGCCGGCGCAGTAGAGGAAGACCGCGACTCAGGTGGTGCACTCAAGTGGGTGAAGACCTCAACCAATTTGGCGTGCGAAACTGGAGACCCATGTTGGTTGAGGCCCGGACTGTAGCGCCATCTAAAGTAAGTAAGTGATAATTAATCATCGTTTCCTTGATCTTGGAAAGGACGTGAATGCTATTGGACGATACTGTCGAAACTACGTTTTTGCAGATTTCGTGCGGTACACTTTTATTTTTTTGAAATAATTATTATGTTGTCGATACATACAATTTTTTGAAAGTATACATACTACCGTTTTTTTATTATAATATATGTACTACGAAAACGTCTTAATTACTAATTTTCGACACGAATATTTTAAGAAGAAACAAAATTGAAAATAATCAACTGACGATTTTTTTCGGAAAAATTAATCCTCAGACTTATTTTTAAACATTTTTCGAGATCAGACATTTTAATTTCTTTTTTCTTACATACAATAACATCTTGTAGCCTTGAAATGTATCTTACCAGACTAAGTTCATATCAGCTCACACAATAATTCTATTCGCCCAGACTTTTTATTGTGTTACTTTCAAAAGAATGAAATTGAGAGAAAATATGTACCTTTACCTTTTCAAAGAAAAAACTCATTACCTTATCATAAATTTACTTCGTTATTTTTGTATGATTGATTCTTGGTAATTTTTCCGCGTATTATAAATCAACTTTCTTAAATATTCTTAAAGTCGTCATAAATCTGCACGTCAATACGACATTATACCTTCATACACAGACACACACTGGCATGGTAGCCCGTCAATTGCTTTGAAATTGAAATCATCAATATGCATAAATATATTATAGAACTTCTCATGTCGAAATGTTTTTCATGTTAAACGAAATCTATTTTCGTACAAGTCCTTCTATAAATCCATTTTTAAATAATTTTAACTGTCAACTGACGTCCACTATTAAATGGTATATGCGCCTGGCGTCATACTTCCCCCTATTTACCGACAAAAGTAAATATTTCCTTTCTGCCATAGAGCCGAGACAGCCTTAAAATAGGTATGTCCATATTTCTCATACGATACGTTCCTGTGTACTTACAAATAAATATAAACTGCTTCATCAACAACTACTGTCATTCATCAAACAGCAAAAATATCAGCAAATATAATGCCATATGCTTAATCAAGTATTCATCACTTGCTACATTGCGTGTGTCCAAACAAAAAGGATTCCACTCAACAAGTGACAGCAAAAAAGTCTGTGCTTCTGCTGCGTGGCACCAACAAACCGATTATCATCATTATCATCGTCGTCATTATCATCATCAACGGCATTGCCCTCCACCCTGGCCGCTTTGTTTAGAGCCTTGCAAATGCTAATGAGTCCCAAGTTCCATTCTGACTCTGTTCTGTTGATGTTGTTCAAGGCAGCAACACATCACCATCAGCATTATCCTATACACCGATGGAATATTAATTCTAGTATAGGAATACTCCACTGCCGGACCGAGTGACGCCCGCCTTGTCATCGCCATTGCCATCACCATCACCGCCATCGACCGGTATCCAGGTAACCATCATACAAGCCCAAACGCTTCCACTCGGAATCGCGCAACGTTTATTAATTGAGATGTTCTCTTGAAATCGAATAAATTACGCCTTAATCCTTCGAAAAAAAAGTCCACGTCTAAACAACACGAAATTCAATAGACTGTTGGTATACGAGCAGGCAGGCTACAAAGTCTTCTGCATGAGTGTACATTTTAATGATGAACGCTGATGCTGAATCTGATTCTGATTCTGACTGGCTCAATGCACCCACTCATACTAGGCTAGGTCATTGGATATGTTCTATGAGATGATGTTCTGTGTTCTCTGTGTGCGCAAATAAGCCCAATACTTTTTTTCTGTTTGTTCATTTTAACCAACAAAAACGTGCGTTTATTCGACTAAACTGGAAACAACCAAAAGGACACGCACCAGAACCCACATAAGAATGTATTTTAAATATAAATGCACACAAATTATACGAAAATTCCAAAATGGTCCGCAGTCTTCTGGGTTGTTCAAGTGGTGGAGTAGGAAGCTGAAGATATGAAATTGGGGTATGGGTTGAACGATTCCATCATCAGCATTTAAACGCAAAACCAAAGTACTCTCGGAATGGAATTCCATTCAATGAATCCCCCAAAACTCAACCATAACCACGAGGAAGAGACTCTTCGCCCTTCAAAATGTGCATTCGAACTTCAGAAGTCTCAAATCAGTGGTTACTCATTTGGGTATAGGACCAGGAAGCCGAATGCATATGTATGTGTGTATACCGCAAAGGAATGAGGATTATTAGGGGAATTTCAACAGTTAAAATTTGATTGTATTCAATTTAACTCAATTCAATTCATTTCAATACAATTGAATTCAATTCAATACAATTGAATTCAATTCAATACAATTGAATTCAATTCAATACAATTTGATTCAATTCACTTCAATTCAATTCAATTCAACTCGATCCAATTCAATTCAATTCAATTCAATTCAATTCGATTCGATTTAATTCAATTCAATTCAATTCAACTCGATCCAATTCAATTCAATTTAATTCAATTCAATTCAATACAACTCAATTCCATTCAATTCAATTCAATTCAATTCAATTCAATTTAATTCAATTTACTTTAATTCAATTCAATTCTGTTTTAATTGTTTCAAGTTAAAGTACATTCATTCCGTTTATTTATTAGAAAACTATTCAATGAAGTCCAAAACGTGTATTGTTGGTTTTTCCTGAGAATTTTAATTTGAACTTTCATTTATATATTTCCCGTGAAATCCACTCTAAATAAATATGCTCATGGAGATAAAATGTAGAGCGAGAGCCTGTAGAGCTAAAGGATGTGATATAGCCGACTGAATGAACGCAAGCATGCATGCATTCCATATCCAATTGCTGATATCCATCTCTGTATTTACTCAGCCGGTATAGAATGCTGGACTGGGGATTGTTTTGTGGGGCCGTGCTGAGCTGGGCCAGCCGAATTCAATGGGTAGAAAATTCCTTTGGCCCAAAATTGCTAGCTATTAAACAATAATAGTCAAAAACCGCACCGCAAATTGAGAATGGCCAAGGGAATGGTCTTTGTTTTTTAACTCTCATGCCATGCTATAGTCCCTCGTCTCTCAGTCAGTGCCTAGTGCCAGGACCAGATATGCGTGAATTTCCCTCTTTTATTGTTTGCTCTATTGGCCAAAAAATACGATATGGCTTGGTTATATAGAAACGAGAGGGAAAACTAGGTTGGGTTGGGTTTGGGTATCCGAGTTTCAAAAATAAGAAAAACAAACCAGAAAAATGCATTTTCGGTCGATCTTTTGGGAAATTTAATCAGTGCATCTTGGCAGCTGTCAGTTTTCCAATATTGTTGTTGTTTTTATCCGTCCCTGCAATACTATTCCATATCCATATGTTGTGTGTTGTAGTTATAGGTACATGTTGCTCTATACGGTTACAAGGAAAATAAAAAGAACAACAACAACATAACAAATTCAAATGAGTTTGGACGGAAACAGAAAAAACATATGTAGATATCTTGTTTTCTTGCCACAGCATCACACACCATCGCACATCCTTTAAAATCCATTTTCATAAAAAATATCCTTATGCTGATAAATTGATGAAATATTCATGTCACATGCAGTGCTCTTGTGACTTTAATGACACATAATATTCTTGGTTTCTTTTTTGTATGTTATGTTGAAACATATTTGTACATTTTTCATTTATATAGAATGCATGAAGCTTCAAAATATAAATTGAGTGAGTATGTGGATATCCTTTTAGGTATTAAAAAACAAGGATTTACGTGAATATACATATTTTCGTATTTTAAAATGAGAAGAAAGAAAGCCGAGTGGTTCGCAATTTTTGTGTGTAGCTTTTTTTTTCTGGCTTTGGTTTTGTTCTATCATAAAGTAAATGCAATTTGCAATTTTCTTATTTTGCGACACACACACACGGTGTCTTTTTTTACGACTCTGATTTTCGTTAAAGAAAAATCCTTTTTTTTATGTTTCGTCATTAAAAATGGAATATTGATATGAGCTGGGCTTCTTTCTGATGTGAGTATGTGCTTTTGATCTTGGTTTATGAAAAAGATGGGATTAGCTGCGGATGAACTTTTTTTTTGTTTCTAAATATTGTGGCTTTTTATCAACGTTGTAAAATTGTCTCTGAAAATAAAATTGCAAGCATGTATTAGGTAAGCCGCAGCACCGAAGAGAGGGCAGGATTTTGTAGAATTTTATTGATTTTTATGTTGACGAATTTGGGAAGGAAAACAAGGTTTATTGCCAATTTTTTTTTCGTTTCGTTTATCAATCAAATGGAAAGTTTATTTTTATCGCATACGTGTTCAAGAATTTTATAAGGCCGATATTAGGCAGGTTGATGGGAAAACACATGACATAATGTGTCATGGAATTGGTCTACATCATAAGTCCAAATCATCAAGTGCGACTGGATATTGGCCGAATGGTAGACACTCCACTTCTGCGCTTTTGTGTATTGGAGAGTGAGTTTGCAAAGAGCTTTAAAGAATAAGACATTCAGCAATGTCTTTGTACGCGGTGACCGTTCAAAATTATAAGCTTCGTTGCCAGAAAATCAAGATATTTGAACTATTTTAGGCAAGTTTTTAATTTCGAGAACTAAATATTAACAATTGCAATTGGACTTTGAATTGCGGTGATGTAAAGCAGTGGCAATAGCGTCCGATTGGTCTGTTCTCTGTCGGTATACAACTTGGTCTATGTGATTAAAGTGGATTGATTTTTTTTCAATCTCTTAAATCAGCAAATTTAGGTTATTGCTTAAAGAGAAAATTTGATTTTATCATATTAACGAAAAATAAGGTTATCTTAAAAACAGGAGATCTAATGCGAACCTTGTTGTTAAATTTCCATTGGTACCTCTAAAAATTTTCAAGTAATATTTCTTGTAATATGCCTAATTATTGTTAATTAAGGAACTAAAATTAAAGGTTAGAGACTAACCTGTTTCCTTTCAAGGTACGAAGGACATTCAAATCAATAAAGTGGTATTTTTGATATTTACCAATGAGTTTATCAAATATGTTTTTAACAACTAAAACTACAAATTCTAAGAAACAACAAGTTAAAAGTCAATATCTTTATTCGTATTCAAAATATTTAAGTAAAAGATACATTTTGCACCAATTGTTAGTTATATATTTTGTGTATGTTTTTATCTTTTGTAAAAAAAGTGTCAGGTTATATCTTTTGTAAAAATGTGTCAATTGAATTTTTCTGAAGGCAGTATCAGTTTTTGTTCTTTATACATGTATCTATATCAAACTGGTAAATATTTGTTTAAGATGTATTAATTGATTTAAACGTCTAAGGCCCATTGTCAACAACCTTATAGGTCCTTATCAGTGTGGTTTTAGACCAGGAAAGTCCACAGTTGATCAAATATTCACATTACTGCAGATCCTGGAAAAAAACCAAGAACACCAAATCGACACCCACCATCTTTTCATCGATTTTAAGGCCGCATATGACAGCATATATAGGGACGAGCTATATAGAGCCATGTCTAGTTTTGGCATCACTGCCAAACTAGTCCGTTTGCGCAGGATGACCATGGAGAATTCACGCTGCTTCATAAAGGTTGGAAACAACTTAATAGAACGTTTCGATGTTAAAAAAGGATTTAGACAAGGTGATGCGCTGTCATGTGATTTTTTTAACATCGTACTTGAAAGAATAGTGCAGAGCTCACACGTCAACACTAGAGGCACTATCTTTCAAAAGTCGGCCCAATTACTATCATATGCTGATGACATTGACATAATGGTAAGAACTCAGCGTGATGTCAATGGGGCTTTTGTGGGTATTGAAGCAGAGGCGGCAAAAATGGGTTTAACGGTTAATGAGGGCAAAACAAAGTACATGCTGTCGTCAAGAAAGGACATACAACACCGACGTCTTGGTCAAAACGTCACCATCGACCGACGTAACTTTGAGGTAGTCAAGGATTTTGTCTACTTAGGCTCCGCTGTAAACGGAGAAAGCAACACCAGCGCTGAGATCAAACGCAGAATAACTCTTTCTAACCGCTGTTTCTTTGGACTAAGAAAGCAATTGAGTGGTAAAGTCCTCTATCGACGGACCAAAGGGCCCCTATATAAGACCCTTATCATCCCCGTCCTGCTATACGGTGCAGAAGCATGGACTATGACAAAAGCGGATGAAAGCACCTTGGGTCGCTTCGAGAGAAAAATTCTTCGTGTGATCTACGGTCCCGTATGCATTTAAAGGGGAGTGGAGGAGAAGATAGAACGACGAGCTGTACGGGCTGTAGAGCGACGTAGACTTAGCCAGAAGGGTAAAAGTCCAACGACTTAGATGGCTGGGTCACGTAGAACGCATGGAAACCAATGCTCCGGCCCGGAAAGTGTTCGAATCCACACCCACAGGACAGCGCAGTAGAGGAAGACCGCGGATCAGGTGGCGCGCACAAGTGGAAGGTGACCTCACCCAACTTGGAGCGCGAAACTGGAGACATCTAGCTAGAGACCGAGCTAGATGGAGAAGTTTGTTGGGTGAGGCGCTAGTTCAAACAGGACTGTAGCGCCATCTTAAGTAAGTAAGTAAGTAATTGATCTGAAATCGGAATCTTTCTTAAAATATGGAGTACAGATGGAAAGACAAAATCAAGTACATGTCAAATTCTATTTAAAAACTAAGGTTTTAGGTTCTAGAGCGTTTTAGTAACCTTCGAATTTTAGCATTTTTAATATGATAATAAGACCAAATATAGTATTTTTCAATTGGAAGCTAAAAAGTTAATAATCTCGTTAATATTTAAGAAAATCAGTTTTCGATCAAAAAGCTATCATACGATAGCTGTCTTAACACGTTTAATTCTGCATTTTCTTTTTATGAGCTTTTCTGATGTCAATAAAATTTAAACCTTAAATATTATTTCATTAAATATCACCAACTAAAATAAGAAGATCTAAATTTACTAATTTTTCTTTTTAAAAAAAATGAAATTTAATTTGTAAATATTTCAGATTATTCTGTTTATAAGTTTAATTTCTAAAGCTTGGAAAGCATTGTGAACATTGTCCAAATATTTTATGATTGTATAAATAAATATGTTTTAGTAAATATCATAACGGCTTTTAATGATTTAATTGCATTAAATTGCTTATTTTGAGCTCAATGCACTCATAGAATTATTTTGGAAGCTCGAAAAATATTTCCAAGAATTACATTTCTTAGCTCAATTTAAACCAGCCAGAAAATTCTTAAATTGTATGTATTTTGAAAATAGTTTTTAAGAAAAATCTTCGATGGTGATAGAAATAGCTTATTTCAAAATTTTAAGAATTAGATAGATTGTAGTTTTAAATTTCAACGGGTTTTCTTTTTAAATGTATCTTAAAAGATATTAACGACGATAATGCTTTAGCGTCTTGTAAGTTGGATTGAGACTGGAAACTTGCAGAGGGAGTTCCAGGCTGGACTTAGACCGGGATATTAAGCAATAGATAACATTTATTTCAGGATCTTTGCAGAAAATTTCTTGAAAATGTGGAATGTGGATGTCAACGAGTTAAATCTCAAGATACAACATTTGTTACCTGTAGACTTGGTATTATACAAATCTATTGGTATAGTTTGTGATGCTACCGAAGCTGTAAATTATCCAACTGAGTTTTTGAAGTCATTGGATTTACCAGGCATGCGACCGCATAATTTACAAATGAAGGTTGAATCTCCTATAATTTAGTTTCGTCATTTGAACTCCCCACGGTGTTGTTAATGAAAAATGTTAACGACGCCATAATTCTAAATGAAAAATTTAAAAAAATTGTTTGGTTATTTGTTATTTTAATTTTTGTTACCGTTTACAGTGCTCTATACCTCTTCTACTTATATTCCACATCTTTACACACTTACAATAAGTTATTTATTTCTAGAATGATATTTTCTAGAAATTTTTTCTATGACAAAACAACGTTTGTCGGGCCAGCTAGTATTTTTATAAGAATCAAAATTAAAAACAATGACATTTTTGACTATCAAGTATTATTAAAACAGTATATGAGTTTTTCCCGCAGCTCCTTCAAAAGGAAAATTATTAAAATCGGTTGGTTAGTTCTTGGGAAAACTTAAAAACGGGTCTATGGAGGATAATACAAATACAAAAATCGCTTTATTTTTGAGAAAATCCGAATTTTCGATTTTCGATCAAGAATTTTGTGTAAACAAAATTACAAACCTCAAAACCTTAACTTCCTAATTTGAAGTCAACCGACCAATGGTTTGGGCTGTAGATGTAGAGGCAGAGGCAAACGGCGAGACAGACAGACGGAAATGGGGGACCCAGTTTCTTCGACTTCTCTACCATCGACATGAATGAAAGATTGAAATGTTTTGCGAATCCAAAACTTGTCATGTAGTTCCTATTTGTCGTAAGTAAAAATCATGAAATTGTTTTGAAAATCTCAAAATGATATGTTTGAAATATTTGTGTTGTTTTCGTTTTATTGTTAAAAAGATTAATGCAAGAAGATTTTTGAAACTGTCCAAAAATTTGTGCATAGTTTTAACTTTTCAGCGTTTACCGACAAAATTTTTAAATTTGAGACTTTAAATACATACAGTCTTATTTAAAAACGCTGTATAGAGCCTACATAAAGTTATGTTATCTCTATAATGCCTCTAAACGCAAAAATGCTATTTATAAAACTTATACAAGGTTGCATAGTCCCATAATAAGCTAAACGCGTTTTGAGGTTGAATAGAGCCTACATAAGGAAATTATTGTTATTATTATTTCGTAAATGTCATTTTGATTTCTCTCCTCTCTTTTTGAAATTAAAATAAAAACAATAATGCCTCTCGAGTTTAGCTCGTGAGCCGAAGAAACGAAGAATCTAAAAAAAATATAGATTTTCGAAAGAGAATATCATACAAATAATTGGAATTATTTTGTTATATTTTAGTTGCTATGACAACTAGCAGATTTTATAGTACTTTTGGCACTTTTTTTGATATAAGCATTGTATAACTAAAATTTATAGCAGATTTTTTTATAAATAGGAATTTTTGCAACGTTACATAGAGCCTACATAAATCCTTATTCACTGTATAACTATTCATCTGTTTAGCGAATTCTATTAAATAAGACTGTAAGTTGTTTTTCATTGTTCTCATTTCGAAAATTAAAATTTTAAAAACAGATTTTGTTGGCTACTGTTTTAGAATTTTTAAAGTACTAATAGTTTTCGAAGTCAAACTAGAATGTTGAGCATATTACTACTTTTTTAGTTTTGAAATATTATTTTTGAGTGTCCAAATTATGTCGAAATTTAATTCTTTCAATTATTGTTGGGTTTATTATATCTTCAGGCTTTCAAAATGTGTAACGAAAAGATTGATTCAATGGGGAGAGTACGATAACTTTGGCGACAAAGTTTGATAACGGATTTGTATAGAACAGAAAAAACAAGCATTTTTACTATGGGAAGGGGATGGTCTATCTCACGCGTTAAGGCGATAGGGGCAATTTAAAAAAATATGTACATTAAATGGAAAAAAATAATTAAAAAATAACGGTAATACATACAATTAAGTATTATACTTTTTTTTAAAGCCAACATTTTTGTCTATTAGCTTGTTTTTAAATAAAGTCAAATTTATGCATAGTTTTTGAAAAAAAAATAGTTTTAAAGTCAAAATTTGTGCAAAAAAATGAAAAAAAAACGGTTAAAGTTTAATTTTTCAATACTTCAAGATTAATTACCACTGTTTTTATTTCAGAATTTATTGCTCTTATTTGTTTTTAATCAAAAACTGAAAACTAGATGATTTTATGTCTTTTAGTTTTTGGAAAAATTGAAAATTACAAAAACAAAAAATTTCAATTAAATTAATTTTTCCTTTCTTAAGTATTAACGTAGGCTTAGTTTGATAGTAATAATCGAATAAGGATTAAGATATATTGATCTTGCACGCACTCCAACTTGCACTCACCCCAAATCCTATAGTGTAGCCAAGCAGTGGGATTGCAGGGGGGCAGCATGCCCCGCCTTAGGCATCTCACCGTTTGCATCGTAAAGTAAAGTAAAGCAATTCATTTAGCATAACCCAGAATGCACCATGAGGAGGTAGATTTGCATTGAATTCTGCATCCCAGTCAGTTAGTCTTTAAGTAAGTCAGGAATTAGTAAAAAATAGTCACGTCAATTTTCAACGTGTTGAAGGTATGTAGGTCTCGTCAGTGAATTCATCGTCCGTACTAGTGTCACTGTGGAGTTCGTAAAGTTCGTCATTGATGGTCAAGAGCCGAGGTTGTTTTGGCAGTAACACATCTTCTAGGTGTTCTCTGCGAACGTCGAGGGGGTCGAAGTGCTTTAGTTGCAGACCCACACTTTTTTTTCCATCAATCAATCATCTTGCACCCACCGAACCTTGCTCCCTTCTTACCTTGCACGCACTTCAACTTGCACCCACCCCAAATCCTATAGTGTATCCAAGCAGGGGGGTTTTACGGGGGCAGCATGCCCCCCCCACAGACCCCACTGTTGCAAACCACCAACTCGCACCTACCATTGTTACTATCAAAATAAGACCAGTCAAACAAAAAAAAAAAAGAATTAAATTAAAATAGTAGTTATGGTTATTTTCAATTTTCTCAAAAACTGAAAGACATACAATTATCTAGTTTTCAGTTTTTGATCAAAAACAAATAAGAGCAAAAAATTCTGAAATAAAAACAGTGGTAATTAATCTTGAAGTATTGAAAAATTACACTTTAATCTTTTTTTTTTTACTTTTTTTGCACAAATTTTGACTTTAAAACTATTTTTTTCAAAAATTACTTAATTTAAAAACAAGCTAATAGACAAAAATGTTGGCTTTAAAAAAAGGTATTATACTTAATTGTAAGTTATTTTTAATTATTTTTTTCCATTTAATGTACATATTTTTTAAAATTGCCCCTATCGCCTAAACGGGGGGAGATAGAACCCCCCTCCCTTAGTAAAAAATGCTTGTATTAAGCCCCTCTACCAAAAACTGTTATTATATCTTGTCGCGAAAGTTATCGTACTCGTACCGATTGAATTAACTTATTTGCATTCAAATGTCGTTTAAATGAGAAAAAGTCTTTAATTTTTCTGCAGGCGTTTATTGTCAAATCTTGTTTTACCAGGATTTGATTAAAAAGACGTATTTGTTGATTGCAACTAAAAATTACTTTGTAGGCGTGAGAAAATAGTAATAAAACACAAAAAGGTACATGCAACAATGTAAAATAATAAAAATAATGTGAAAATTGCGTTTTTCACTTTTTACTATACAATTTTATGACAATACTCACGGGTTTAATAAAAACAAAACAAAATTTAAAATTAGTCAGAAAGGTATATTATGTGCTTAGATAGATACATTAAACAAAAAAAAAAAAAACATATTCTAAAATGCAAATTACTTCCGAAATCCTAATTAAAACATTATATTCACTCCATCGCATCGCATCGCATCTAACCTGTATGAATGTGTATGTGTCTATATTATGCTGTAAATTGAGATTTTCTCTCATTTAACCTTAATTGCCTAATAAAGTTTATTCCGCTTCATAATCATTAAAAATAAAGATGAACTCAAAAATTATAAACATAATTCTATACATTCATGTATAAATATGTGTATGTATTGTATAATGTGTGAGCGTATATGTTTTTTTATTAGGTTTGCAGCAAAATTGACATTTTTAGACTCATTAAAACCGCAGTCCAGTAAAAATAAAAAATTAAATTACAAAAACTTAAATAATGCCAGAGACCATCACATACTCACATTACACATTAACTCCCCTAAAACTTTAACAAATCAGTCTGCATCACATACAAAACAAAATATTGTCAACATTTTGTTTTAGCTGGTTTAGGTATTTATAAATTAAATATTAAAATTAATCCACTCTGTCTTGTTTTAGGGCGAGGTGCGAGCTATGGCAAATTTGATTACAAAAATCTTATCTCACAGAATTATACTGCATCAGTTTGGCGCTACAGATATACATGCTACATCAGTATAGGTATATATAGGGTTCTTCTCGTTGCCATTCTCATTCTCATAATAAGCCATGAAATTTATTAAAGAAAATCCCACATTTAATTTGTCGGATTCTCGTGTTATTTCTCGTAAAAACACCAAACAAGGATCGAGGAGCACTGAAGATACACCTTGGAGGATCATAATAATTCAGTTTTATCTTTGTTATTCTGCTACCATCGCATAGCATGGAATGTATATAGATGTATGTAAGTATATGTATATTCGTCCTTGCTGCAGGATATCCTTACACCAAATTAACCGCCAGGATATGGTTATTACATGATGGCGCTAACTAAATCTGCTGAGATTCATAAAAAAATAAACAAAATTATCTTCAAGGCAAGGTAAAACATAGAACTAAACGGGAAAAAAACCACGGCGACTGTGATGATGGGATAGACGGTCTGCATGTAACATGTAGCTTTATAGAAGGAAGGTTAAAATAGAAACTATAACTCCTTCTGCATCTCATATAATGTCAAACTCAATTGGATACACTCCAATTATCCTTTGCTGCTTCCACACCACCCGACCCGCGCCCTATCGACCGTCACCACCTCAGCCCGCTCCGCACGCCGCTTGCCCTTTCATTGCCACCTTCAACGACGATGACGCCGACGCTGCCGTGTGTAGTGTTAGTGTACAATATTTATGCCTATATACCATGTCCACACTCGTGTAATAAATAATTGAACACTATTTGACAGGATGTTATGCATGTTGGCTGCTGGTTTTGCATTTGTGGCTTCAATGACGCCCCCTGCTTAGCTCGGCTTATAGTACTTGTTGTGGGGTATAATTAAGTCTTAGCCGGGACATAAATCGTTATTAATCCGAAATGCAAAACCTTAATTTACAAGTCACCATGTTAGCATTTAACAAACTAAATAGATTTATAATGGCCAAGCTAACATTTGTGTTCTCTATATGCATTTGAATATGTATTCTGTTTGTGTGTGTTTGTGATCGTATAATGTCCTTCTGCTAAATGGGATATGTTTTGTCTGAGAATAATCTATGTTTGAAAGGTAGGTACGAGTTTGTAGGTAAATTCAAATTAGAATAAGACAGACAAAATATACAAAGTACATTGGTTACAACAATGACTTTACTGCATGCATTTATATGCACATACTGACTTACATATGTCGATCGAATAAGTAAGACCCGCCTGCACAAGGAAAGGAGAGCTTCTTTAATAAGTCAGAATGTCGAATTTACAACAAATACCTTATAGACCAACTACGAGTAAGAACATTACATTTAGTAAGATTGCAAGAAAACGAGCATGATTCTAAATAATTCGAGAGAAATTCATGCATTAAAATACGTAAACTAGTGCGTATCCTTGTTTATAGTTGTAGTTGGTGCAGAAGTGGTATTTTATGAGAGAGGTTATAAAAGGGTGATAAAGATGATGATGAAGTCTTTTCTATACTATACATATAATAGAAACACAAGAGTTTATAATTTAGTTTTTGATAATTTCAAAAACATTAGAATTGGTTTTATCTTCTTGCAACAAATTTATGTTTGAAGTATTGAAATATTCAAATTTAAATTTTATTGTTATTTATCGATGCCCAGGAGTCAATTCTTTAGGCAAAACAATAAATGTCTTTGAGTTATAAGTGAATAAACATCTATGTGATGTGATGGAATATGAGAATTCTTAAGTAATAACAATAATTTAGTTGAAATCGATTTGGTTATTCATATATTTTAGAAAAATATTTAAATTGAAAAGATTTGCTTTCAATAAATTTATATGAAATACATAAATTTGCATTTCAATAAAGGGTGAAAAGCTGTTGGTCAAACTTGTCAAAAGCTGATGATTTAATAGTTGTATTAAGATTATTATGTACATATTATTTCAATAAGCATTTGACATATCTTTAAATTGAACAAATTGTTTGTGAGACATTAATATTATTAAAAGTCGTTATTAAGATTTGAAATTTAACATCTTTTAAAAGATTCTTGAAAATACGCAAACATTGAGTGCGTTAAGTTAGCCCCCCTTTTTTTGATTTTTCATTTTTGGAAAGTTGTTCCAGGTTGTTCCCGGTTTGTTCCGCATTGTTGTAAAGTTTTTTTTGAAAAATACCCAAAAATGGGGGTTTTAGACCTCAAAAACTGGTTTTGACCTAGCCCCCCCCCCCCTTTTTCGAAAATTGTTTTTTTGAAAATTGTTCCAGGTTGTTCTAGTTGTTCTGAACATTGTTCCAAATTTTTGGATATCTTTGATCAAAATTTTAAAACATATGGGCAAAATTTGAAAAAAATTCTAATATTTGCCCTCCCTAGTGCAAATTCAAAATTCCAAAACTTGTTCCCAATTGTTCCAGAAATTTGTTTCTTAATATTGATTTTTAGTATGAAAAATTTACAAAAATGCACCCTCGCCCTCCTTGGCAGATGTACATATATTGCATTTTTGAAAAAAAAATTTTGGAGGCAATATCTTTTAAAAAATACATTTTACGACTCTCATTTTTTGGAACAATGGTTAGAACACTTTTTAGAATCTAAAAAAAATAAAGAAAAGTTGGAATTTGGAAAAAGGGGGGGCTAGAATTTTTTCAAATTTTGCCCATATTTTTTAAAATTTTGATCATAGAGGTCCAAAAATTCAGAACAACTAGAACAACCTGGAACAATTTTCAAAAAAACAATTTTCGGGGTCTAAAACCCCCATTTTTGGGTATTTTTCAAAAAAAAACTTTCTAACAATGCGGAACAAACCGGGAACAACTTGAAACAACTTTCCAAAAATGGAAAATCAAAAAAAGGGGGGCTTACTTCAGGCACTCGCAAACATTTCTTTTTTTGAAAATAGAAAAATCCAATATTTTATAATAAATAAGAAAAAAAATCTTTAAAAATTGCTTCCTAAAATTGGTATTCGAATAGATGTATAATAAAACGGGAACAAAAACAGATATTGGAATCAATCTGTTGTATTGCATAATTTTGTTGTTAGCTTAAAATATGGTTTTCGACTCAAGAGTTTTTAAAACAAAGAAAAGCATCGATTAAGGTTATTTTAATTAATGGGTACGATTATTCAAATTGAGAATGTTGACATTTCTCGACGTTTCAAGGTCTATAAAGTCGAAAAAAAAGTTTTTTAGAAAGGTATCTATGCCTGCGTGTGTACGTACGTTCGTCCGTCCGTATGTCCGTACGTTCGCGACGTTTTTTTAGTCGTCAAGAACCAGAATAGATATCGACTCCAAATAAATTTTGTAATACATATAATAATGTAGAAAGATGCAGAAAGGGCTCTCAAGAAAATTGCGTGGGCGATTTTTTTACCATAGCAGTTTTAAAAAAAGGTGAACATTTTGGTTAACCCTAAATATCTCATGAACCAATTATGTTAGCGACTTGAATTAAATTATATATTATATATTGTAACGTGATACCAAACAAATATAAAAAAAAATTGACATCTTCAAAATTTTACGAATAAAAAATGATTTCATCTTCAAAACAATTTTGTACAACGGAGAATATTGGTTTTGACATCTAATAAAATTTTGAAAAAAATCTTATCGACATTTTAAAAAAAATCTAATCGATAGCTTTTTTTTATAAAAAATAAAAACCCAAAAAAAAAACATTACTCAAAGTTGGAAACATTGATTTTCGACACAAATATGTTTTCAAAAACTTGAGATTAAGGCTTAAAACTTATTTTATCTTATAAGAAATATTGTTTTCAACATTCTGAAAAATGTTGAGAAAAATCTAATCGACAGTTTTTCTTACAAAAAATAAAAACCTAAACAAAACAATTATTAAATGTTGGTAAAAATTGATTTTCGACTCAAACATCTTTTCAAATCTTTGAGATATTTGCTTTAAACTTCCTATTTTTTTTTCCTTAAAAACTGTTGTCAACATTCAGTAACATTTTGAGAAAAATCGGAATGGCAGATTTTCTTACAAAAAATAAACCCCTAGCAAAAAAACAATACTAAAATTTGGTAAACATTTATTTTCGACTCAAAGATCTTTTCAAAAATTAAAAAAATACTCTTCAAACTTTTATTATTTCACAGAAAATATTGTTTTCGATATTCAGTAGTTTTTTTTTTATAAAAAAACAACAGTCCAGTTTTTCATTATAAAATAAAATCAACAAGAAACAGTACGCAAATTTGGTTAAAATTGGTGTTTGGTTCTTGATATCTCTCAAACTAATTTCATTCATCCAATTTGTAAAAATTTAAGAAGTGCTACTTAAATTGGTAAACATTTGTTTCGAATAAAAATCTATTTAACAAAACTAGATTTTTAAACTAAACTATTTCTTTATAAGAAAAATATTGTTGGTAATTTAAAAATTTTTAAGAATAATTCAACTAACAACTTTTTTAACAAAACACGAAAACCTTCAAACTTTTAAGCAAGACAAATCGACAGACGGGATGGAAATTTATCAGTGTGGGTCGCATGCCAGCATCTTTTTTAAAATAATAATACTAATCTAAACTGAGATAAACCTTTGCTGGAACATAGCTAAAATTAATTATCTTTTCTTCTTGCAAAATAAGCGTAGTTAGTCCATTTTCATTCAAAACTAAATAATATCAACAGTAACAGATTGATTTTTTCCCCCAATGGAAAACACATGATTCCAAATGAACAACTAATTAACGAACACAGCCATCGAGATACAAATGCAATATCAATCGTACAACATTCGAAAACGAAATCACATAAGATCCGTTCGAGAATTGTATAAATGTCGAAAACCCATCGGTAGTAAAATTTCTCCTTTAACTTGTATCAGTAGTAATCATACTGCGGATATTGTTTTTGTTATTCGCGTAAAATCCTACTATACTATTTATAGATTTTTCAACAAAACACGAGTATTGTGTGAAATATAACATAGTTTAAATTACCGCAGCGGCTTAACTGGGGTGATGCGCATTTGAAAGGTCCAGTTGTCGATGACCGTGGCGAATAAATCAGGCTGAATTTTAGCGACTTTATGGATTTTATGGACTTCGGTGGTTTGTGACCTAAGAACACCCCACAAGAAAAAGTTGAAAGACGTCAAATCACACGATCTTGGTGGCCAAATCACGTCGTATCAGATCGAGATAACAATGCCATGAAACTACTTGGGCAGAAAATCGATTGAGTCTTGAGAACTGTGGCACTTAGGACCATTGTATTTAAACCATATGTCTTAGGTGTTTAAATTATACGTTTCAAGCCACAAGAAGTTGGTGATCATGATGATATAGTGATCACCGTTTAAAGTGATGGCCTGGTCAGCATCGTTATACAAGAACTACGGACCGATGGCGCCTGGAGTCTAAAATTCAGGCCAAACAGTACATTTGTTTGCCTGAATTTTGGCACCTCGTGAATCTAGCGTGGAATCCAGAATTTTAGTCTATTCACGTACCCATTCATCCAAAAACGGGCCTCATCGCTAAAGATAATTTGTCGACCACAACGGGGATCAACTTTTAACTTTAAAACTATTTAGCGAACACACTACGTTGCGAATGTTCTTTTAGTTTCGCCTTCTGGGAAAGTTAGATTTTGTGACAAGTTGAGTTTTCGTGACCGATCCTAAAATGAGTCCTTCAGATTCTGCTGCTAATTTTCACAAACAGTGTCGATTTTTTTGGAAGATCTTGTGTTTCGTTGACGTACGGGTGTTGAGTGATCGTTCACTAAGGCGGAGTGGACTCGAATTTGGCCACCAAATGTTGAATAGTCGACTTGGAAGGAAGACCATATACCTTATAAAAATGTCGAAAGCGCCCAACGTTGCTTCGAGAGAAGACCTATTTTCATAATAAACATATAGGAGGTAGAAAGTTAAAGAACAATATGGTTGGCACGAGCTCTCTTGCGATTGTTGCCGTCTAACGTCGAATCTTCTCGCAGTACTTCCTTGTATTGGCTTGGATCGGGATATCCGTAGCCGTACCTTGGCTACAACGAGGTAGTGGTAGGAGTCAATGTTGGCCCCTCGGAATGCTAGGATATCCTGTATACTGGAGAAGTGTCGTGCGTCGATCGCAATGTGGTCAATCTGGTTGACAGTTGATTGATCGGAGATTTCCATGTCCCCTTGTGGATTTTGAGATGTGTGAACTGCGTACTAGCTACCTGAACGTCTCTCCCCATAGCGAAACCGATCAGCCTGAATCCGTTGTCGGAGGAGGTGTCGTACAGGCTGTATCTCCCGATTATGCCACCAAATATGTCTTCTCTTCCTAGCTTGACATTCAAATCTCCTAAGACGGTTTTAATGCCATAGCCAAGGTACTGCTCATATGTCTTGTCCAAGAGCTCGTAGAATATGTCTTTGGTGTCTTCATCTTTCTCCTCTGTTGGGGCATGCGCGCATATTAGGCTTATGTTGGCGAATTTAGCCTTGATGCGGATTGTCGCGATGTGCTCGCTCACACTGTTGAAACTCAAGACTTTTTGCCTGAGTCTAGTTCCAACAACAAGTCCACACCCAAGTAGACACTGTCTTTGTTCTCGGTATAGCAGTCGCCGTAGTATACATCGCAGTCTTTTAGTTTGTGTTTGCCCTGTATATCCCATCGCACTTCTTGGCGATAATATCTGCCTTGCAGCAGTATATGACTTCCTCCAATTGTTCGGCTGCACGTGGTCTGCTAAGGGACCTAACATTCTGATACAGATCCGAAGTACGTTGTCCTTATTTCGTTTGCATGGGTTGTCAACAGTGAATCCGTCCGTATCTGAGGCTTGTTGGTGCTTCGCAACTAAAGGAAGTCACACCGATGGCAGAACTGAAAGGCCAGATCCTTTGTATAACTCCAAGGAAGGGGAGCCGGATAAACCGATTTTTACAGGCCTGGGCTCCGAATATGTCAAAGAAGCCCTATAAGGTGTTCACTAAGTAGTTCAACCTTACTGGAACTGAAGACGCCACCGTTGATTCCATTTCGAGAATTCGTCCGCTGCCGTCTGGATAACAAAGGGCGCCTTAATGGAAACACCTCTCCCCCCTCACTCTTTTGCTACCACCAACAACTTTCCACTGGGGTTAGAACCCATTGTCCAGTTGAGGTACTAGGCACCCGATGTTCACAGACCATATATTAAAACCCTTTGAACTTACTGAACAGTTTACCCAGCAGTTTACTAAAAATAATGTAAATTTTAATTATAAATAATAAAAGAACCGTGATTTTCAAAACAAAGTTAAATAATTTAGAAGCATTGTTAACGCGTAAGTCTATTTTTTTCTTCTATTTCTTAAAACTTAATTTTTTAACTTTTGTTTGGTTTTAATATAAGTTATTTGCTTAAGTGAGAAGTGGACAATTTTTCTTAAATTGTTGCCTCAACATCTGGCTCAAAATACGAGTTCTGCGTTACTCTTCAACATAGTATGTATACATTTTTAGGACAATATTTCAATAAAATTTGAAGTGCTTGAAAACTACAATAGATAGAAAAAAAAATATAAAAATTTTTGATGAACGACTTTTTTTGTTCATATATTAAAAGTCATAAAATCAAGCAAAATGTTCATAACTGAGGCATACTTTTTTATAATATAACAAAAGCAAAGAGAAATATAAGAAAATTCAATAAAACTTTATCAATTTTTCAAAGCTGTTTCTAGACAATTTGAGTGTTAGTAGGCAGATACGATAAGCTTTATAGTGAAATTCCTTTTGATTAAATATTTAATAGACACTCAAACCTAAATATAGATAAAAATAGCGACGCCATTTTGTTGTTGTCGGTTGGTTTTTGGGAATAAATCTGATTTATCCCGAAGCATCTGTTACTCACTAGATTATAATTCTTTTTTGTGTTTTCTTCTTCTTTTTTTCCACAAGAACAAATAATAAAAACAAAAAATGCTCACCAAAAATTTCAAAGAAAAAAAAAGCACACACAAAACAACAAAATATTATTTGCAACACATTTTGTTTATAGAATCTCAGCAATATGAAAGAATATATAATTAAATAATTGAATACATAATTAATCATCACTTCTTCACATCACAGAGAAACAGCAATCGTGTATAAGAGCTCTGAATAAAAGCGGTCCCGGTACTTGCTCCGACCCCTAACCAGGACCCGGCTAGCTCACACATTTGCGAAGGCACCCTTCTTCTATAAAGTAGGCATGTATATGTGTATACAAAATCTACAACTGCTGCCGCTATACCATCAAACAGAACTCACCTCGCCTTGCCTCTAGCGAGCCTATTTAACCTTTAATTTCGCCTTATTAAATTTGCATAAGTAATCTTTGCTGACTTTGCATAAAAGTTACGCAACAGCAGCAGTAGCAGCAGAAGTATAAACAAGCGGAACAGCAGCAAAGTTGCGCAAAGAAAAAAAGAAGAAGAGAATAATGGCATAAAATAAAAGGAGCAGCCAGGATAAAAATACAAAATTCGCAGGATTTTCTGCTTTCGTTTTTTTTTTATATTTTATTTATTTTTGTTTTTGTTTTTTTTTTTTTTTTTTGCAAGGAAAAATGAATAGGTACCAACCTACCTTACCTACCTACAACCCACAGGCAATATTGTTGTTTGCTTCTGATTATTATCCTAGGTGTGTTTCCCTGCATCTTATCCAACAGAACACCTCTCACCCGAACCAAATAACACACCACTATGACTATGGGGCTGGTGCTGGTGCTGGTGCTGGTACTGGTCTTGGGTGCTGCGGTACTTTGTAGCTGGAGCTGGAGCTACTCTTGTAAAGTTGTTTTCATCACCTGGTAGAATGGGAACGTTGGAAATCCTGATGACTTTTCACCTTTCTCCATGCTCTCTTATCTGAAAACATGATGATGATGACGATGGTGGGTATCCCGATCCCGATGATGATGGTGCTTGTGGTACTGGTGCGATGGCTCGCTATAAAGCTAGCTCTTTGCAAGGCGAAGGCTTCTTTTGCTTTTTAACACATTATGGGAGTTTGGGTTGGTGCGAGAGGGAATAATAAAAATCATGAAATCAGCATTTCACGAATGCTTAAAATTCCATTAATAAAAATACTGAAATGCTCGCAAGATAAATGATAAAGGAATTAGAAGGAGCAGGATTTTCTAGAATTATATGTATATACACATAAACACACACACACAAAAAATAGTATCTAGAAGGGAGCACGAAAAAAAAAGACTCTAATGAAAACCTCTCTTGGCTATATATGTCTGGATACAGCTTAATCCAAGACTGATGAAACATTAGAGAAAAATGATGTGTGTTTTTCTTAGATTTTATAGGACTTGTTTTTATGGCGAAGCGAATATAATAAAGTATACCAGAGTATTGTATAATATTTATGGTCTTCTGGGTTCAAATAAAAACCTTAGCTTTAATTTACCAAAAATAAGTTGTAGGTTATATATATGAATTTACCTATATACTTAAATAATAAAGGTACCTATAAACTGATTCCAAGAATGAGGTTAGATTACAAGGTCCACGTGCCGATACCGATGTCGAAGTCTTGAAGGCCTTAAGGGAATATTGAAGGTAGAGTAATAGTATTTGATGTTAGTTGGCCTTGGGGGTATATAGGAGGACCAATTTCAGAAAGAATTAGAAGCAGCAAGGACGGATCGAACTCCTGTATCAGACATCATCAGGTAAACAATAACAAAACAAAAATGCTTATTATGAGAAAATTTTATGAGTGCTAACTTAAGGAACCATCATTTGCAAATCGGATTGTGTTAGGAACCGTACATATTTGGCGGTGATTGTGTGTGATTTCGAACAAGATATTTTGATTGAACATGATTGCAATTAAATTGCGATTTGAAGACATCAATATTTGAATTTGTTTTGCTGTTTTGTTTGTGAAGTTAATTTTTAGATCAACTATTGATCACTATTTTTTTTCATAAATTATTGTTCTTTCAACATTTTATTTAAGAGCATCTAAAGAGCTCGGGATACGGGTCACGAAATTGAAAATTAGAAAGAACCAGGGCCTAGTGACAGACAGCTCTCAACGGTTTCCGTGTGCGAGTAATATTTACATGCCGAATCTGAACCGTTAACTAAACATTTTCAAAAGAATACAAATGGCTGTTCTCTTGTAAACAATTCAAACCTGTAAAAACAAACAACTAAAAATTGTTAATCAATTATTTTTGACTTATATATCCTTAAAACCAAGACAGATATTGACTTGAAATTTATTTCATGTTGTACGAAAATACTCAGACATAAATGCACTAATAATTTTTAACAGCTATCTATATCTGGTCCATACTCCTTCGGCTTGGATAGAAGTGAAAATTAGTTTTATACCCAAAGAAGGCAAATGCTCTCAAGTTATCCCTCAAGATCTACGGCCTGTAAGACTATCATCATTCCTTCTAATGACCTTAGAAAGATTGATTGATATACATTTTAGGTCAAGTATTGATACAAGACTTCTGTATACTTCTCAACATACTTAATATAAAGGTAAATCGGTGGAAATTAGGGTTACGTACACTAATACGCACCATCGAAGATTCCCTGCATCATGTAGAGAGATAACAATGGTTGCTTTCCTTGACATCGAAGTTGCTTTTAATAATGTGGACACATGTGCAATCACTTGTAGTTTTGAAAGTTCATTACTCCGTATTCCCACTTCAATCGAATTTGAAGGTGTATCAGCTAAGGTTACACTCCCTAAGTTTTGTCTTTTTGTCCTTTGTTGTTATATTCGAGCAGCCGAACAAATTAAAGCATACCAAGCCGCTGTTAATGCCATTGATTATCTGCTTGAACTAGTGCAACCTAATGATTTAATCATCGTTCTTGGAGACTTTAGTCTTCGCCATCCCAATTGGTCCACCTCAGATGATCAGACATCCTTCTTTCCTACTAACATCTCTTCTGAATCTGAATCGCTGTTCATTGATCGTCTGTCTGATTGTGGTCTTTTTCAACTAAATGGAGTAGCAAACTTTATGGGGAGACACCTCGATCTCATATTCTCATCTGATTGTGATAACTGTGTTGTCTCCCCGAGCCCTCATCTTCTCTCAACCTTGGATCGCTATCATCCTCCCCTTAATCTCTCCTTCCCCATTGAATTTGAAAACAACTTTTTTGAAATCTCTGCTCCCCCTTAGTACAACAGAGAGCTCCGTAGCCTAAGAAATACCCGTAACAAGCTTTGGAAGATCTTTTTACAGTCCAAATCTGATACTGATCACAACAACTATCTTCTCGCCTATAATTCTTTTTCTGAATTAAGGAAATTCCTTTATAACCAATACCTTAACCAACTGGAAAATAACCTTTGTAATGTTTAATTTAATTAAATTAACAGCATGCAAAATTAAAAAACTTAAAATAATTTGAACGTGCAATTTAAATATTTAAGCAAGCAAAGCAAAAGACATAAAAAAAAACATAACTTCTTCGTTTGACTTATTTATTCAGACTGTACTTAAGATTAAGACATTCATTTCAAAAGAAAGCTTTCTTAAAACAAAGAAACAATAGATTTTAAGTTCTGTACATAAAAACAGTTTAAATATCATTCGATCATTGAGTTATAATTTTATACATAAAATAGTTCATGTTTCGAACGAAACATATGTTCAAAGCTTTTCTTTTTATAAAATTTCTTTAAGCTGAACATAATATCGTAAATCAGCGTTGCCGTGATACATTATTTGTATTATTTAAATAAAGTTTAATTGTAAGAGATGAAGTCCCTTACACCTTCTTTCTGATGCAAGGAAATTTTTCAAGTTTATTAATGCCAAACGAAAATCTGATTGGTTTCCACCTTCAATGAGTTTCTCCAACATAATCTCCTCTGATCCAACAACCATATCAAATCTATTTGCTAATTACTTTAGCAAATCGTATACTGAACATCTGCATGATCCTGGTCCACACTACTTCAGTTATTTAGATGGTTGCACTCAAACCTCCCTTTCATCGTTTATAATAACTGAAGAAATGGTACTTGGCAAAATCGTAAGCCTCAAAGAAAACATTGGCCCTGGTCCTGATGGCGTCCCATCAGTTGTTCTAAAAAAATGTATGCATTCTCTGTCAAAGCCTCTAACTGCACTCTTTGAACTCTCTCTTTCCCAAGGTGTGTTTCCTCATGTATGGAAAGATTCATTTATATTTCCCATTTCCAATTCATAAACTGAAATTAATTGTTGACCTATTGCTAAACTTTCAGGCATTCCAAAACCTTTTGAAAGCTTAGTTTATGATTCCGTTTATTTCCATTGTAAGCCTTTATTCTTCCCCGCTCAACATGGTTTTCTTAAAGGTAGATCCACTACGACTAACTTAATTGAATTTATATCCAAAGTTTTGTCAGCTCTTGAGAATGGCAAAGAATTTGATGTTGTAAACACCGATTACAGCAAAGCCTTTGATAAAATAACCCATAACATAATTTATCTCTAAATTAGAGCTCTAGGCTTTCCATCTATATTTATAAACTGGATAAGCTCCTATCTTGCGAATAGAACTTATAGAGTCCTTTTCCGTAACTCAGTCTCTAGTTCTGGAATCTCACAAGGTAGTCACCTTGGCCCCCTTCTCTTCGTCTTATCTGTTAACGATGTTTGTCTTAAATTAAAAAACTCAGATATCCTAATGTTTGCGGATGATAAGAAAATTTGTAAGATTATCTCTACTCCATCTGAGTCCTTACTTTTACAAAATGATCTTAATATCTTTTTTGTTTGGTGCATGCATAATTTCCTAGAGTTAAATGTAGGTAAATGTAAACAAATGACCTTTTCGCGCAAACAAATCCCATCTCATAGAGTATACTACTTCCTTAATGACGCCGTCAACGTATTCGATTCCATTAGAGATCTTTGTATTATGTGTGACAAGCACCTGAATTTCCATTCCCATTTTGACCAAATTATTAATGAAGCTAATAGATCTCTCTGTTTTATTAGGAGATGGTCAAAAGATTTTTCCAACCCCTATGTAACTAAAGCGCTTTACATTTCCCTAGTCCGTCCTCATCTTGAATATGCATGTAAAGTATGGTCTCCTTTTTATGAAAACCATTCACTCAGAATAGAAAACGTTCAAAGACGTTTCGTTCGATTTGCCTTACGTGGCCTCCCCTGGGATAATACATCCAACTTGCCTCCTTATGCCGATCGACTAAAACTGATAGGTTTGCAGCCCTTATATATTAGACGCAAAAACGCTGATATTTTATTTGCTCACCGCACTAATTACGGGCACTATGAACTAATGTCCAGAATTCTTTGTCACTGCAACGCTGCTATGGTAGTCTTCGATTTCAACATTTCCAATGCTTCGCACGACTCCATCTGCGGCACTGGACATGTGGATACCCTACTCTACCTAACACTTCTTGATATATTTAGCAAACAAATAGCTGCAAGCTTTGCTTATCGCCTCAAAACTTCGTCGCAGTAAATTAAAATTAATATTATTATTATAACCAATTCCAAAGCACTATCAATTACAAATGAAAATGTAGCATTCAAATTTTTCATCATATCGAACCGATGAGAAATTCGAGATATAATTGAATCAACAATGACGAAAAAGGTGTTCCTCTTGAAATGTATTTCTTCGTCTGTTTTAATTTCCTCTCCGGCTCCTCGATTTTCTCCAAAATGTTTTATTAATTGCCTTTCTCAGTTCGATGGGAACAATTCTGGAACATGCCCCACCTCCAATCCAATAGAAACTGCTTTGCGTTCAGATAAAATTTGTTCCCATCCCATCGGAGATCAAGTTGTCGAGATTTCGAATTTCAACGTCAATAGTCATGTTTCCAAATCGAAGACATCAAATTTAGGCATATATTTTAAAACGCCATTTACATCTCTTCGAGCTTCTGCAGTTAAATTAATAACACTTAAGGCTTCTTATAATATTCTATGATTTTTCAGATGATTTGCTGTCCACTGCTTCAATTCTAGCTGACCATCATGTATTCCTAACGTTGAGCACTGCTGCTAAACAAGTTAAAACACTTTTGAACAACACCAAGAAATGTGATTGCGGCAGTACAACATTTCGCTATATACATATACATATACACACTTTGAAGTGATTTGATATCCTTCAAATCTTCAGTTAACAACTTATTCAAAATATTAATTAATTAATATTACGGAAACTGCTATTGAAAAACTTTTGCGTGGAATTTTTCGGTCCCCCGAAACCGAATCGAAATTTCATTCCTAGCAGAAACAAAAATAGAAGAAATAAACTCTATAAAAACAGAAACCGAAATAAATATTTGTGTTCTGTTTTTAGTTGCCGGGCCCCTTATTTTGACTTTAAACATTTTCAAAATAAATTAAATTTGAAATGTACGTTAAATCAAATAAGAAAAGCGAAACAATTTATAATAACTTTCTATCAATAGTTCAGAGTTGCCCAATTTATCATTTAATATTAACAAAAATGTAAGCCAATAATAATCAGGAGCCCAGTTCGTCAAGATTGTGACTGATAGATTGGTAGATAACATGCAAAAATTTGCCCGATCCAGGTAACACAATACATCTTGGCCTACAATAGATTTAAAGATTTTTGAACAGATCGCATATAAGCTCCATAATCGATGTTATAAACGGACCCTGTCTAGACACTTTAAAATAGTTTTCATTTAGATTAGAAGAATACCTCAAGATTCATGTGGTATCATAATCGGTCATCAAGCTGGCTCAAGTATGTCCTCCTCCATCACTCTAACCTAACCTAACCTATAAAAAAATATTGTTTCTAACAATAATGCCAGAGGTCTTGGTTTCAAACCATCTAAAGTTTTTTTTTCACGGGTACTGCACCTTGCGAGGAATTGACAAACCCTACAAAAGTAATTCTTGTCATGAAAAGTGGTTTCTTAAATTAGGCTTTCCTAATCGGCTTAAAATTTTGGGTCCCCTCCATCCCTGACAACATTACTCTCACACATGAATGGTTGCACTAGGCCCTGGTTGTCAATGGATTGTTTCGCCACATAATTTTTTTGTTTTCATTTTTTTTTTTTGTATTACCCGTGGCATGATGGTTAGTGCGTTGGACTGTCATGCAAGGGGTCTTGGGTTCAATCCCTGCCTGTGCAACTTTAATCTAAAAAAAAAAAATTTCGCGGGTACTGCCTCTTGCGAGGAATTGACAAATTCTTGTCATGAAAAAGTGTTTTCTCAAACTAGCCGTTCGGATTCGGCCTAAAATTGTAGGTCCCTTCCATTGCTGACAACAGTACTCGCACACAGGAATGGTTGAGAGTTGTAAGTCACTAGGCCCTGGTTCACAACGGACTGTTGCGCGTCCCCATTTGATTTTTAAATTTTAAGGCAACTAATCTATAGAACCTTTGTGTTGAACTGAAATTTCAATACTTGTACGAACCAAAAATGTTGCTGCGACCAAAATTTCATCGGTTTAAAAAAAGCATGTTTTTAGTCAGTAGACAAAATATTTCTTCAAGAACTTTAAAATCGTTTAAAATAGTGGCCATTTGTGCCACCACGATATTAGAGAAGTACAAAAAAGTGGGTCCCCCGATTCCTTCCGTCTGTCTGTCTGTCATCGCCCCTTCAGTCCAAACCAGTTTTTGGAAAATAAAGTTTTGAGCCGATTCACGTCAGGACTTTTTTTTCCATATTCTTAAGACTTAAAATAATTTAAATATAAAATCGAAAGTTCAAACTTTCTCAAAAACTAACATATAGATGTTATTAAAATTTCGCTATTTTGTTTGGACCATCCTTTACGCGATAACCTGTATCAATATTTTCTACTCAGAGTGTTGAAAGCTGGTTAAAATGAAATCCAAAAAACTCTTGCAATGTCCCAAAATTTCCGTCCTTATCACAAGGACATTAAAAAAATAAAGTTAAAAAAAAAAACAGATATTAAATATACTTTCCATTTCCACAACTGCCCTGACCGTTTAATCTTAAATAGGTATCTTAACTTCCATTAAATCCCATCCTAACAAACGAAAAAATAAAACATGAACATAACATCTTTCCGGTTAATAAATCGCAAACTTAAATACAAATAAGCCCTTGAAAAAAAAAACAAGAAGATCCTCAAACCGCACAAAGAACCAAACCAGAACGTCAATAGACCAAGTGCAAACTAATGATGATAATGATGATGCTCATCATTCGAGAGATGAGTATGATTTAGCAAAATTTTCCAAAGGATATACGAGTACACTTCCTCCTTCCATTCCCATAGTGTGATGCTTAACAAATAACATCCATTTGCCATAGATGACGGATGAACATGGACATGGACACACTCTAACACTAGACTTCCTTCGAAGGGCCTTCGAACTCACATTTTGGTGGGAAGATGGGCAGGGCAGTGCAGGACGTCTCGACTCTTATAAGACGAGAAGAAGAAGAAGAAGAAGAACGAATTTAGCTAAGATGATGTATGTGCTTTGCTTTGTCGTGTCGTGTTCTTCTTATCCTTTTGGCCAACCTAAAGAGATATCCTTCTACAAAATCTATAATAAATTCGTAGTATACTCCCTGCGATGCTAAAGTGAAGATTTTGGCTCTATTAGTGATGCAGTTTGCTTAGGGAGTATAATAATATAGCTCTTTTAGTGAAAGTTAAGTTCAGAAGCAAAAAATAAACCCAGAACATTTTCCAAGAACTGCTTAATTCAATGAAAGATTCGCATCAAGTTAAGGAATTTCATTAGGGGCCTCTTGGAGTGAAGTGAAATTGAAGTCATTAATCATGTTGACTTGTCACTTTGGTACACAATTCCTTAGATTTTTGCTTGATTTTCTTTTTGTTGGTGTTGTTGTTGTTGTTTGCTTCACTTTTTTAACATAAAGATGTTATTTAGCTCAAATATAAGATTTTTGTTATCCTCCTATTTTTAAGTGGAAGAAATGATGTCATTTTGATCAGATCAACGAGGGTGCAAAAATAAGAATATATAGCACGACTATTTACGTACATATACAATAATTTTATAAGAATTGAATTTGAATTTAGAAATTCACAACGTGACAGCAGTTTTCTGCTCTGCGCTTGCAGCTGATGGGAATGAGAAAGGGATATCTTTATCTCTAACCATTATCATTCATTATTTTGTCTTGTCCTTGTTTAGAGGCGGTAAGCCGCAAAAGTTTTTTTTGATTTCCACCATTTTCCATTATTTGAAAATGAACATCAGAACCAACAACGTCAGACTTCAGACGTGAATGACAAGAGAACATCAACCGCACCCCCTCCTCCACCCCCAACCCTTACTATGTTTTACTGACTTTCTATAAATACGAGAACAACCACATCTATTTTGGCTCGGGGGTATGAATCATTCGAAAGAAATTAAGGGTGACCGTTTCTTGGTTCTATATTTTTTGTATGAAAAACTTCAAAATCACAAAACTTGGCAAAAATCCTTGTGAATAAACTCAACTATACATTTCATTTTTTATATTATATTTATATTAGATATATTAAACTGTATTTTTGCGTATCCAACATTTGGTGGAATTTGGGGTTTTGACAGATTAAAAATTTAAGAATTCGTACTTTTAAGTTTTCTTTTATCTTCAATGCGATGACACCCTCTCAAAGCTGATTTGTTAACTTCCCATAAGAAGTAATTGTAATCGGTCTGATTTGTGGAATTGAAAATGTTGACATTTCTCGAGGATTCAAGTTCAATGTCTGTGCGTGCGTGTGTGCGTACGTTCGTACGTCTGTAGGTTAGCGACGTTTTTTTCGACATCCATAGCTCAAGAACCAGTAGATATATGTTGTGGTGGTTGTTTTTTTTTTATCAAAGCAATTTGAAAAAAGTAAACATTTCAGTGATAACAAACAAATATTTTTTTGGAAATAATTCCAATTAACTGTTTTTTTATTTTATAAATCAAAAAAATGAAAAGAAAAAAATATTTGTCACCTCGAAAATAATTGTATGAACAAAAAATAATTGTATCTCCAAAAGAATTTTGTAAAACGAGGATTAACGTTTTTGACACCTCGTAAAATGTTGAGAAAAATCGAATCGACACTTTTTTTTATAAAAAATAAAAACCTAACAAAATATTACTCAAAGTTGGTAAAAATTGATTTTCGACTCAAATATCTGTTCAAAACTTTGAGATATTCGCTTCAAACTAATTTAATCTTTTACAAAATATTAAAAAAAATAAAAAAAAAAAGAGGCTGGGATGCGACCCACACTGATAACTTCCCATCCCGTATGTCGATTTGTCTTGCTTAAAAGTTTGTCTATATGAACCCGTATCAATTTTTACCAAATTTGCGTACTATTTTTTGAAGATTTTATTTTTTATGAAAAAACGGACTGATTTTTATATAAAAATTACTGAATATTGAAAACAATATTTTCTGTGAAATAAAGTTAATTTGAAGTCAATATTTTTAATTTTTGAAAAGCTATTTGAGCCGAAAGTAAATTTTTACCAAGTTTTAGTATTGTTTTTTTTTAGAGCTTTATTTTTTGTTAAAAAAACTGTTAATTAGAATTTTTTTTAAAAATTTTACCAAATGTTGAAAAGAATATTTCTTATAAGATAAAATTATTTTGAAGCCAATATTTGAAATATTTGAAGAGATATTTGAGTCGAAAATCAATTTTTACCAACTTTTATACATTTTTTTTTAGGTTTTTATTTTTTGTAAAAAAAATGTGAATTCGATTTTTCTCAAACTTTGTTCTAATGTTGAAAACAATATAAAATTAGTAAGAAGCTATTATCTCAAAGTTTTTAAAAGATATTGAGTCGAAAATCATTTTTTACCAAATTTTGTTAATTTTTTTCGGTTTTTAATTTTTTGTAATAAAACTGTTCATTCGATTTTTTTCAAACTTTAACTGAATGTTGACAACAAGATTTTTTAAAAGATAAAAGCAAATTAAAGCCAATATCTCAAATTTTTGAAAAGATGTTTGAGTCGAAAATCAATTTTTACCAACTTTTATACATTTTTTTTTAGGTTTTATTTTTTGTAAAAAAACTGTCAATTCGATTTTTCTCAACATTTTTCAAAATGTTGAAAACAATATTTCTTATAAGATAAAATAAGCTTGAAGCCCAAATTTCAAGTTTTTGAAAAGATATTTGAATCCATATTCAATTTTTACGAACTTTGAGTAATGTTTTTTTTAGATTTTTATATTTTATAAAAAAAAACTGTTATTTAGATTTTTCTCAAAATTTTATCAGATGTCACACATTTTTCTTCGTTGCACTAAATTGTTTTAGAGATGAAATCATTATTTCAGTCGTAAAACTTTTTAGGTGACAATTTTTTTTTCAGTTTTATTGATTTATAAAAAAAACCGTTGTATCGATTTTTTTTTAAATATACTTGTTTGGTATCACGTTAGAATATATTATATAAAATTTAATTCAAGTCTCTAGCGTTTTTGGTTCGTAAGATATTTAGGGTTGACCAATATTTTCACCTTTTTTTAAACTGCTATGGTAAAAAAACCACCCACGCAATTTTCTTGAGAGCCCTTTCTGCATCTTTCTGCCTTATTGTCTGTATAACAAAATTTATTTGAAGTTGATATCTCTTCTGGTTCTTGAGCTATGGACGACGAAAAACGTCGCGAACGTGCGTACACACGCACGCACAGACATCTTTCTAAAAATCTTTTATTTCGAGTCTAGGGACCTTGAAACGTCGAAAAATGTCAAAATTTTCAATTTGACAATTCGGACCCATTACAATAACTTCCTATAAGAAGTTAAAAATTAATACAAATTTGTTAAAAATTGATTTTCGTATCTAATTTTTTTTCAACAAATCAACAAATAAGATATTGGCTTTAAACTTCTTTTATCTTTTAAATCAGTAAGATTTTGAGAAAAATCGAATTGACTTTTTGTTACAAAAAATAAAATTCTAAACAAAAAATGAATAGAAATTCGTTTTTTAAAAATTGAGTATCCAAATATGTCTAAATAGTGATAACTCGTAGTTTCAATTATTTTAGATTCTTTCTCAAAACCGTCAAAAATAAAATACTGTAGTCGATCATCTTTCACAATTCTGGTCACACTATTATTAAGTTCAACTTCTGAATGAATAAAGTTCTATTTGGCTTCCTGAGAGAATAATGAATTGGCTTCCATAGTATATCTAAATTAAATCTTCCGAAGATTAGATACTTTTTTGTATGTCACAATGACAAGAACGGAAGGGGGAGGGGACGAGTGGAAATGGTATGGATGTATTCATATCACCCAACCCACCACGACCGACATTGACGACAACGCGGCAGCCAGTATTGTGGTACCCTGTGTCACCCCATATAAATACATGTATATAAACTTGGCCGGATATTTTCCGGCCATTGTATTCTTTGTTTCTTGAATTTCCGTTCCCGTCCATCAGTGGCTCTGACTGTTCTAAAACCGGAAAGTTGTATTTCAGTTTTACTACGGGTATATCAAACTATACAAGAAGTATTGTTCTCCATCGCCGCCGCCGCCGCTGCCGTGCGTCGCCACTGCCACCCCGCGCCAAAATCCATATCGAAGAAAATTAATGTAAAAACGTTTGATTGACATGCGGATGATTGAATGACTAGCTCAGATAAACTGGCTGTTGTTGTCCTTATACGCCCGAAAGAGGGGTGTTCAGCAAAACAAAACAAAGTAAAAAAAGAACGTACTATATTTTGATGTAATACAAGTCACCCTCTTGCAAGTTTTCTTTTAATAAATCATCGCGTTTGGCAAATCCTTCAACTTGTATGGCGACCACGTATGCATCCTGCCTGCCTGATGTTGGCGGCCTCCCCAGACTATGATGGTTAGGTAGGTAGTATATGCCTGATGATGGCTGACATAGCTTGCGATTTTTCCAACCCTTTCGCAAGATATCATTTCTGCTGCTGTTGCAAGAGCAAACGACGACGAAGAACGACGACCGACACGACGACGGCAACGACTTGTCCGGAATATTTTATATTTTCCGCTATAGTTTTGAAGGACTTTTACAACATTCGCTCTTTTCCTTGCTGAAATTCTGATATGTAAGGAAGTGGAAGGACCTTGTGATGCCAGACCTTTTAAAAGGAAGGAGAATAGTTTTTTTGTTCTCTTTCTCTTTTCTTCAATCATCTATAACCGACCGACTGACGACTAAGCCTTGTGTTGCATATTTGATTGATGAGTCATTTGCGTGTGGTAATTCAAGTTCTATTGCATTGCCATTTCTTGAAAATTCCAGACGCTTCTATTGCTATACGCTATGTCTGGTCTAGAAGTTTTTGGGGGTCAAATAACCATCATCAGCTGAGTTATAAGACGTGGGTGCACGATGAACATTTAGGTTCCTATTTTTATCCTTTCTACTGAAAAAACTGCCAACACGGAATGACAACGCTCCGGCACTCGACTTTGGATATTACGTGAGTTTTTAACTTTTTCTTCGTCTGATTTCAGTATCAAGGTTTACTACTGCTTTTCGCAGACTTTATGGAATGGAACAAGTTTTGGTAAGAAAATCTTATCATAAGATATCGATCCTAACTATTTTTTCTTGAAATTTAAGATTAAGGACATTTTTTCAATTAGGAAATAATCATTTTAGAAGCAAATCAAAATATCAAAAGTGAAAATTCCTTCCGCTGAAATCACTTTTTCAATCATATTCTTAAAGTCATCATTCATATTGGGTTATGTTTGTTCACATTTTCAAAATTGAAATATATAAAATTAAATCGAATTACATGGGCATCGATGATCAATTCTTCAATTTCTATTGTTAATTTTATTGTAAGGAAGGTTGAAGGACACTGACACACATCTGTTTTGATTTTTCAACCCCAAAAACCGACAGAACATCCAAGAGATTGCGGGTTGAGAGATGAAAACCTAAAACCGCAACATATTATTGAAACGACAATATGTATATATGAAGCAAAAATATTGAAACTCACTCAGCTGTTAATCTGATTATATCAATTGATTTATAAGGATTCATCACATTCACATATATTATAAGTCGGTACATGATTGAGCCTGGTATAAGTAGGCACCCATTCCACTTAAGGACATTATTATTGTTATGTAGCAGCAGTTGTTGTTATATGTTGTCCACAAGACCACAGGTTTTTGGTTGTAAGTATATACAAGAGAACAAGAAAGGGATAAAAGAATCAATTAATTTATTACATCCTTTCATATGTCTATGGATAAAGATATGGATGAATCCTTTTTCTTTTTGTTCAATTATTTGACAACTTTGACAGGTTGATGAACATTTTGTGATAACAATTCTTAGAGATGACAAAAAGAAAAACGGAAGAAATCAAAAGAAAAATTCTGGCACAGCTGATGATGGACTTAAATATCGTTCGGTCCAAAAAAAACATGAAAATCCTTTTTATCCTTTTCGTTTCTCGCTTCGAATGAGTTCAAGAAAGAACATTTTACCATTTGGTTAGTGACAACAGGTAGCACTTTGTCTCCTTAGCCACCGAATTTTTAACAGGTGCTGTAATTTTATGGGTTATCTACCAAATACAGGCGGTTCCATTTTCTTAAAAATAAATGCAGGATTAAAGATAGGTACCTGCTGAGCAACTCAAAAAAAAAGATGACACAACATCACTAATTTTGTAATCAAATTAAAGAAGTCTTCTCTTCTGTAAGGTTGGCGCCATAAGATTGTGAGAAAAAAAATTATACGAGTGATGGAAATATTAACTCAAAATCGGGGGTAATGTCTAAAAAAAATTATAGACATATCAGTTACAAACTGGGACTTGACTCTTTTTAAATCTCGATATTTCGCGGATGAAAATACAATTTTGTTTTTCTGAAACAATAGTTAAAAGTTATAAACCATCCTTTTGTATATGATAAAATAAACTTGATTTCAAAATCTGTTTTTGTTCCAGAGCAATTTTGGTCGAAAATCGTTTTTTAGAGGTGACTAATAAAATAACTTTGAAATCAATATCTTCATTTATTCAGGAGATATTTAATCAAAAAATCCATTTTTTGCTGCATTTTATCAATATCTTTCATTGTTGTCAAGATATTGGAGTCAAAAAGCAGTTTTTACCAAATTTTAGTATAGCATTTTGTTGTTTTAATTTGTTTTTAAAATACGTCACGTTATGTTTTGTTTGCAAGTCTTTTTAATGAAGAAGACATTTTTTGATTTAGGCCGATTTGGTATTACGTCAAAACGTATAATATACAATTTAATTTTAGTCGCTAGCGTTATTGGTTCGAAATATATTTGATGTCAACCAACACACAGGTATCTCTCACACTTGGTGGATATGTTAATAATCAAAACTGTCGTATTGGGGTTCTGAGAATATTTAAGTATTTGAAGAGAGGACATTACATACACAAAAAATTTACTGTTTGGATCGCTTTTTGGTCCGGACTAGACTTTACTTCTTCGAAAACGACAATGGAACGACTGTCGCCGTCAATTGGGAGCGTTATGGTCATATGATAACCGATTTCTATTTTAGATTTTATTAACTTCCCATAGCAAGTTATTGTAATGGGTCCGATTTGTCAAATTGAAAATTTTGACATTTCTCGACGTTTCAAGGTCCCTAGAGTCGAAATAAAAGATTTTTAGAAAGATGTCTGTGCGTGCGTGTGTACGTACGTTCGTACGTCCGTACGTCCGTACGTTCGTACGTTCGCGACGTTTTTTTCGTCGTCCATAGCTTAAGAATCAGAAGAGATATCGGATTCAAATAAATTTTGTTATACAGATTACAGATAATAAGGCAGAAAGATGCAGAAAGGGCTCTCAAGAAAATTGCGTGGGTAGTTTTTTTACCATAGCAGTTTAAAAAAAAGGTGAACATTTTGGTTAACCCTTAATATCTTACGAACCGAAAACGCTAGAGACTTGAATTAAATTTAATATAATAGACTGTAACGTGATCTCAAAGAAGTATATTTTTTGAAAAAAATCTATCTAACGGTTTTTTTTTCCTAAATCAAAAAAACTGAAAAAAAAATTTGTCACCTTCTAAATTTAACGACTAACATATGATTTCATCTCCAAAACAATTTTGAGCAACGAAAAATAATGTTTTAAAAATCCGATAAAATTTTGAGAAAAATCGAATTGACAGTTTTTTTTATAAAAAATAAAAATCTAAAAAAAACATTACTCAAAGTTCGTAAAAATTAAATATCGATTCAAATATCTTTTCAAAAACTTGAAATTTATGCTTCAAGCTTATTTTATCTTATAAAAAATATTGTTTTCAACATTCGCTAAAATTTTGAGAAAAATTGAATTGACAGTTATTTTTACGAAAAATAAAAACCTAAAAACAAAAATTAATAAAAGTTGGTAAAAATTGATTTTCGACTCAAATATCTTTTCAAAACTTTGAGATATTGGCTTTAATTTACTTTTATCTTTCAAAAAATATTGTTGTCAACATTCAGTAAAATTTTGAACAAAATTGAATTGACAGTTTTTTTTATAAAAAATTAAAAACCGAACAAAAATTAACAAAAGTTGGTAAAAATTGAATAGGGATTAAAATATCTTTTCAAAAACTTGAAAGTTAGACTTCAAACTTATTTTATCTTATAAGATATATTGTTTTAAGCATTCTGAAAGATGTTGAGAAATATCGAATTGACAGTTTTTTTTACAAAAAATAAAAACCTTAAAAAAAATTTATAAAAGTTGGTAAAAATTGATTTTCGACTCAAATATCTTTTCAAATCTATAAAATATTGGCTTCAAACTATAATTTTATCTTATAGAAAATATTGTTTTCAACATTCGTTAGAATTTAAAAGAAAATCGAATTGACGGTTTTTTTTTACAAAAAATAAAACTCTAAAAAAAAAACAATACTAAAACTTGGTAAACATTTACTTTCGACTCAAATAGCTTTTCAAAAATTCAAAATATTGGCTTCAAACTTATTTTATTTTACAGAAAATATTGTATTCAATATTCAGTGATTTTTATATAAAAATCCAACAGTCCCATTTTTTCAAAAAAAATAAAATCTATAAAAAATAGTACGTAAATTTGGTAAAATCGATACTAGTACATATAGACAAACTTTTAAGCAAGACAAATCGACAGACGGGATGTGAAGTTATCAGTATGGGTCACATCCCTCTTTTTTTTTATGAAAAAAACAGACAGTTGGATTAAAAACCAAATTACTGAATATCGAAAACAATATTTTCTGTAAAATGAAAAAAAAGTTTAAAGACAATATTTTTAAATTTTAAGTCGAAAGTAAATTTTTACAAAGTTTTAATATTGTTTTTTTTTTTCGTTAGGCTTTTATTTTGGGTAAAAAAATTGTCTGATGTTCAAATGGTAGACATGTGCATTCAAGAGCACACAAGCGTCCACAGGTTTTCCTCAAAACCCACCTCTATCTATTAACTCCTACTCTTACCTTAACGCGGTGAAAATCGGGTGCCTAGTACGTCAACTGGAGATTAGGTTCTAACCCCAGTGGAAAGTTGGTGGTGGCAGCAAACGAGAGAGGGGGGGTAGACGTGTTTCCACTAAAGCACCTCTCCTTATCCAGACGGCAGCGGGCGAACTCTCGAGATGGAATCAACGGTATCTCTACAGTTCCAGTAAGGTTGAACTACTTAGTGAACAACTCCTAGGGCTTCTTCGACATTTTCGGAGCCTAGGCCTGTAGGGAGCGATTTATCCGGCTCCCCTTCCTTGGAGTTATACTAAGGATTTGGCCCTCCAGGTTGCGGGTTGTGCCATCGGGGTGACTTACTGGCCACGTAAAAAATACTTTTAGTTGAAAAGCACCAACAAGCCTCGGATACGGACGGATTCACTGTCGACAACCCACGCAAAAGAAATAAGGACAACGAACTTTGGATCTGTACGTGGAATGTTAGGTCCCTTAACAGACCACGTGTAGCCAAACAATAAGCGGAAGCCCTAAACTGCTGCAAAACAGATATTACCGCCATCCAAGAAGTGTGATGAACCGAGCAAACGCGAACTAGAAGACAGCGAGAACAAAGACAGCGTCTATTTGGGTGTGGATATGTTGTTGGAACTAGACTCAGGCAAAAAGTCTTGAGTTTCAACAGTGTGAGCGAGCACATCGCGACAATCCGCATCAAGGCTAAATTCGCCAACATAAGCCTAATATGCGCGCATGCCCCAACAGAGGAGAAACATGAAGACACCAAAGACATATTCTTCGAGCTCTTGGACAAGACATATGAACAGTGCCCTGGCTATGACATCAAAATTGTCTTAGGAGATTTTAATGTCAAGCTAGGAAGAGAAGACATCTTTGGTGGCATAATCGGAAGATACAGCCTGCACGACACCACCTCCGACAACAGGATTCAGGCTGGTCGATTGCGCTGCGGGGCGAGACGTTCTGGTAGCTAGTACGCAGTTCACGCATCTCAATGTCCACAAGGGGACATGGAAATCTCCTGATCAATCAACCGTCAACCAGATTGACCACATTGCGATCGACGCACGACACTTCTCCAGTATCCAGGATATCCGAACATTCCGAGATGCCAACATTGACTCGAACCACTACCTCGTTGTAGTAAAGGTACGGCTACGGATATCCCGATCCAAGCGAAAACAAGGAAGTACTGTGAGAAGATTCGACGTTAGACGGCTACAATCGCAAGAGACTGCCATGTCCTTTTCCGATTGAGTCTCCAATAACCTCTTAAGGAGTCCTATGCTTCCCGCATTAAGCATTGAAAACCAGTGGCAACATTGCCTTGCAGCCGTCAGAGATGCCGCCTCTGAAGTGCTTGGTTTCACACGGCCACCACAGCGAAACCCCTGGTTTGACGACGAATGCCGGCAAGCGCACGCAGCAAAACATAAGAGGCATACAAAACGGCGCTGCACAAAAGGACTAGAGCTGCTCGCGAGCTCTACATGCAGAAGAGTAGAGAGGAACACCGGCTTCTTAGACGGAAAAAAAGAGAGCATGAGAAATGCGCGATCGAGAAGATAGAGAGATGTCACAGCAGGAAAGAGGTTCGTAAATTTTATCAAAAACTAAGGAAAACCTCCCAAGTTTACAACCCACGAACCCAAGCCTGTAAGGACGATGAGGAGAACACGGTAGTGGAACCACAGTCTATGTTGAGAATATTTAAAGACTACTTCTCCAAATTATATAACAGCGATGACGAACCGAATTCCGCTGTAAGGGAGATAGAACCACTCAACCTCGGCGACGCAGATCAACAATTCCGCCTACCCGACCTCGACGAAGTGAATATAGCTTTATCTGAACTGAATTCAAACAAAACTGCTGGGGCTGACGGCATTGCTGCCGAACACACTACGTCAGATCTTGGAAAAAACCCAGGAGCTTCAAATCGATACCCACCATCTCTTTATCGATTTTAAAGCCGCGTATGACAGCATCTATAGGGAAGAGCTCTACCGAGTAATGTCCAGTTTTGGCATCATTGTCAAACTTATCTTTTTGTGCAGAATGACGATGGAGAATACACGCTGCTCTATCAAGGTCGGAAAAGATCTCACCGATGCATTTGATGTCAAAAAAGGTTTTAGACAAGGCGATGCGCTGTCATGCGACTTCTTCAACAGCGTTCTGGAAAGAATTGTGCAAAACTCAACCGTCAACACTAGAGGCACAATCTTCCAAGAGTCCATCCAATTACACGGATACACAGATGATATTGAAATAATTGGAAGATCAAAGCGGCGGCACAGTAGAGCAGGACCGCGACTCTGGTGGCGCACCAAGGTGGGGAGGACCTCAACCAACTTGGCGTGCGAAACTGGAGACAGCTAGCAAGAGACCGAGCTGGCTGGAGACGCATGTTGGTCGAGGACCAGGTCCGCCCCGGACTGTAGCGCCACCTTAAGTTAGTAAGTAAAAAAACTGTCAATTCGATTTTTCTCAAAATTTTTCCAAAAGTTGAAAACCATATTTTTTTAAAGATAAAATAAGTTATAAGCCATTAATTCGATAATACAATAACCCAAAAAATACTTACGCAAAATTTGAATTTAGCTTAAGCTTGAATTACAATATTGATTTCATACTTTAAAGCTTTTTAAATTCACATTTTTGATTATTACAATAACTTCCAATGCAATAATTATTAAATATTACTTCCATGCGAAATTATCAGTTTATGTCACATTTAAGTCTAATACAATAAATAAGCCATGCTTCAATCAATCGTAAAGGTCCCACATTAAATAAACCATTTTTACTCTTCAATGAAATGAGCTGACTTTAAAAAAAATATTCTCAAAATACACCGTTAATTAAATTTTTGTTTACTTTGACAGAGCTATGAAAAAAATTAAATATTGTGTCGAAGAAGATATGAGTCTTTCTCTTTATAAATTATTTTCTATCTAAGCTTATTCCTTTTTTAACCAAAAGTATAATAGCTCCAATTGTTCAACAAAATGAGATAAGATGCTGAAGCTTATAAATACAAACACACACACAAAGTAATAATAAATAATTGCAATGTTATTCTTTCCTTTTTTCGTCTATTTTTATCCTTTTGAATGCGTGAATGTATGTACATATGTATAGTATATACGTTTAAGCAAGTTTATCTGTTCCTTAATAATAATATCCCTAAATGATAGCATCACAATAAAAAAAATGTGGGGAGCCCTTTAAGTAACCTGTCCTTATACGCTTTGACTTCCTTCGCTCGCTATAGCTTTGTTGAGTGAAATATTTTTTTTCGTCCTTTTCTTAGAATTTCATGGCAAACAATGACACAAGAAAAAATAAAATGAAAGAAAGGATAATGATGCGAAATGTGGAAGCCTTTGTATACAAAATATCCTGAATGAAAATGAAAAACGGGAATGCTATGAAAAATCGACTTAAAGTCAAAATATTGTTAACCCTTAAGAAAATAAAAAAAGTCCTTTTGTACCTACCTTTATACTATCTACCTACATTTTCGTCCTCATCGTTGTCGTGTAGTGGGTCTGAATCCTCTGGCTGACGATTTTTTCGTTTTTTCTTTGTGTTGTTGTTGTTGTTGTTGTTGGAAATGTGTATATGATTGTCAAATTGAATAGACAGAATTATAAGAATATTCGCATTGAAGAGCATACGTAGTACACAGAGAGATGAAAACGTTTCGCTAAAGTTGATAATTGTGGAGATAATAATTCCTTCATTCAAAACATAAAAACCTACAAACCGTTAAACATACATATGCATAAATAAATAGAAGAATCTTTTATGGGAATGAATATGGTTATTATAATGATATGAATATAAGTGTGAATGCTAGAAGAAAAAAGGGTTGCGGATGATATAAATTCATTTTCAGGAAGCCACTAGGGAAATATTTGTTTGTATAGTACCTACCAACCTACCTACCTACCCCATCTATGAATACTTTTGAGTATACAGCATGACACAAAAAGAAAATAATAATAATAAAATAAATAAACTCACTTGAGACACTTTGCTTTTTATAACGTGATTGAGTGCAATAAATCGCAAACGTTTCTCATTTTCCATCAACAATAATAAACCGAATAAATGGAGTTTTTCTTTGGTTGCTAGAGGAGAGCTTTGAATGCGCTACAAGTGGATTCGACAATTGGCTAAATTGACAATGGCTTATAAAGGATTTTAAAATAAATTTGTTTATATTGGCACACACCACATGCAACTGACATGCAATATGGACTTAATATAGGAACTCATCAAGGGTGAAGGGTGAGACATTTTTTTCTTAGAAAATCGTTCATAAGGGAAGTTGATTTTACTTCTAGGAAGAAAAGCTTCTGAACTGATTTTATTCTCCATTCAAAAATTAAGTATTAAAAAAAAACAAGTAATGTAATTTTCTTATATAAACGTGGGTATTTCATCTAATTCAACTATTACAGGAGCTGTAACTAAGGAAGATCGTATGGTCGCTGTTCGCTCTGGAGCCCTTTTCGATCAGTTAGTTGATATGCGTGAAAGTTCTGCATATTATTGGCTATTTGACAATTTTTTCCTACACCCATAAAAAATGTTACCTTTGGTACGACGCGTAACAAAGTTGCTAACTTAGGTTTTCAGACCTATAACCCCTGTAGGTGATGATCCCTAACGGGACATAGGTCCTCACCTACTCCTACGCGCTACAGTGTTCGGTTTCCGAAAATGTGTTCAAACTTCTTCCAGCTCTTCCCCAATCTCAGTGATTCCTCCTCGACTCTTTAACTTGTTGAGTGAGCGAATTCCGCTTTCTTCTTCTCGAAGGTGCTACTTTCAAGTTCGTATAATAGTGTCCGGGTTTCGTGATACGTTTTTCTATATACTTACTTACTTGCTTAAGGTGGCGCTACAGTCCTGTGTGAACTAGGGACCAACAAACTTCTTCTTTTATCTCAATCCTTAGCTAGATATCTCCAGTTTCGCGTTCCAAGTTGGGTGAGTTGGTGAGCCACCTGATTCGCGGTCTTCCTCTACTGCACTGCCCTGTTGGTGTGGATTCGAAGACCTTCCGGGCTGGAGCATTGTTTTTCATGCCCTCTATACGTGACACAGCCATCTTAGTCGTTGGACTTTTACCCTGTACAGCCCGTACAGCTCGTCGTTCCATCTTCTCCTCCACTCAACTTCGTTGAATACGGGACCGTAGATCACACAAGAACTTTTCTTTCGAAACGAGCCAAGTTGCTTTCATCCGCTTTTGCCATAGTCCATGCTTCTGCAACGTATAGCAGGATAGGGATAATATAGCGACCCTTTGGTCTTTCGAGAGAGGATTTTGCCACTCAATTGCTTTCTTAGCCTAAAGAAACAGCGGTTAGCACGAGTTATTCTTCGTTTGATCTCAGCGCTGAAGTTGTTTTCTGCGTTTACAGCGGAGCCGAGGTAGACGAAGTCCGTGTTGTAGGTCCTTTCTTGACGAAAGCATGTAGGTACTTTGTTTTGTCCTCATTAACCGTAAGACCCATTTTGGCCGACTCTGCCTCAATACTCACAAAAGACCAATTTACATCAAGCTGAGTTCTTCTGATTATTAATTGGACAGACTTTTGAAAGATAGTGCCTCTAGTGTTGACGTGTGAGCTCTGCACTATTCTTTCAAGTACGGCGTTAAAAAAAATCGTATGACAGCTCATAAATAAATAAATTGGGTGGCGCGACAGTCCGTTGAGAACCAAGGCCCAGTGACTTACAACTCTCAACCATTCCTGTGTGCGAGTTATGTTGTCAGGAATGGAGGGGACCTACAGTTTATATGCCGACTCCGAACGGCTAATTTTGAGAAAGCACTTTTTCATGACAATAGTTACTCTTGGAGAATTTGTCAATTCCTCGCAAGAGGCAGTACCCGTGAAAAGACTTTAGATGGCATAGGCAGGGATCGAACTCAAGACCTCTAGTATGATAGTCCAACGCACTTACCATCAGGCCACGGGTATGACAGCTCATCACCTTGCCTAAAATCTTTATTTATATCGAAAGGTTCTCTTAAGTTGTTTGCAACCTTTATGGAGCAGCGTGAATTCTCCATGGTCATCCTTCACAAACGGACGAGTTTGGCAGGGATGCCAAACCTAGATATGGCTCTATACAGCTCGTCCCTGTAGTTACGGTCATATGCGGCCTTGAAATCGATGAAGAGATGGTGGGTGTCGATTTGGTGTTCTTGGATTTTTCCCGGATCTGCCATAATGTTCTTTATTAACTTCCCATATTAAGTTATTGTAAGTTATCGAAATAAAAGATTTTTAGAAAGATGTCTGTGCGTGCGTGTGTACGTACGTTTGTACGTCCGTACGTTCTCGACGGTTTTTTCGTCGTCCATAGCTGAAGAACCAGAAGAGATATCGACTTCAAATAAATTTTGTTATAGAGATAATAAGGCAGAAAGATGCAAAAAGCGCTCTCAAGCAAATTGCGTGGGTGTTTTTTTTACCATAGCAGTTTGAAAAAAAGGTGAAAATTTTAGTTAACCTTAAATATCTTACGAACCAAGAACGCTAGAGACTTGAATTAAATTTTATATAATAGATTGTAAAGTGATACCAAACAGGTATATTTTTTGAAAAAATCAATATAACGGTTTTTTTATAAATCAATAAAACTGAAAAAAAATGTGTCACCTCCAAAATGTTACGACTGAAATATGATTTCATCTCTAAAACAATTTTGTGCAACGAAGAATAATGTTTTTGACATCTGATAAAATTTTGAGAAAAATCGAATTGACAGTTTTTTTTTACAAAAAATAAAAACCTAAAAAAATGTATAAAAGGTGGTAAAAGTTGATTTTCGGCTCAAATATCTTTTCAAAACTTTGAGATATTGGCTTTAATTTACTTTTATCTTTCAAAACATTTTGTTGTCAACATTCAGTTAAAGTTAGAAAAAAATCGAATTGACAGTTTTTGTACAAAAAATTAAAAATCGAAAAAAAATTAATAAAAGTTGGTAAAAAATGATTTTCGACTCAAATATCTTTTAAAAACTTTGAGATAATAGATTCTAACTAATTTTTTTTTTATAAGAAATATTGTTTTCAACATTAGGACAAATTTTGAGAAAAATCGAATTGACAGGTTTTTTTACAAAAAATAAAAACCTAAAAAAAAATGTATAAAAGTTGGTACAAATTGACTTTTGACTCAAATATCTCTTCAAAAATTAAAAATATTGGCTTCAAACTTATTTTATTTCACAGAAAATATTGTTTTTAATGTTCAGTAATTTTCATAAAGTTTTTTCATAAAAAATAAAATCTACAAAAAATATTACGCAAATTTGGTAAAATTGATACGAGTACATATAGACAAACTTTTAAGCAAGACAAATCGACAGACGGGATGGGAAGTTATCAGTGTGGGTCGCATCCCAGCCTCTTTTTTTATATACCATTGGGCTAGAAATCCAGTAAGATGTTCTTAATAAAGGTCAGCAGCTTCCTGGTTAATCATTGCTGTAATTTTGAAGGTGTTTGCCTTCAAGAGTTGTTTCTCCAAACATTGCACAGCATCCTTAAAGCAATCTTAGGTTTTCCGATGCAGCTCGCGATATTTGGTTCGATTTTTTCTTAAGCAAACCCAATACTTCTTTTATCCTTACTTTTGTACTGTTTGTTAAGCAATATTTATTAGAGAGGATAACTTGAAGGTTCGTAGTTGTTGCTGTGTGTTAATATTTCGTCCCACGATTTCGAATTTTCCCTCTACTCTTTATGTCATTTAATGCACATCCGTTAACCGCAGTCTAGATGTTTCAGGTATGTTGACATTACAATCAATTATAATAGAAATGAGTTGATATAAGTTACATCCGCAACTTTCTTTTAACCCTGTCATAAACCTCAATGAAAAACAGATGAAGTGAAGATCGATATGATGACGACCATCTGCAAAACGTTGATATAATCAGGATCTCAGGAGGATTTAGTGTGTAACTCAGCTTTTTCATCGTATAATTGTTGCATTCAGCTTCTAAGAGCTTTTGTAGAATTTCATTTTATAAACTGCGGTGCGTAATCGGGAATTTGTTACATTGGATAACTCAGAAACATCGAAATTCATGTTGCTGTTGAAAACATGGTTTAGAATCAAAGCAAAATGTTCTTTCACCTCTTAACCTCGTCATCCTCTAAGATCAACAGGGAACCGTATTTATCTTTTCTCGGGAGTTGTTTTGAGCTCTGAACAACAGCTAGCTCTTTGGATATCCTGTAGAGGGTTCCGCTGTCACACCTGCTTTTTAAGCCAAAGGGTTGGTGTTATGTGCTTATCACATCTTACGCTACCTTATTCATCTATAGCTCATTTCTTTCTTCACCATGATTTATGCAAACAAAATTCCAGATACAATTTTGAAATATTATATTTCGTATAAAAATTCCACCCTCATACTTGAGGCCTATATCTGATCAAACTAATTTAATTTTAAATACTTTGTTTAACATAAAAACCTTAACCTTTTCATTCTATATTATTAACTATCCAAAAGAAGAAATTATATTTCAATCTTCAATTCTTAAAGTACAACAATTTTCACAGCAAGTTAATGAACCTCCACTCTAAGAAGAGCACAAGAAAAAAAAAGCTACCAATTAAGACGAACAAAACTTCCCGAGGAAATACAACCCCAAAAGTAATACCACATCTCTTTTCTAGCAGGTCCCCAGACGCACCCCTTATTTTCTACTCAAACTCAATATTGAAATAGAAGCGCCGCCGTTATGGGGCGGTGCATGGTGGCACTATAACACAAAACCCAACAAAACTAACCATAACCATCTTTCTCTTCCAATTCTCTCCTTTCTCTCATCCCCTTCTAAGCACTGAAAACAAAACCCCAACATTGGCTGGCAAATTAACTTGTCGCACGTCGTCTATATGTATATTGTATATAGAAGTCATAATTATTAGCTACGCTCCTAGAAAAGTCCTAATTAACCACAAAAGGGCACTAATAACCCCCAAAATAGAAAAAAAAAACAAACAACACACACAAAACAAAACACAACACCAAAAGGAGCAGAGTTTCTTCTGTCAGGATAAAGAAACAAAGTCATTTTGGCATGAAAAACCTAAATTAGCTATACAACATTAGTGTGCACTTCTTGAAGTGAACTCGCAGCGGAAGGGGTTGAAGTTTTAGTGGGGTGAGTAGCGGCAGGCGGGTTGGGTGATCCAGCCTCAAAAAGGATAACATTGTGATGTGCGGTGTAACATCCCATTTTAATGGCAAAAAGGACACCATATCCTTAAGAGAGTATATCTATATGTGTAGCGGTGTATCTTACCAAAAACTTCAAGAACGTTATAGGTAGCTATTTAAAGTTGACAAAAAGTCTCATCCCTAGCCCCATGCTTTGCTACGGATATTATACTTTCACTATATCTAGAGACATACATGAAGTGAAAGAGGACGTATGTCCTTTTTTAAGGGAGAATTATGCGTCTTCAAAGTAATAACAATAGTTAAAAGGATGGAAAGGAGATATAATGACAAATGGCGTAATGTGAGTATAGCATTAGTGTGAGAGATGGGCTTGTCCAGTATGTGAGGGGGTTCTATCCCAGAAACACACATATATTTTCCAAAGTCCAAAAGGGATCCTTTTCGTCCTTATCTCATGCCGAACAATGATTATTATTGGCGTTTGCTGCAATAACAACCTTGGCCAGGCGGGGTAATTTATGATCCTGCTGTTATCAGTGCGCTCGCTCTGTGTGTGTGAAGAGATGTTGGGTTTTGTTGTGTCGCGTCGGTCGTTTTCCTTCGTCCTGATGTTCACCCTGAACAACAACAGAACAACTAAAGTGCTACACACGTCCACTCGTATGTTTTGCAATTTTATTTCTCATTTCATTTTTTGTGAATTTTTTATTGCTGTGGTGAGTGCATGTCCTTATTTTTTTTTGTGTTCATAAACGTGTCATAAAAATGTCCTGCCGAGGGTGTTGCAACATAATGGCATTCTCATGTGTTACTATGATGTTCAGTCGAAAACATAAATAATCTGAAAATACGGTAGAACAACAATTTCCTCTGATGTTACATCACGACTTGACATTATTCACTCTGGGGCCGACAAGCCAAAGAGAGTCCTTAAAAGGTGGAACTAATGCAGGGATGGTGCATGGAGCTAAAAAGAACTTGTTCTTCTCATTTCTATTTTCTTTTTATTTCTTGATTTTTTTTCATATCCATTAATAAGGATTTCCATTTCCACTTACCGTTGTTTAAGTGTAAGGGAAATTACCTTTTTTTCCTTATTATGTCCCCCTGATGTCCTTTTTTTCTATAAGGGGTGAATTAAGTTCCTTTAATTCCAATTTCAGGGCAAATTGAGCGGATTTGTGATGATTTTTCTTCGTCGCCGTTGCATTGTGTTTATGTCTTGAAAGTACAGAAGAAGAAAGTAGGTATCGTCTGGCATCAGATAGAAAAATAAAACACAATAAAGCCACCACCGCGAGATTGGACTGAGAGTAGAAAAACACAAATCTGAAACGAAACGACATACACTTTGAGATGGAATAAAAGGACTATTATTTGAGACTTAAGTTATTAGTTATACACTATAAGGAGGGTCAAAACAATGCAGCCCCACTCTTTGCCATTCTATGTTAAGACAAAGAGAAGCAGAGAGAGGAATGCTTAATAGGTGAAGAAGGTGGGTATATGATGACCTGGAAATGGATAGATTGGTTTATAAACCTTTTAATTTAAAAGAAAACAAATTGGACTCTTTCCTGAGAAAGATATGGAATAAAATGTGTTTGGGTTGTGAATTAACTTTTAAGAAGGTAAAAGTTTTTCATTTGAAAAGTCAATTTATTTTGTATACTTAGTTACTTTAACGCGAAAAGAAAACAACGGTATTAAGGTTACGATGTTTATTTTGTTTTTTAAGTAAATTACTGTCCCATATTTAATAGAAAACTGACATTAAGGGCTATTTTGAGGATTTTCTTGAAATATTCTGAACAAGAAAGAGATGTAAAACTTAAAGAAAAAAGTCAGGTGAAACAGTTTCAGATCTATGAAAAATAAAATAAAATTAGGTTTTTTTAAAGCAGGTATATATTAAAGAGATCTTTCATTAAGGTAGGTGCTAGGAGTATATGAGACAAATAAAGGAAAACTCAAATAAGAGTTATACTGTTATAATACTTGCGACATGTGGAAATGAGTTAAAGTGAGAATACCGTGACAATATGCCAAAATGACAATTTTTGATGTACTGTAGGCAGAAAAAGCTTTTTCTAATTGGAAATTCTGGCGAGAACGACGACTGAATACGCATTATGAAAAGCAGCGCAGCGTCTAAACGGATCGGAAGCCCGAAGAAAAAATCATATATGATGAATAGAGCATATTCCTAGATGTTGCTTAAGCCATTGACAAGGTTTGTAACTTGAGACTGGAGTAGAAACTACAAAGGAACATTCCCAGGAAGTATTATTAAAAACTGAAATCAGATGTTACGAATCAAAGGGAGTGTCCTATATACAAAGAAAACTCCATGTTCAGAAGTTTTGCAAATTCAGTCGATAAAGTAAGTTAGTGGGCCCAAAAACTGCGTATAAAACAAACAGTATAAACTATACAGAGGCACCTTGCTCCAATACCTTAGAAAAACTTTTGACGCAAGGCGTAAATGGGAGCACATCAAAAAGAAAAGCAAAAGAGAACTATCTATCCAGAACAAACTAATGTTATAAAGGGTTTTTCAATATAAGCGGGTAGATAATGAAATAAATCTATAAAACCTGTAATATAAATTGGAGAGAAATTAAATTTGGCACACATGTGTGTGTTTTTGTCGTTGTAGACAATATACGGCTACGGATATCCCGATCAAAGCTAAAACAAGAAAGTACTGTGAGAAGATTCGACGTTAGACGGCTACAATCGCAAGAGTCTGCCACGCCCTTGCCCGATCGAGTCTCTTATAACCTCTTAAGGAGTCCTGGCAGAATTGCCTTGCATCCATCAGAGATGCCGCCTCTGAAGTTCTAGGTTTTACACGGCTACCGCACAGCGAAACCCCTGGTTTGACGACGAATGCCGGCAAACGCACGCAGCGAAACAACAGGCGTAAAAAACGGCGCTACACAAAAGGACGAGAGCTGCTCGCGAGCTCTACGAGCAGAAGAGGAGAGAGGAACACCGGCTTCTTAGGTGGAAAAAAAGAGATCATAAGAAGCGCACGATCGAGGAGATAGAGGCATGGCACGACAGGAATGAGGTTCGTAAATTTTAGCAAAAACTAAAAAACCTCCCAAATGTACAAGGCACGAATCGAAGCCTGTAAGGACGATCAGGGGAACATGGTAGTGGAACCGCAGTCTATGTTGAAAATATGAAAAGACCACTTCTCCAAATTATATAACGGCAATAACGAACCGAATTCCGCTGTAAGGGAGAAAGAACCACCCAACCTTAGCGACGCAGGTCAACAATTCCGCCTACCCGACCTTGGCGAAGTAAAGATAGCTTTATCTAAACTTAAGTCAACTAAAGCTGCTGTAGCTGACGGCATCGCTTTCGAACTATTCAAAACAGCATACGATGACTTGGTTGGGAGCATGCACCAACTCATCTGCAAAATATGGTCGGAAGAAACTATGCCCGATGAGTGGAATCTCAGCGTAGTTTGCCCAATACATAAAAAAGGAGACCCTCTAAATTGCGCCAACTACAGAGGCATCAGTCTCGTTAACAGTGCATATAAGATCCTTTCTGCCGTATTATGTGACCGTCTGACAAGGCGATGCACTGTCATGCGACTTCTTCAACATCGTTCTAGAAAGAATTGTGCAAAACTCAACCGTCAACACTAGAGGCACAATCTTCTAAAGGTCTATCCAATTACTCGGATACGCAGATGATATTGAAATAATTGGAAGATCAAAGCGTGATGTCAGTGGAGCGTTTTTGAGCATTGCGACGGAAGCGAAGAAGATGGGTTTAGTAGTCAATGAAGGCAAGACCAAGTATATGCTGTCATAAAAAAGGACACTGAACAACGAAGTTTTGGACAAAGCGTCACCTTGGACAGCTTCAACTTTGAGGTAGTTAAGGACTTTGTCTACCTAGGCACCGCTATTAACACAAACAACGACACCAGCGCTGAAATCAAACGAAGAATAACTCTTGCAAATCGCTGCTTCTTTTGACTTAGAAGGCAATTGAGAAGTAAAGTCCTCTCTCGAGCATGTAAAATCACCACCTATAAGACACTCATCATCCCGGTTCTCATTTATGGCGCTGAGGCCTGGACCTTGTCAAAGAAAGATGAGAACGTCTTAAGATGCTTCGAGAGAAAAATTCTTCGGGTGATTTTTGGTTCCGTACGCATAGATGGAGAATGGAGGAGAGTATATAACGACACTGACCTAGTTAGCAGAATTAAAGGCCAACAATGGACATCAACGCTCCAGCCTTGAAGGTCTTCGAATCCAATCCCGAGGGACGGCGGCACAGTAGAGGAAGACCGCGACTCAGGTGATGCACTCATGTAGGTGAAGACCTCAACCAATTTGGCGTGCGAAACTGGAGACAGCTACCTAGGGACCAAGCTGGCTGGAGACGCATGTTGGTTGAGGCCCAGGTCCACCCCGGACTGTGGCGCCACCTTAAGTTAGTAAGTAAGGTCTCAATTGGGTTATAAAGGGATCAGATGATAGCATGATCATGTGGAAAACATCCTCATTTGTCTGTCTGTTGTCTCTGCAGAATAAACCTTAAATTTGTCTGTATTCATTGAAAAATTGAAGAAAATTACTTCCAATATGGCTGAAAGTCACTTTATCAACCTTGAATCTGTTTTGGTTATCTTTGCTGTCAGAAGCGGATTTTCAAAAAATCTTTTTGATTCATTTGTTGTTCTAGTTCCTTGCTTTACAACGTCAACCTTAATACCAACGTTTTCGATGAATTCAGCTTGGATTCGTTTTTTTCCACTTTCTTAATAGCACGAGTGTCCTCACATGTTCTCCATGATTTAAAGCTTAAGTTGTATCGGAGGTGCAACACGTACTCCATAAATCAAATCCTTGCATGTAGTTATGATATTCCTAGTTTAAGAGCATCTTCATTCAACATCTTGGTACTGATCTTAGATAAATTATTCATCTCTGAAATGAAATGTAAAATATCATAACCAATCTCTTTTGTAGTTTTTCTTAAAATTTCCTATTGGTATTTCGATAGTTTTGCTTGTGTTATAAGAGCTAAGGCAGTATCTAAGTCAAATTCTGCGAAAAAAGTACAAAAATCATGAATTAGTATTATCACTTTTAACTACTTTACTTACAAAAAATGTTTACCTTTTAATTTTGAAGAAGATGAGGATGCAACATTTATAGGTCCTGTGATACGGAAGATCTCATTTTATCTACTTTATGGCTGAATCACAAACACGCTTCAGCTTCGGCTTCACCTGACGTTTACGAGTTCAGCCATAGGAATTCAATGGAGCTTCGACCTTACGTTTCGTTTGACAATCGTAAGAAAAAGATCATAATGTAACGTAATGTGACTCCGAACGGAAACTCTAGTTCAATTATCATGAACATTTATTTTGTCTGACAGCTCAACAGCTGTAAAAAATATCAACAAACAAAATATTTGCTCTTTGGATGGATTAAATAATAGAAATGTCATTCAAAGAATCCTCGAAGCAGGCCCATCGTTACGCAGACGAAGCCGAAGCTGAAGCGTGTTTGTGATTCAGCCATTATATCTTTTTGCTCGGTCGCTGCACGATGTAAAATCTTTGTTTGGTCTACCACGAGTAGAATCAGATAAAACGTCTGTGTTATTAATTTTAGTTTCTAATGCTATTAAACAAATTTCATTTTCGCTCAAGTGAGGATACTCTTCGCATAGAAACGGTTCTACAAAATTAGGACTATTTGTTCGTGAGATATTTAGGGTAAACCAAAAAGTTCACCCACTCAATTTTTTAGAGAGTCCTTTCTGCATCTTTATGGATTATTATCTGTATAACGAAGTTTATAATGTGTACTTGTTCTTGAGCTATGGACGACTAAATATCTTTTATTTCAACTCTCGGGACCTTGAGAAATGTCAAAATGTTCAATTCGACAAATCGGGCCAATTACAATAACTTTCGATGGGAAGTTAAAAATTAACATAATTTTTTTTTTTGGAAAATTGTCAGAAAATGTCAATCGTGGCGTTTGCAGTTTGGCACGTAGCGCCGCCGCCGTCTTACTGGAACCACATGTCGCCTAAGTCCATATATTCAACTTGGGCGATACAAAATTAACTATCATCGTTATGTAGCGCCCGCCGGCCCAATATTTACACCAAACGGTAACTTTTTGAGGTTGCATTATCACCTGGTCAACCTCGCGTAGGTTGGTGTCGTCACATATATGGCAATTTTGCTTGTATATCTGTTCATCCAAAAATGCGGCTGGTCACTAAAGATGAAAAAATTGGGGTCATCTTCCAAACGATTTGAAGCTCAGTCAGCGAACAAACGGCGTTGTCTATAGTCATGAACTTTGAGCTATTAGGTCAGTTTGATCTTGTACGGGTGTAGGCCCAAGTCCCGACGCGAAATTCACCAAGTTGAAGTCTGTGAAAGGCCTCATGAGCTGTAAAAACTCCTCATGAGCTGATGATCTAAAACCTATTTGAAAGTCTTACTATTATAACCTTCCCCTCATCATTCAAGAATGCATTTAAGGGAATTTGAACAGTTGAGAAATGTTAAATTGTTCAATTTGACAAATCGGACCAATTATGAGTCGTTTCAAAGACCCAAGGATGTACCATTATTATTATTATTTTCGAAGTATTCTAGAGCCAATTCATCGAAAATACATTGTTTTCTTTATTCATTAAGTTCAGTTCTACAGTTTGTGTCATTTAAACTTTTCACATATGCATATGTATGGCAGGCCCAGAATTCGAGACTTAAAAGAATTGTGATGTGACAAAACAGTCTTAATAAATGATATCAACTATTAAAATTCAGAATCCGCTTTTGGTAGACCCCTTTCCTATTATTTTGTGCACTCATGAAGCAAGAAAAATCAAAAGCAAAAAATTATATGAAAACTTTTGGAACCGATTTTTTTCCTTTCAATGACTTAAAATTCTATTTTCACATTATGACATTTCGAGTTATGATAAGCAGTTGCCTATAATTCTGATGGGAATTCATCTTTTATGAACAAAAATGTAAGGCACAACAAAATAAATAATGAACATGTGTATGGTCCCACAATATTCGATGAATAATCATGACTTTACAGCATAAGAGATCAGTTCATAAGCACGGAAGTTAGTTTTAAAAAATATTTACTTGGAATATTGGAGGAAAGATTAAATTACCATAAATTGAAATTGTTAAAAATGATGCAAATATTTACCCCGGAACTACCGAAATAAACCGAAAAATATTTATGCCATAAATTTAAGTGCAAAGGAACTTTTTTTCATGATGATAATATCGCCACAAATTTCCAGGAAGTTGGGAAAAATATACTACTTCAAATTTTCTATCAAATTATATTCTTCCGTTTTTTTTTTGGGGAATAGATTCATCAAATTTTTTCCCTGATGCTATTACAATTTTGTTGACCCTTGAAAAGTCATTAAAAGTTCCTCAATAAACTATATACTTCCCGATCCCGAGCGTATCCCCCATACCTCTTCTATCTACACACTTATACCTTTAGATAGATAGAGATACAGTTACCTTATTGATGGGTATTTTGTAATAAATTTCTGATGAGTTAACCAGCATATCCTATCTTCTTTGGCATTTTCGCAAATGGAATTGATAGAATCGGAATCGAGAAAACCTTTCCATAAACTCAATATTCCTCGTAAACCAAACCAAACCAAACCAACAACCGCATGTGATGGAGTCCTAGTATATGATACCCACCGACCCGGCCTTTCGTGGAGATTGAAGTCATTTTTTACGACCCGATCCTCTATCATCGGACCTATTTAATGGACCGTCCGGCAAATTAAATCAAAATCGAATGTGAATGAACCTTTTCCGTTTTCAAGATAGAGTTATGCTTTTCGTCGAAGGGTTGGGGTTTTTGGAAGGGCTGTAAGTATACAAGAGAGAGAGATGGAACTTGTTGGGTCCGGTCGGTGGCATTTGAGTGCGGTTAGGGAATATTGGGAGAAAGCAACACATTTTATTACTTTTCCATTTAGTTGGCGTGGCGGACGTTGGACGTTTTTGATGTTGCTGGGCATAGAGTCGGTATATAATTGGGATGTGGTCATGGTGGCTAGGTTCTATGGTTCTGCGAAAGTTCATCTTAAACAGTTTATTATATGGTCAGGTGAGACGTATTGAAAACGCTATACCTATATATGGTTGAAAGCTAATATGTCTTGAGAAAATAGTGAAGTTTGTTATTTTCGAATTGGACCAACTTTAATGAAGACTTACGTCGGGTTAAAGTAATAAAAATTATTTTATGGACTCATCAAGGTGATTTACGACCCATTGGCATTTTTGGGGTTGCTGTTGCCTCTGTTATAATGCTGAGAGGAGGGCTATAGGGAGGCTAAAATAAAAATGCTATGTCTCTAGTTACATGAGGGTGGTTTTTCAAACATTGTGGGTTTGGTGTTTTTGTTTGCATTGCAAAAAGCAAGGAACCTTATACATATATACCACAAATATAATATATCAGTTATTTTGGCAGGTAAGTTGTTTTAATTATTTATTCAGTTAGTTGTTGGAGAGGCTTTTACTTGTTTTTTTTGGTAGGTATTGGTATGAATAGTACACATAGATTTATGGTCAAGTTAGGTGGTGGTGTGCGTGCACTTTTGATAAAATAATAAAATTGAGCTTGGAAAAAGGAAGATTGATTGCAAAGGTTTTGGGGTGATTTTTCACCGGGTGTAGATCATACGAAATGTGATTAAAATTAATGATTTTTTTACCTTCTATACATATTCCTATACACACAACATACGTATCTGTATGTATTTGCAAATTCTAGTAGGAATTTGGTGATGATTGTTCAATGCTGAATAAAAATTGTAGGGGTGGTTGTGGTTGTTGTTGTTCTTTTCCAAATAAATAAAGGACACTAATGTGGCACATTTTTCAACATCATTTGATATTATTGACCAAATCACACCTCACATAGACAATTTGGACGATTAAGGCTTGACTTCTTTTCCTGCTCGATTTCCTCTAGATAAATAATCATTCCTTGTTGTTCTATCATTAATTTAGTTTTATCGCACCAGACTGACTTTGGAATAATCAATAACAGGTGTTTCGTTCTATGGTATGAGAAGTAGGGGCGATATGGATTGTTTGATTATTAAATTAGAAGATTGGTGGTTCATACCATTTCTAATTTTGTTTGATCTTTTGACAATGTTTGTCTGTTCCAAAACACTTCTTTGTTTTTCTTGCCAGATTGCTGAGATTAAATTTAAAAACAAAAAATGGGTTCGAAAACTTAATACTAAACATACTTATGTTTAAAAATGAGAGCCAAATTTGTAATTAAAGAAATTTCATTAGTAATTCTTGAAGTATTAATTTTCTCTTGAAAAACAAACAGTTTTTAAATTTTACTAGCTAACTTTTCTGCATACAAAAATATTTCGGAAATTCATATCAATATTCTTTTTCTAGATTTGTAGGTCTAAATTCTTCTTTTATTAGTATTGTGTGTGTTTTTTCTTACATTTTATTTGTAACACATATAAACTTGATATGTAGCAAGTAGTGCATTCGCACAAGTTTTGAAATGTAACTTATTTTATGGGTTAATTTTTAAATTTTTAAATATGAGTTCTTTTTGTAAAAGAGTTTTTGGATACATGAGTTAGTCTGAAAATGATCGAATTTAATCTCTTAAATCTTCCAGTTATTAACTAATTTTATTGTTTCTATTTGTTTAAAAAAAAGAGGCTGGGATGCGACCCACACTGATAACTTCCCATCCCGTCTGTCGATTTGTCATGCTTAAAAGTTGGTAGGTTTTGTGTTGGGTTAAAAAAGTTGTCAGTTGAATTATTCTTACAAAGTTTAAAATTACCAACAAGATTTTTAGTCGACAACAAATTTTTACCAATTTTAAATTTTTACAAATTGAATAATTGAAATTAATTTGAGAGATATAAAGAACTGAACATCAATTTTCACCAAATTTGCGTACTATTTTTTGTAGATTTTATTTTTTTTTATATAAAAAAACGGACTGTTGGATTTTTATAAAAAAAACTGCTGAATATCGAAAATGTAAATATGTATTTATACCTCTCTCACATTTATACATTTTCTTATCTACCTACTTGTTTAATTTTAACTTGATGCTTATTATTTTTTATTAAATCAATGTCAGAGTAAAATGTAGAGAATAAGCAAATCATTAAACAAATAATTATATAAAAATATCTGCGAGACGAAACAGTCTTGTTTAAATAAATAAAAATCTTTTAAACCAAGTCACCGTCTACAACTTCAGAAGGGCGCCAGCCCTAAATACCTTCAACGTTTTATTTAATTTTCTTCAATTTTGACATTTAAGCCAAGATATTATGTCATCAGCAACGAAGAAGCAAGTAGCTTGGTTAACCGAGCGATACATCCAATTTGCAGCAGATGCAGAAGTTGCTCAACTACATGAGCTTTGTGAAGAAAATTGTGAAGACAATTATTCCGAAGACCGATTCACCTGAGATGGATACAGAAATTCAGAATTAGTTATGAAAAAACGGACTGTTGGATTTTTATATAAAAATTACTGAATATTGAAAACAATATTATCTGTGAAATAAAATAAGTTTGAAGAAAATACCCGTGTGTTGTTGGGAAATCTATCCATATTAAAGTAGGATTTTACACGAATAACAAAAACAATATCCATAGTGAGAATAACACCGATAAAAGTTAGAGTAGAATCTCACTATGGATAGGTTTTTGAAATTCATACGAGCCTTAAATGAATCTTATGTGATTTCGTTCTCAAATGTTGGTACGATTGATATTGCATTTGTATCTCGATGCCTGTGTTAGTTGAGTAGTTCTGCATTTGGAATCATGTGTGTTTTCCATTGCAGAAAAAACGAATCTATTACTGTTGATATTATTTAGTTTTGTTAGTGAAAATGGACTAACTGGGCTTATTTTGTAAGAATAAACAATAGAAAAGATATTTATGTTTTGCTATGTTTCCAAAAAACGTTTATTTCAGTTTAGAATAGATAAATCTCAACTCGATTCAGGTACATATATAAAGAATTGAGGCGAGCTTCAAGCTCGCTTCAACAACACATGTTAATGTAGTAGTGTACAAACAAACCCTCTTTTTGAAGTTTTTTATTATTATTTTGACAGATCTTCTTTCAGTTGTACCAATTTTTAAATACAAAAATCTGGCCACTGCGGATCGCTTTGTTGGGAATTTTTCACTTTACTATATATGAAATGCGGACAAAACGCACGTAATATTTTAAATTTTCGAAAAGCTATTTGAGCCGAAAGTAAATTTTTAACAAGTTTTAGTATTGTTTTTTTTTTTATAGTTTAATTTATGATAAAAAATTGTCAATTCCATTTTTTTTTTAATTTTACCAAACGTTGAAAACAATATTTTTTATAAGATAAAATTAGTTTGAAACCAATATTTAAAATTTTTGAAGAGATATTTCAGTCGAAAATCAATTTTTACCAACTTTTTTACATTTTTTTTTAGGTTTTTATTTTTTGTAAAAAAACTGTTAATTTGATTTTTCTCAAAATTTGTCCTAATGTTGAAAACAATATTTCTTATAAGAAAAAATTAGTAAGAAGCTATTATCTCAAAGTTTTTAAGAGATATTGGAGTCGAAAATCATTTTTTAATAACTTTTGTTAATTTTTTTTTGGTTTTTATTTTTTTGTAAAAAAACTGTCAATTTGATTTTTCTAAACATGTTTCAAAATGTTTAAAACAATATTTCTTAGAAGATAAAATAAGTTTGAAGCCTGAATTTCAAGTTTTTGAAAAGATATTTGAATCGATATTCAATTTTGACGAACTTTGAGTAATGTTTTTTTTAGATTTTTATTTTATTCGGTTTTTCTCAAAATTTTATTAGATGTCAAAAACATTATTCTTCGTTGCACAAAATTGTTTTATAGATGAAATCATATTTAAGTAGCAAAATTTTTGAGCTCACAATTTTTTTTTGTCAGTTAATAAAAAAAGTTCGTTATATTGATTTTTTTCAAAAAATATACTAGTTTATTATCACGTTACAATATATTATATAAAATTTAATGTTCACCTTTTTTTAAGCGGCTATGGTAAAAAACCATCCACTTAATTTTCTTGAGCCCTTTCTGCATCTTTCTGCCTTATTATCTGTAGAAACAAATTTATTTGAAGTTGCTATCTCTTCTGGTTCTTGAGCTATGGAGAACGAAAGAAACGTCGCGAACGTACGGACGTACGGACGTACGAACGTACGTACACACGCACGCACAGAAATCTTTCTAAAAATCTTTTATTTCGACTCTAGGGACCTTGAAACGTCGAGAAATGTCAAAATTTTTAATTTGACAAATCGGACCCATTACAATAACTTCCTATGGGAAGTTAATAATATTTAGTGATCAAATTCAAATCCAGTCTTTATAACTTAATAACCTGTTGAATTGAATTTATTTAAAGTCGATGGAGCTGTTTTTTTTCTGAGATATTTCTTTCCAACCATTTGCATTAGCCCCAACGGTTCCCTAGAACAAAATTCCCATATTATAATTCCAAATTGAAACCCCCAACAGCAAAATGTCTAAAGAAAAAAACCCTTAGTTATCTTAAATCAGCAATCCACAATATTCAAAACAAATGTTGTGAATCACATTCTTTTTTAACTTCCCATAGGAAGTTATTGTAATCGGTCCCATTTGTCGAATTGAAAATTTTGATATTTCTCCACGTTTCAAGGTCCCAAGAGTTGAAATAAAAGTTTTTTAGAGAGATGTCTGTGTGTGTGTGTTCCTAAATCCGTATTTTCGGGGCGTCCAAACAAATTGAGTAGGTGGTTTTTTTACCAAAGCAATTTAAATTTTGGGTTACCCAAAATAAAATATCTTACGAAGCAATAACGCTAGGGACTTCAATTAAATTTTAAATTATATATTGTAACGTGTTACCAACAAAAAAATATTTGTCACCTCGAATATTTTATGAACAAAAAATTATTCTATCTCGAAATTAATGTTGAGCATGGAAGAATTACGTATTTGATAACATTTTGAGAAAAATCTAAACTTAAAATAAAAACATTACTGAAAGTAGGTAAAAATTTACTTTCTACTGAAATATCTTGTCATAAATTAGAAATATTGACTTCAAAATTATTTTGTCTCACAAAAAATATTGTTTTTGACATTTAGTAAATGTTTTATAAAAAAGAGGCTGGGTGTGACCCACACTGATTCTTAAGATTTTTAAAACTACCAACAATATTTTTCATATAAAGAAATAATGCAGTTTGAAAATCTTGTTTTGTTAAATAGACTTTTAGTCGAAAACAAATTTTAGTAGCATTTCTTAAATTTTTACAAATAGGTGGTAAATCTATAATTTGAAAGATATGTATCAAGAACCGAACATCAATTTTTAACAAATTTCCGTTCTAATTTTTGTAGATTTTATTTTTTTATGAAAAAATGGACTGTTGGATTTTTATAAAAATGACTACTGAATATCGAAAACAATATTCATAATCTCAAATTCTTAAAGAGATATTTTATTCGAAAATCAATTTTTACCAACTTTTGTTAAATTTTTTATAAGATTTTTTTTTTTTTGTAAGAAAACTATCAATTCGATCTTTCTCAAAATTTTACTGAACGTTGACAACAATATTTTTAAAAGATAAAAGTAGTTCAAAGCCAATATCTCAAGGTTTTGAAAAGATTTTTGCATCGAAATTCAATTTTTACCAACTTTTAATAATGTTTTTTAGGTTTTTATTTTTATAAAAAAAACTGTCAATACAATTTTTCTTCTAGATGTTTAAAACATTATTTTTTGTTGTAAAAAATTCTTCTGGAGAGAAAATCATTTTGTATCAGTAATATTTTCGAGTGAAATATTTTTGTTCAGTTTTTTTGATTTATAAAAAAACCGTTAATTGATTCTTTTTTTTTTAAATTATTAAAGACATTGTCTTCAAACTTATTTTATTTCACAGAAAATATTGTTTTCGATATTCAGTAATTTGTATATAAAAATCCAAAAGTCCATTTTTTCATAAAAAATAAAATCTACAAAAAATAATACGCAAATTTGGTAAAAATTGATACTTGTACATATAGACAAACTTTTAAGCAAGACAAATCGACAGACGGGATGGGAAGTTATCAGTGTTCCCAGCACCTTTTTTTTTTTTGCCCGTCTCACTTAAAATGTTATAATTGTTAGACAAACATTTATTGCAAGTATTTTTTTTAGGTGGAAAACGAAAAAGTATCCCTAGAAATGTCAATATGATAAATCAGATCGATTATAAAAAACTTCTAATCAAATTTAACGTCGCCATCTTTTCGCAACGAACAAGAAAAACAAACAAAAGAAAGTTAATATGTTCCTACTTCTGCCATGAAAAAAAACACCATAAACAAGTTCTTTTTTTTTCACTAAAATTAACTAAAAAATTACATCAATTTGAAATAATTATTTAAAAAATAAACTGCAGGTAACTTATAGTTTTTTTTGCATTATATCTAAATCTGTGTTCTCTCAGCATTCACCTATTCTCATTTATATTTGTTTTGCTTATTTTTTTCTTTCATCTTGAATAACTGTCAACCAAAATGTTCCCCTACCCATCATCACATTAGTCCCAGCAATCGCCCACCTCCCATTTTGTTTTGTTTTCTCCCGTTGTGCAATATATGAGTAAAGAGCAATCATTTCTCTCAAAAAAGGAAGATTATAGTTTGCAACGATCCTACTTACACCTACACCATTGCTTAAGCCAATTGCTCTGAGCTTCGTCAATTGAATTTAAGCTCTGAGTAAGTGAGATCAGCAGGAGTAAGCTGAAGATCAACAGATTATATTTTTACAAGGAGATAGAGATGAGCTCAGTCTCTGTTTCACCTTCGTCAAGTTTGTGCATTGTATTCTAGGGTCAATAAACTGCGTTTCTATTTCTAGATTGTTCCGCAATAATATTAAAACTACCAATTTAAGTTACATTTATAAATATGTTTAAATTATATTAAAATTTATTAAAAAATCAAGTGAAAGTGAAAAAGAAAATGATGATTGATTAAATTGGCGTCGCAAAAACATGAAATAAAATAAAATATTAAATAAATAAAATAAAATTAAATATAACGAAAAAGTTAAATTAAATTATATTAAATCAAATTCCGCCCACAGTGCCATCGATGGAAATCAAAATTAATGGTAAGTCATTTTTAACTATTATAAATCTTTGTTAATGTGGAGAAAAAATTCTAAATAAAAAAATGGTAACAATTGTGTACTTCTCTATATTGTGGGACACTTTTTATCGGCCACTTCTTAAGAACCAGGGGAGATATTGAGATATTGACTTCAAAAATAACATCGAGATGTGGAGTTAGGACTTTTTAATTTTTGTTTCTTTTATTATATCAATTTTTAAAAAAGTGACCTAAAATATCTCTCGAATCAATAACTATAGCTACTTGAATTAAATTGTATATACATATATTGCATTATGAAGTAATTCCGAATATGGCTTCAAACTTATTTTATTTCACAGAAAATATTATTTTCGATATTCAGTAATTTTTATATAAAAATCCAACAGTCCGTTTTTTTCATTAAAAATAAAATCTACAAAAAATAGTACGCAAATTTGGTAAAAATTGATAAGAGTACATATAGACAAACTTTTAAGCAAGACAAATCGTTAGACGTAATGGGAAGTTATCAGTGTGGGTCGCATCCCAGCCTCTTTTTTTGTTTGTTGAGAGACCCTGACACTCCCAAGTAAACTATATTTTAATGTTCGTAAAAGGTTTATGGCTGAAACACAAACACGCTTCAGCTTCGGTTTCGCCTGACGTTTATGAGCTCAGCCATAGGAATTCAATGCATGCTATCACAATGAAGCTTAGACCTCACGTTCATTTGACAATGGTGAAGAAAAAACGTAATGTTTCGTAATGTGACTCCAAACGGAAGCTCTAATTCAAATTTGTTGAACATTTCCTTTCAAAAAACAAAATACATATTTTTTCTTTATTTTGAGAAGAAATAAGAGCTGTTAACGACAGAAATGCCATTTTAAAAATGTTATATTGGAAGTGTCAACGCAACGCAGACAATTGCGTTTGTAATAAAATTCAAACTAGAGATTTTATTCAAAATTGATATTACGATGGTAGAGAAGTCAAAAAAAGTGGGTTCCTCAATTCTGTCTATCTGTACAGTTACTGGGTCGATTTAACTCAAATTGGAATTTAAGGTCTTGAGCAGATTCGCGTTGGGCTTTTTTCATGTTTTAAGGCTAAAAATAACAGAAGTCCCCATACAATTGTTTCTCAAAAACGAACCGATAAATTTGTATTACATGTTCTCACATTTTTTTCTTAACTTGGCTTCTTGCAATTAAAAAACATATATTTTTTCTTTATTCATAGAATCGTTGCTTCCTTCTTAAACTTTTTTCAAGAACTAATAAACCGATTTCAAAATTTTGCCCAAGCTTTTGTAATGGTTTAGTATTTTATGATGATTAAAAATGTAATTGGGTATTTATCAAAAAAAAAAACAGGATTTGTTTTTAAGAAATCTGTCCTGTGTCCCCAAGCGTTATAAGTTTCTTTGAAATAACTCGACGGTTTTCGATAAAATTCGAATTTTTCGTTTGTATAGTCGTATAAGTTTTACTACTATTCACTATATTCCACTCCAATACTTTTACTGCTTATTAATTTTGAGAATGACTAAACAATTTCAATAACACAAACTATACTAATACTAACTTCTTAACTACTCTGAGTCTAAAAGTTGTTTTTCTCTTTACCTTTAGTTAAGAATTCTATCAAAGCAAATATCCTTGACGCAAACATTTTCTTTTAAAAGCATTGGAATCGCCCCGGTCTCAAGTATTGTTTTCGGTTTTTATTCAAAATCGTTGAAATCTTAACATTCACTTCAAAACAAAGGGTGCACAAATTCGTTCTGAGTTTTCTTACTGAATCATAAAACTAGGCAAAATTTGTTGCTTGCTTAGTTTAATATTTTCAATCTCTCAAGTCTTCTATATGTTTTTGTTTGGATGAAGCCCAAATTGATGATATTGCAATTCTAAAAATCATTGTAGATTTTAAGCATAATTCAACAAAAATCACAAAGTTTTATTGAATTTTCTGAGTTTCTAAGATTTCTGTTAACTGTGCTCACTTCTAAAGCTTGAAATCAAAACGCCGATCTCCAAATTATTCATGCCTTTAAGTGTTCAAATTAATTTTAATTTAATTTTAATATTAGTATTTAAAAATCGATCAATTTCTTCTTCCAAACTTGTCCAATATTGGTTTCTCTCATGTAGGAATTCTTGGAGCTTTTCTATTTTATTTGTTCAATTGGATGATTAAATATGTTATCGTAGAATAGATGGCTGGGGAAGGAAGGAAAGTTAATTGATTTACAACAGTCACAGACCCTGTTGTGCGTGTTCATTGCACTTTACATAACGCAGGTAATGTTATAGGGCTCTTATGTCCTGAAAATTAAATTACCAGAAAACAAAATGTTCCTGTTAAGAAACAAAGCCTTGACCACATTAATAATTAATACATTTTTGAACAAATTCATATTTAATTTGATTTGTTTACTTTGATTTCATTTAATTTCACCCGATTCCTTTTTGTCATTAAATTAAACAATGTACATAATAACCATTTAGTAAAATTCTAAATCCATTTAAATTTTGTGAAAAAAAAAGAAATTAAAATTAATTTGAAATATCAAATAAAACAAAAATAAAACTTTTAACAAATTGCTTTAATTAAGCTTTATAAAAAAAAAATATAATTAAATGAAACAATGTCCATGTGACTCATTTAAAACTCTTCTAATGAATTCTCGTATATTTTTAAGAGGAAAATCCTGTATGAAACACTACAACACATCTCAAACTCATGCTCATATACATAAACTGGGCTAACAACATCAATTATGTTTAAATGAATGTATGTATGGTATGTTACCCTCATTTGTTAAAACTTTAATCCACAGAATGGAGACTGGAGAAGGATAGTAAAGGTATATCTAGATGAACCAACTGTCTGCCTCTTTACACCTCTCAACTTATACCTGCTTGGCTAGCCACCAAAAAATGTGTCAGATTGTTGAAACTAAATTTAAAACTAAAAACCAAAAACTTAATCCTAGCACCACAGACAAAATTTTATGGAAAAAAATAAAACTTTACCATTTCTAGATAAAGCTGCCCTATTTTTGTTCTAAACTATCTTCTCCCTTCCCTCTCTTCCTGCAAAAAATAATAAGTTCAAGGAATTTTTAAAACTATCGGTACACTTACAACATTTTTAGGAGCATTCCTATAGCCTATCAGCTCAGTGCTATTTTTGAAGTGGTTCTTTGGAGAACTCAGAAAATTGTTCTCCAAGCATTGTGTACAATCCGACAGTAATTAATAGATTTCGTTCAATCCCCATGTGCTCCTTAATGCCATAGTCTTTGTCTCTTTGTTGGTTATTAAAACTTACCCTCCTCAAAATGCAATTACTAAGTGGACACGTGTCTCCTGATGCTACTCAGCCAAAAGAGAAGAGGTTTAATCGTCAAATCCAGAATTTCAATAGCGCAGCCATTGAACTGAATACTGTACAGTGCACATTTGCAACTGACCACATTCTGTTTTTGTTTGTGCAACCCGTAGTCCTTAACCCACTCCTTTACGTTGCAATATGAGAACAATACAAATACACTTAAAAGAGTCGATAATACTGCCCGAATCCTGAATGCAATGGTGGCGCAGGTTTTTGTTAAGCGTGTCGGTGTCTATGCGGTCGAAATTTGAGAGCAAAAGATTAAAGCGATTTGAAAAGAGTGTGCTGTTTCCAGTACCTATAGTGTTTTTACTGCCCGCAATCCATTAACCCTTTTCATTATTTCAAAAAACAACCAAAACCAAAATGTATCCCTACGGAATAAAATTGATGGACCTGAAGGTACAGTTGCGATTGAAAGTACTTGAGTATTCTCGTATTAAAATGTTGAGGAATTTTAAAAATCGTATTAAACCAAAACTTTTTTCGACGAGTCTTAAATTTTGTTGAAAAACTTCAAGTCCTTAAAATTTCGAACGTTATCATAAACATTTTTATTAAGGATTTAATTTTTGTTAAAACTAATTTTGATTTCTAGGGTCGAAAATTAAAAATTAAGAAGAGAACTAAATATAGTGGAACTTTAACATTTACTTCAAGAACTGTTTATAATGCTTTTAGAGATTTCGTGGTTATCTTCAGCTTATTTCATTCTTTTATGCAAATCTGACATTTCATCTAAATCAGCTGGCTTAAGATTTGGGGGTGGGTTGAAGAAATTTGAAGACTTTAGCTTAAAGCCGTATATTGACGGTTTGGGCATTTCGTCGCAGCGCTTTCTTGGACATGCGTAAAAGTAAGCATGACATTTTTCTGAAGATCTCAAAGCCTACACACTCATAAAGTGCTTATTTGATTTGAAGAAAACTTGTCTGAGAAAACTTACGTTGATACCGTCTCTGATTGCCCTTAAGTCGTGATCAGCGTGTGCACCTCCGAATATGAATTTAGGCAAAAGTCTTCATTTAATTTTAACTTTCTTCTGAGTCGATGTAAGTTTGGGTGAAATGTTTGTTTTGTTTTCAAGAATATTTGCCTCAACTAACCAAAAGTACCTGGTTAGTCTTTGGTATGAAATTTTTTAAACTTCTATACATTTTTAAAGTTGAATACTCTGAACCCAACGGGGCTCATTTTGAATTATTTAAACTTCAATTTGAAACTTCAGTTTCGCACAAAATTATAAAGATCAAAAACTATGACACAAACTTTTGACAACCACTGTACTTAATCCTCCTTTATCCTCCGACCAGATTATTATATTCAAACCGCCTAGGTTCGTCCTGAAAAACAGAGTAAAAAGTGTATTAAACTTTCATCGTCATCTATCTTCATACGTATTTGGAGTTTATTTTTTGTTTCTGTTGTTTCAAACCAAACAGAGAACAAAAAAAAAACAAGTAAGACAAAAATCCTTTTAAACTTCAAAACATAATGAATCATGACACCCTCACACCCTTAATGTGTGGTCATTTTCTGATTGATAAGGCAAAGAACAAAACAAAACAAGACCAACAAAAAAAAAAAAAAACAGAAAGGATTGAAAGGGTCAACGCATATAGCCCTAGCCTGATTGAGTGAACGCAAAATTTTCACTTTCGATTTAATTTTCCTTCCTATCCCTAGACTCGTTCCTATATACGAGAGTTGAGTATGTGTACTCCTTTTAGTTCTTGAGTTGGGGGGATACATCCCATTGAACACCACAAGGATACAATGTTTAGTTGAGAGTGAGTGAGATTGATGGGCAGGACATTTGTTTTTGTGGATTCATATTACTTCGAAGAGACATATTATCAGAGGGACACAACGACGACTGACACGAGTGACGAAACAGGTTATGTGCGTCTAAATGTGTGTATTTCTGAATCTAGAGGGAATATAAGAATCTACGCTATACATACTTTGACCCAGATGATCCTTTTGTAAACATGTGTGTTGAGTCAAGATTAGGTTCTCTGGTTTCATCACATTTGAGAGAGTTTTTGTTATATTATACTTTACTTATAGGGGTAGGGTCACATATTCGATTTCTTGTTGGATTATAGTCAGAAAGAGTCTTAAAGGGTTTATTAGTCTTTCACTCTCTTTGTCAATTATGTCTTTATTGTCTTCGAATCCGATTGAATTTTATTTGAAGAATGGTTTTGTCCTAAATCGTGATATGATGGGTTAACCAATCTCTTATAAAACTTTCAAGGAGGTTCTAAAAATACTTTTTTTTAAGGAATTAATATAGTAATGTGTCTATATTATTGTGAGTCCACATCAAGCTTTAAATTAAGAGGGAAATTATTATACTATACCACAAAAATAGCTTAAGGTTTTAAGTTTTGAACATATAATAGGCTTATTATTATACCGTAGTTAAACAATATGTTATGTTTCTAGATTAAGAGCAGGTCTTTGTATGTAGGCTATAGAGAAAACGGAAGAAACCGATTTTCAAAAATTGAATCGATTGCCCTTATGATATGCTGAGCCTTTGGAAATTGTTAAAAAGCTAAAGTTTCAGCTCGAACAGTTTTAAATGGGGCGGACAAGACCTTATATTAACATTACTTCAAGAAAAGTGTCTGATACGATCCGGACTATTGAAACTTCCTATTTCGCAAATGACATTTATAATATATGTCATATTTTCATTTGAGGAACTTAAGTCAAACATTGAAAAGTTTTATCGAGATATTTCAGGTGTTAGAACAAATTAATACTATTTTTGGTAAAACTTTAGTGTTTCTAACTTTTGTGTTTTTAATAACAATAATTTGTGTGCGATCAATTTTGTGTTTGTTTAGGCTTTCGCCTTTTGTAAAAAAGTTTTTCTAAACAAATAATTAAAAGTTAGTAACAAAACATTGCATATAATAAAATAAGTCTAGGTTCAATATCTGTTCTGTTTTTAAAATTTAGGCGACAGTTAATTTTTTCCAACTTTAAGTGATGTGTTATGTTTTTATGTTAGTAAGCTTACTTGCTTATTTAAGGTGGCGCTTTAGTCGTGAGCCAACTAGGGTCTCACCCAAAAAACTTCGTTATCTAGCTCGGTCCATAGCTAAATGACTTCAGAATCGCTCTCCAAGTTGGGTGAAGTCACTTTCCACTTGTGCGCGCCACCTGATCCACAATCTTCCTTTAATGCGCTGTCTTGCGGGTGTGGATTCGAGACTTTCCGGGCTGGAGCATTGGGGTCCATGCGCTCTACGTTCCCAGACATCTTAGTCGTTGGAATTTTAGTCTTCTGACTAAGTCTACGTCGCTGTACAGCCCGTACAGCTCGTCGTCTATCTTCTCCTCCACTAGCCTTCGATGCATACGGGACCGTAGATAATACGTAGAACTTTTCTCTCAAACCGACCCAAGGTGCTTTCATCCGCTTTTGTCATAACGTTTTGACGAAGACATCGGTGTTGTAGGTCCTTTTTTTGACGACAGCATGTACTTTGTTTTGCCCTCATTAATCGTTAAACTCATTTTTGTCGCCTCTGCCTCAATACCAACAAAAGCCCCATTGACATCACCATGAGTTCTTCCGATTATGTCAATGCCATCAGCATATGCTAGTAACTGGACAGACTGGAAAAAATAGTGCTTCTAGTGTTGACGTGTGAGCTCTGCACTTTTCTTTCAAGCACGATGTTAAAAAAATCACATTACAGCGCATCACCTTGTCTAAAACCTTTTTTGACATCGAAAGGTTCTATTAAGTTGTTTCCAACCATTATGGAGCAGCGTGAATTATCCATGGTCATCCTGCACAAACGGACGGGTTTTAGCAGGGATGCCAAACTGGACATGGCTCTATACAGCTCGTCTCTGTAGATGCTCTCATATGCGGCCTTGAAATCGATGAAAAGATGGTGGGTGTCGATTTGGTGTTCTTGGGTTTTTTTTCCAGGATCTGCCGTAATGTTAATATTTGATTGTCTGTGGACTTTCCTATTCTAAGACCACACTGATAAGAACTTATCAGGTTCTTGACGACTGGCTTTAGACGTTCACATATTACGGCAAAAAAGATTTTGTAAGCGATGTTAAATACACTGATTCTTCTATAGTTCGTGCAGTTTAGAGGGTCTCCTTTTTTCAGGATCGGGTGAACAATACTGAGGTTCCATTCATGCAAGCATGCTTTCTTCCGATCATATATTGCACATAAGTTGGTGGGTGCTCCTAACCAAATTATCTCCAGCTGCTTTAAAGAGCTCGGCATTCAAGCCATCTGCTCCAGAGGCTTTCTTAGACTTCAGCTTAGATATGGCAGTCTTTAGCTCGTCTAAGTCGGGAGGACGGGATTGTTGGCTTTCGTCGTCTATGTTGAATGGATTATTTAGGTAACCGTTACTTTGATTGCTCTAAAAATTTGACTATATTAACCTGCTGGAACCACATGCTTTCTAGGTCCATATGGTTCAATTTCAGCCATAAGGAATTAGTTATCATCGTTATGTAACGCTCGCTGTTCACGGTGACCACCTCACTAACACCGTTTTCAAAAAAGTACGGATCAATTAGGCCTATGTCTCAAAATCCACACAAAACGGTTACTTTTTGAGGATTCATTGTCACCTGGTGAACCTCGCTTGGGTTGGTGTCGTCTTATACACAGCTTTTCTGCTTATTAACATAGCCATTCATCCGTAAATGCACCCGTTCACTAATGATGATACTCCGGCCAAACTTGGGGTCCTCTTCAAAAAGATTGGAAACATAGCCAGCGATCAAACGGCGTTGTCTATGGTGATGAACTTTGAGCTGCTAGGTCAGTTCGATCTTGTACGGGTGTAGGCTCAAGTCTCGACGCAAAATTTTCAAAGTTGAAGTCTGCGAAAGGACGAGTTCTTGTGTTTAGCGAGGAATAGACTGCCTCTGGTTCTGCTGTACACTTTCACGGACCGCGGCGATGTTCTCGGTCGATTTCGTGGCGTTCCTTGAACGTACGGGTGTTGACTGATTGTTTACTGAACCGGTCGTCTTGAATTTGGACACTAAACATTGAATAGTCGACTGTGAAGGGCCACCACACGTCTACCGCAAAATGGGTGCAATGTGCGCAACATTTAATAATAAAGTTTTATCATTTGAAGCTGCTGTTCAATCGTGTTACTTGCCTTGATGATTTTGCATAAGCAACTGAATAATAAACAAAAGATTTGAAAGATGTCAGCATCACAAAATGGCCACCACGGGGCGGCAAAATCTACCCTCTTCAATTGAAAACCCCTGTAGTAATTCGGTATTACGTCAAATTTTATAATATATAATTTAACTGAAGTTGTTGTAAATTCTTGAGATATTTTGGGTGAGCTATGATTTAATTTTCTCTAAATTTCTGTAGTATAAAAAACCACAAACTCAATTTTTTCGCAAGTCTTTTCTGTAATTTAGTTCTTAAACAAATTACTTTAAAAATAACGAGCCTTATAACGTTAAAAAAATATGGATGGAAAAGTTCCGAACTATTCCCAATTGCGGACCTTTAAAAGAAGCTATGTTTTAAAAGTGTTTTTTAAGTTCTTGTATGAATTTATAATGAAGGAACTGGAAGTATTTCAAAACATCAAAGCATATGGCAGCGATCATTTTCAATTTTTGTCTAAAAGCCCTCCTGAATCATCCCATGCCACCATAAAAATGATAAACAATACTGGCATAAGTTTAACTGGCCCATTTAACCATACGCCTATCTAAATTAACAAATTAAAAAGTCCCCAACAAAAATCAACCTACGACTTATAAATGTTGCAGTGTTCATATTGTCAAAATTTCCATAAAACCGTCGTTTTCGATGATACATCTAAGATTAGTTATATAATGAATACATCCAAATATCAAATAGCCCATAAAACATTCAAAACGCGAATGTTGAAGGTAGTAGTTATGTTTTTTTGTTTGTTCTACAAACACAACCACCCCAGTTTTTATTTTATATTATTGATGGAAGGTACAAAACGGAACAGCGTTTTAAGTTGCTTATCAATGCTTTTGCAGGCTATTTATAGACGAACATAATCTATAAAATGTATCTTAATCAACATAAAGTCTGTCAAAATGGTTTCATATTATTCAAATTTTATTTTTAACCTAATTAAGTTATAAAACCGTAACGTGGTTATACCTATACTTAAGTTGGTAGATATTTCTCTGGAAGGCATTGTTTTAATTGGTGACACATCATATTGAAGTTGCAGCAGGGATGAGTTCAGCATTGAAGTCAGGAATATATACAACTAGCCACTTGGAGACTGTATTTTGTCATTAATTAAGACCACTTAGAGGGCTATAGAAGGTACGGAAAGGAAGCCAATGGGCAACCAGCTAATAGATTCATTAACTATTAAGAGCGCCTTTCCATACAATCCACAATAACCCTGATGGTGCTGAAAACCCAGAAGCGGAAATTATTGCCATTGCAAATGGCAAATGCACTCGAGTGTGTCTTTGGTCCCCGACGTCGTTGTCGTCGTTCGTATCTGAAATCATAAATTTCAATACAAAAAAAGAGAAACAACATCATAAAAACCTTTAAAAAAATTGATACGAATTTCTAGGAAATGCTTCTCGCAACTCGGAACCTTGTGCAGTTCTATTCTTGGTTCTCCTTCCGCCTGGTTTGGGTATAAATACCTGAAATAATGAGTCCATTAGCGGGACCCCGAAGTCAATCTAATGGCACGACAGTGTTAAGTCATTTTTTTTCTATAACTTTCCGTAGATGTTAAGTTGATGTCCCTCTGTTCCTCCTGCATAAGTCTCGTCACTATATGCGATGACACGTGTGTATACCGTTATAGAGCAACCCTCGATGTCATCCGGTAAGTTTTAGGGTGACTTTGGATGGCGTCTTCAACCAAACCAACAGCAGTGTGTGTCTACTATTTTTGGTAAATCAACGAGCCTAACAAATAGCTCGTCGGTTGTAGCAATCATGGTAATGCATCTCATTAATTTTATTATCATCAATATACGTACGTACATAGGTCGAATGCGATTTGAGGGTCCATTTCAATTCAATACCTACGGAGACAGAGCGAAGGTCCTGAAATTGGACTCAAACTGCGTTTGGTATATTGTTCGGAGTGTCATCGGAGGTAATGAGGGTATTTATTGGGATTTTTTTGTGTTGTGAGTCTTGAGTTTCTAGTGTCCCGTAAGGACAATGAAATCGAAAACCAGGGTAAACAAAAGGCATTGTTACGTGGATATTGCCATCGGGCAATAATTGTCCAAATCGCGTATGTGGTAGGTCCAAAATCATGGATTATAACAATAGGCATCAGTTATTTTTACCGCAGGCTGTAGTGTTCGAACAAGATCAGTTACATTCAAAATTATTTCCGAATAACATTTAAGATGCAATTGTGCAACCAATAATCACGTGGATAAGTTAAAGGGGATTTATTTTTATAAGAGTTGATAGGTTGAATTTATTGCGATAGTGGATTGGACTATTGTTATTGTAATGTATAGAAAAAACTGGACAGAGGGGAGTTGTTGTTTATTGGGATTTTAATTAATTTGTTCTTATACGAGAAAATGGAGTAGAAAGTCACTTGAAGGTAGGTTGATTAGTCCAGGGAAAGGCCGGTTTAAATAAATAATTAGAATATTTTAAGCTTTGAAGAAAATGTTTTGTCTCAAAATTCACTGATTTACTGGTGTTTCCGTAAAAATTTTATTCTTAGAGTCTTATCCTTTTCAACTTCTATCCACCGCTGTCACTTGGCTCGTAAGGTTAGATCATTTAATCAATGCAAGATGTCTATTTTTTGTCACTTCTGGTTTACTTTTCATATCAGAAGTTCAAGTTTAAAATTGAATTTAAATGAAACATAATTTTTCATTGAAAACAACAAAGTAGGACTTAGGTTAGGTTAGGTTAGTTTGAAGTGGCTGTCCATGATGGAAACGGATGCACTTAGGGAAGTGTAATGGACCATTGTGATACCACATAGGTTAGGTTAGGTTGGAGTGGCTGTTCAAATGTCATTGACTCACCTAGACCTCAAGGGTCCATTGTGATACCAGTAATGAGGTTACTCATGGGAGAGTAATGAACTTAAACAAACCATTTTGTACTTTTAATGAAGTTAGAGAGACATTTTGTGTCAATTGTTGCCAGTTCACTGGTATTATCGAAGAAGGGATTAACAAAAAAGTTATTACTTCTTATGGAGAGTGCGGTACATGTACATAGAAGGTGTTGGACTGTTTCCTCTTCCTCCTCGTCCATGCAGCTTCTACAGAAGTCATTTGTGTAGACCCCAATTGTAGAGGTTATACTTTGTCTGCTCAGGGATATCAAGCCTTTTGACCGTTTTAAGTCTATGCTTGGTCTCTGTGGCCCGGCACCCAAATGAGGTGAATATTAAACTGTTCCGTCATCTCCTATAGAGATGATCGAAAATCGTGCACTATATGAGATTTTGTGGAGACAGACGCGAGAGATTTAAGAGCGGCTTAGCTGTCCGAGAAGATTCTTATATCCTTGCAAGATATATAGTTTTCTTTGAGCCAGGATAGTGCCTCTTTAATCGCCTTTACTTCTGCCTGGAATACACTACATTGATTGGTAAGTCTGTATGATAGACTGAGATTCAGTTGTTCCGAATAGATACCACTTCCAATTCCGTAATCGGTCTTTGAACCGTCTGTATAGAAATGTACCAGAGGTCTCTCTTCTTCCCAGGAGGATCTTGAAGGGATGGACACATTTAAGCTTTTACCGAATACCATTTTTAGAGTGGTATAGTCTAAGCGATCTGAGATGGATCTGAAATTGTCTAGAATAGTAGTATGTCCAGTATTGCTACTGTTCTATTGAGAGGTGACTCTAAGCCTCACACATGAGTTGGCTGCCACCATTTTGGAGAAGATGTCAAGAGGTGTTAGGTTTAAAAACACTTCCAGTGCTGCGGTTGGTGTTGAGCGATGTGCTCCTGTGATGCACATACCTGCTGACCGCTGGACTTTAATGAGCTTATTTAGATTTACCATCTTGTTCAGTGCGGTCCACCATACGACAACTCCATAAATGAGTATCGGTCTGATTACCGAAATGTATAGCCAGTGGGATATTTTTGGAGAGAAGCCCCATTTTGATCCTATGGCCTTTTTAAGTAAAAAGCGCTTCAGTAACCTTTTTTACTCTTTCATCAATATCTGCCTTCCAATATAGTTTTTTGTCTAAAATGAGTCCCAAATATTTAGCTTGGTCGGAAAAGTTTAATGGTATTCCTTTAATCTTGGCTGGGCTAATCTGAGGAATTTTATACATTCTCGAAAAAAATATTAATTCTGTTTTATGTGGATTGACGTCCAAGCCACGTTGCTTAGCCCATTTGGTAAGCCTATTTAAGGCATTTTGTAGGAGTTGCGAGAGAACTTGGAGATGTTTCCCAGATACAGATATTGCAACGTCGTCAGCATAGGCAATCACCCTGAAACGCTCTGCTTCCAATAATGTTTGTAGGTCGTATACTTCGAAGTTCCATACAAGAAGCGAAAGAACCCCACTTTGGGGGGTGCCTCAATTCACCGATCTGGTGGTAGTAAAAATTCTCATACTAGAAGTTATTGTCCTGCTTTTGAGCATGAGAGCATAGATAAGATCTATGAGTGATTTCTCTCATTTCAGCTTATCCATTACTGTTGTAATCGCCTGGTAACTGACGTTGTTGAAAGCTCCTTCAATATCTAGGAACGCTACTAGGTTATATTCTTTGTATTCAAGGGAATATTCAATAATACGAACCAGCGAATGAAGTGCTGATTATACTGATTATTCCTTTGAGTAAGCATGTTGAGCTGTGGAAATGAGACATGGTTTTAAGTTATGTCTGATATAAATTTCAATCAATCTTTCCAAGGTTTTAAGAAGGAAGTATGATAGCCTGATTGGTCGTAGATCTTTAGGGTTAACGTGCGAGGGTTTCCCTGCTTTAAGAATGAAGATACCACTAAATCTTCATCCTAAGCTCAATGGAACTAGTTTGAGTCCCTAATGAATCAAGAGAGTCTGATTATGCTGATATGGTTTAGATTGTTTAGCTCGTTGTAGAAGAATTCTCCTAGGTAATTCGAACTAGAGCAGGGCATGCACAAAGAAGGTGAAGAACTGTTTCCTCCTCTTCCTCGTCCATACAGCTTCTGCAAAAGTCATTTGAGAATACGCCTAGTCTCGTGGCGTGCTTTCCTGTTAGACAGTGTCCGGTTATGACACCTTTTATCGAGTTTATATGCTATCTGCTTAGAGAGAGCAAGCACCTTGAACGTTTTATATCCTGTGGTGGCCAGATGTTTTTTGTGGCTTGACACGTGATGATGTTGTTCCACCTGGTGTTAACCTTTTTCATAGCTTCTTGCATTAGAAAAAATTTACAAGTAGCGATTGGTATGCCAGTATTGTCAAACGTAATAGGATGGGCTGCACTGCACCGTTTCTGGTGAAATTATCTTCCTTACAGTTACCTGGAATGTGTCTGTGGCCCGGCACCCAGAAAAGGTGAATGTTAAAATGTTATGCCATCTCCATTAGAGATGATCGACAGTTATGGACTGTTATAGAGTTTGTAGAGACATAGTACAGAGATTTTATAGCGGCCTGACTATCTGAAAAAATACAGGTATATGATTTGATATAACGTTTTTTTAAGCCAGGACAAGACTTCTTTTATCACCAAGAGTTCCGCCTGGAACAGGCTACAATGATTGGGAAGTCGGAATGAGATACTTAATTTCAGTTGTTCAGAGTACTCACCTCCACCAACCCCTTCTTTTGTTTTGAACCAAATGGATTGACTCATCTTCCAGGAATGTCCTATCCTCCAAGAAAGATCTGGGATGTATAGAAATGTTGAGGTTTCTATTGCCGTTGGGTATAATGGTGTAGTCTGTGTGCTTTGGAAGTGATTCTAAATACCTAAGAATTACGGAGTGCCAATGTTGTTGTTAGTCCACTGTGACGAAGCTTTGAGGCGAATAGCAGAAATTGCAGATATTTGTTTGCTAAATATGTCAAGAGGTGTTAGGTAGGGTAAGGTGTCCAGAGCCCCAGATGGGGTCATGCAAAGCGATCCGCTTGTACATAGGCAAGCTAAACGTTGGACTTATATTTAATTTGACGCGTTTTATAGCTTTCTTCAAAGTAGTATCCACCATACTGCCACACCAAGTAGGACTTCCACCATTAAGAAAGTCTCAAGTATTTGTATTAATTTTGAAAAGCCTTTTGACGTTATTTAGTTTAGGTGTGCATAACTAACGGGATTGTTTTAGAGGTATAGAACTTTAAATTGTCAATTTTATATATTGTTACCGGTGGAAATTTGATGATTTATTTTTAGTTTGCCTTGGCATTTCCACAAATGTTGGAAAAAGTCATCGAAGGCATCATGATCCCTATAACATTGTTGTTTGGCTAGAGACAGCAATAGAACTTGTTCAGCGAAAACGTACCTACATAGGTACGTATTTTAATCTTCTGCAAACTTTCATCTGTGAAGTAAGCCTTGAGTTTACACTGATTCAACCATCTTCTAAATAATCCTCTTACATTTCCGAAATGCTCACGTTACCCAAATATTGCACTCAACTTGATAGATCAATTTTATCATTTGCGCTTGTTTTCAATTCATCCAGTTTGACAATGTAGTTTCAACAATATAGACGCTTTTAAATGTCAAAGTTCTGTAACCGGGAAGACTGTTTACTTGAAAGCTCTTGTTTGAGCCGACGTTGGCTTTATAAAAGCGCTTCAATTTGACTGTCTAACCAGCATACACGCTAAAAACTGTGAAGAAGCACTTTATTCTTCATCAGTCTGACCGATATGCCAAGCAAAATGGCGTACACAAAAGGTATTGACAACAGAGTCCATTGTCGTTTCAAGGGTCATTGTTTGATATCAATCATTGGTTATGGTTCAAACCAACGTACCCGCCATATGTTTCCTACTGACTTCAAAAAATTTCTCGTCAAAATCCTGATGATGCAAAACCGAGTGTTCTGAGGCGAGATCGCCAAGTTTTTGGTCCTCAAAGAAACGCAAGGAAATCGTCGAGCGCCAAGCAATTGGCTATTCGTTTAACGAACCCCAATGGTCGTCTACGTTCTCAAGAAAACAAATGAGCTATATATGTATTAAGATTAATGGTTTTTTTATTTTTTGAAAATAGTACATGTACAGCTAAAATATTTCAACATCGGTAATACAAGATCAAGAGCCATCTCAAACGATATGAGTTTTTTTATAAAACAAAAATGGTTTTGTCCATAATTTTTTTTGTGGTATATCCTATTCGAAAAAAATGTTTTTTGACATATTTTGACTTCAAAGCATCTGGCCTGTTTCCATGCCAAATCGTTCTTTCTTCTATCTACTTTTAACATCATTAACTCTCCTGGATTATCTCCCAATTGATTATAAATGGATTTCTGTTTTATTTTTCCAACTCAACTAAGAAAAAAGAATTTCAGGAACTTGAACTTTATATCCAAATTTATTGTTTGTCTCCTCTTAAATAAACTAAATCAAACATATCAGATAAATTGTTCTTGACAGAAGTCACAATAACAATTGACCCAAAGCAAGCGATCTCCATAAAAAGGTACCTTCATATAACCAAACCCACCTCACCTATATCCTGTAGAGTAGAGTAAAAATGTGTGTGGTGTATGTTTGAGTTTTGTATGTTTACAATGTATGTATAGTAGCTTTCAATATGTATATGTATAGAAATATGTATGCCTGTTCAATAGTTTGGAAAACTTCATTAAAATATCCCCAAGGACAGTTTCTTCATCTGTATCAACTCCCTACGTGAACGTGCATAGATTCCCAGTTGCACAATTCAACTCGCCTCGGTTTTGCTCGCATCACATATCCTGTCGAGGCCAAATCCATTTAAGACATCGTAACATTTGCACACAAAAAGAATACAATGTCTTCGTGACTAACGTTCAGCCCAAGGGTTACAGTTAAAGTAGTAACTGTAGAACATATACCTCTAGAAGAAAAGATTGCTCCAAATACCTTCCAGAAGTTGGTATATGGTGTAAGAACTAAAGGACGACGACAAAAGAACGAAGACAAACTTACATACACACAAAATGAAATATATCGACTGGAATAAGGACACTACATGTCACAGTGGCGATTCCAAGGAGTCACTTTCTATATCTTGGGCCAAAAAGGAGCGAGGTTTTTGGGTGGCACTTTATGGGTGGTATATGTAGATAAAGCAATGGGTTTGAAATAGATTCAAAGACCCATTGCTGCCGTCACCGAAGAGGTTATGCTGTTTCTTAAGGATATCATTTACAAGGGTATTCGTATATTGTCTGCGAAATTGCTCGTTCTCATTCGTTGTCGTTCTTTTTTTTGCAGGAATAGTAAAATATTTGTCCCATCACCCACCGACAGGCCATGCCATTTTTTATAACATTCTTAGACGTGTAACGTTTGCAAAGAACAAAAACAAACCCGATCTTCGGCATTAGATTTCTACGTTCATCGGTATGTTGCCGCACCCACTGTGTCCACCGCCACCGCCGGCCGTCGTCGTTGGTTGTCGTTGTCATATACGCAAAATACATTCATGGGTCACAAATAATTGATGAATCCTTGATATTCCTTTGTCGGTGGCACTCTATATACAGGAAAGGAACAAGTGTCTATATAGATATGAAGGTGAGAGTCTAGAATAAATAAATAAAACATACCATCACGGGCATTCGCATAGGTAACTTTACTATTGTTAGTTTATTTCCATCAGTTGTTAACTTGACGGGATGACAGGATGTTTGGCTGACACGGCCAAAGGACCAATGTATTTTCTCTTTTTTTGGTTATACCTTGCCTTGAACAGGGTAGTCCTGTGTTGACTCAGAATAGCTATGATGGGGTTCAATCAGTTACAAAAATGAATAGAAATACATTAAAAAATAGAAGATGGTTAAATAATTAAATGATAAAGGCTCTCCAAGTACTCTATGGCTGACATCGTAGTCCTTTCAAGGTTTGGTGTCCGATAATAGCTTTGAGATGTTTATGGCTTTTTTTTCAATTTCAGTTCGTAGAATTTTCGATAGTTCTTACAGAATTAGGTTGGGTTCAAAAATTAGAACAATGAATCCTTTGAAACTGCAAGTTTCAAGATTATTAAAACAAGTAATTGTAAGCTGTGGGATCTCTGTAAATTATTAAAGCTCTCCAAAATATGTGCAAACGTATACATTAGGTGTCAAAATAAAAAATTAGTTTTCAAGTTAAATATTTATTGTTAAATCTCTTTTAAATAGTCATGTCTTGCAGATCACCCTGTAAATACCACGTATGCCTTGTGGTAACAGAATATTTAACTATTTACTGTACGAAAAAGGAAATGTTAATTGTTTTGCAAGGGTATAGACAATATAACATTAGTCTAGGTCTATTATTATTTTATTTTCCTAGAACCATTTATGCGAAACAATTGTGAACGACTATTGTTGATGTTTCTAATGAATCTATATAAGCTTTTGAGAACGAATTATATTGTTTAACCAAAAGATTTCAACTTAGCAAACAAAAATTATACATATTAAAGCCCTTACCTTTTAATGGGTTTCATGGAATTTGTTTGATATAAATCTATATTGAATACGCATAAAGCATAATTTTAAAACTATAGTTGTTGAAAGTTATAAAAAAAATTGATAATTGACGATGAGTGCTCAATTTAAGATTCTTCATCTTTTTTCAACTTATAGGTAGGATTAATAAATCATTTGACATTATTTAATTTGCAATATTTTATAAATAATTTAAATCCCTAAACTAAAAAACCTACGATAATACTCAATTTAATAAAATTGATAAAATTAAAAAAAAAAATACTATAGGAAAATCAACAGACATGGTCCTAAAACCCACAAATCTTTTAGCTTAAGGATATAACTATGAAGAGATGCCAAGCTGTCTGAAAAATGCAGGTGGCGTCTCAATGAATTCCAGTGAAGAATTGCTGAACTTACTAATGCATACTTACTTTCCTGGTAGTTTTCTAATCGCAACTTGGAACAATCATATTCGTTCAAGGGACAAGCTACAATTTTATTTACAATTTAAATCTGCAGGAGCAGATGGGATATAATACCAGCCGAACTACAAAAAGCTTCAGGCATAATTGGACAAATTCTTGAGGCAATTTTTACTAGCTTACTATATCTGGTCCTATTCGCTCGTCATGTAGACAAATTAAAGTTGTTTTTATACCCAAAGCAGGTAAATGCCCGCAAGTCTATCCTAAAGATCTACTACCTATAAGTCTATGATCATTTTTCCTTAAGACCATAGAAAGATTGATTGATATTCATTTAAGGGCAAGTATTGATACAAGACTTCTGTCTACGTCTTAACATGCCTACTGTAAAGGTAACACCATCAATACACCCTCCATCATACAGTGTTTACAATGGTTGCTTTCCTTGACTTTGACGTGCTTTAAACAACGTGGACGCTTCTGCAATCACATCTGCACTAACACCTCTAAATAAAGAGAGTTCGCTTGGGGCGTTAATTCATTTAATTCTGTCTAGCAGAATAATTAACTCAAAACTGGGCAATTCTTCTGCTAGAAGATTCGTTAGTAAAGGACACTCCAAGGTCTTGTTCTATCCCCTCTCCTATGGAACCTGGTGGCAAATGAAATCCTAACTGGTCTGAAAGGGGAGGGTTTCAGAGTGATTCCCTATGTGGATGGCGTTTCTATAGCTGTTTCAGGAAAGCATCTTAACACCTTAAAAGAAGTCTTTCAAAATGCCTTAGAGAGACTTACACTTGGAGCTGATTGGTGTGGTCTGGGTGTTAACCCACACAAATCTTATTTTGTCTTAATTTCGAGTAAATACAAAATTCTATTTGTTAACCCTCCTTATATTAAATCTATCCAATTAAAAATTTCAGACGAGGCTAAGTACCTGGGTCTTATTTTAGATAAAAAAAACTAAGCAATGTATAAGAAACAGTCAAAAAAGCTAATGAAGCTCAAATAAAAGCTGTTGGTGTTTACAACTCCGAATCAAACTTATTTGAATGTATGGTGTACTGCTTTAGAAAAAGCTGTAAACCACGACAAAATAAATAAAGTCCAAAGGTAATCTTGCCTATGTATAAGCGGATTGCTTCGCACGACCTCATATGCTGCACTGGACACCTTACTCTACCTAACACCTCTTGAAATATTAAGCAAAAAAAAACCTCCAAGCTCTTCTACTCGCCTCAAAGCTTCATCGCACTCCGTTATTCTTAGGTATTTAGAATCAATTGCAAAGCACACATTCTACTCCATCCCTCAACTTAATTTCGACAGAAAGTTCCAGATTTCTATACCTTACATTGAGTTAATTTGAAGTTTTGTTTTAAATAATGCTTTCTTTCTAAGCCTGAGTTATAAAATTTTGAAAAATCAGAAAAAAATCCTAGTTTGTTAGCGTTGAAAGTCAATGCTGAGGATATGGAAGAACCACTTCTACAGACTGTATAACGGCGACGACGAACTGAATTCCACTGTCAGGCAGGATGATCCATTCAATATAGACGACGAAAGCCAACAATCCCGTCCTCCCGACTTAGACGAAATAAAGATTGCCATATCTAAGCTGAAGTCTAATAAAGCCGCTGGAGCGGATGGCTTGAATCCCGAGCTCTTTAAAGCAGCTGGAGATAATTTGGTTTGGACCATGCACCAACTTATTTGTAAGATATGGTCGGAAGAAATCATGCCCGATGAATGGAACCTCAGTACTGTTTGCCCGATCCTGAAAAAAGGAGACCCTCTTAACTGCACCAAGTATTGAGGAATCAGTCTACTTAACATCGCCTATAAAATCTTCTCTGCCATAATATGTGAACGTCTAAAGCCCATCGTCAACAACCTGATAGGTCCTTATCAGTGTGGTTTTAGACCAGGAAAGTCCACAGTTGATCAAATATTCACATTACTGCAGATCCTGGAAAAAAACCAAGAACACCAAATCGACACCCACCAATCACCATCTCTTCATCGATTTCCAGGGCGCATATGACAGTATCTACAGGGACGAGCTGTATAGAGTCATGTCTAGTTTTGGCATCCCTGCCAAACTCGTCCATTTGTGCAGGATGACCATAGAGAATTCACGCTGCCCCATAAAGGTTGAAAACAACTTAGGAGAACCTTTCGATGTCAAAAAAGGTTTAAGACAAGGTGATGCGCTGTCATCTGATTTTTTTTAACATTGTGCTTGAAACAATAGTGCAGAGCTCACACGTCAACACTAGAGGCACTATCTTTCAAAAGTCTGTCCCATTACTAGCATAGGCTGATGACATCGACATAATCGGAAGAACTCAGCGTGATGTCATTATGGCTTTTGTGAGTATTGAGGCAGAGGAGGCAAAAATGAGTTTAACGGTTAATGAGGGCAAAACAAAGTACATGCTGTCATCAAGAAAGGACTTACAACACGAACGTCTCGGTCAAAACTTCAACATCGTCTTACGTAACCTTGAGGTGGTCAAGGAATTCGTCTTCCTAGGCTCCGCTGTAAACGCAAAAAATAACACCAGCGCTGAGATCAAACGCAGAATAACTCTTACTAACCGCTGTTTCTTTGGACTAAGAAAGCAATTGAATGGTAAGGCCCCTTCTCGAGGGACCAAAGTGTTGATTTATAAGACCCTTATCATCCCCGTCCTGCTATACGGTGCAGAAGCATAGACTATGACAAAAGCGGATGAAAGCACCTTGGGTCGGTTCGAGTGAACCGGGTCACGTAGAGCGCATGGGAACCAATGCTCCGGACCGGAAAGTCTTTGAATCCACACCCGCAGGACAGCGCAGTATAAGAAGACCGCGGATCAGGTGGCGTGCACAAGTTGAAAGTGACCCCACCCAACTCTAGCTAGGGACCAAACTGGATGGAGAAGTTTTTTGGGTGAGGCCCTAGTTGACACAGGACTGTAGCGCCACCTTTAGTAAGTAAGTAAGTGTTAAAGATAACAAAAGTTATATTCGTTCCCATTTGTCGATATTTCTAAAAGTTTCACATAATATTAATAACAACATTTTGGATTAGTCAAAAGGGTTTGAAGTCAATATATTTATTTGTTTTCAAAGTACTTGAACCAGAAACCATTTTGTATGAGTTTTTATTTGTTTTTGTAGTTTTTTTAAAATAAAATTTGTGGTGGGATAGATACGATTGGTCAAATTTTCAATGACTCTTCCACATAGAACCAGCTAAATTGAGCGATGGCCTATGTTATATTCACCTTCAAGGCATAAGTCCAATTTGGTTTACTTGTAGAGACCAGTAACTTCAAGAAACCCTACAGAAAAAATTCTAGCGGGGTCAAATCGCATGGCCTTGTAGGCCAGTTCACGTCACCCCTCGAGAGATAACCTTACCCTCAAAGCGTTAATGCAAAATGTCAATCGATGCGTTTGCTATGTGCAACGTAACACCGTTCTGCTGGAACCACATGTCGTCTAGGTCCATATGGGTTAATGTGGCCATAAGGAATTAGTTATCATCGTTATGTAGTGCTTGCTGTTCACGGTGACCGCCTCACTAACGTCGTTTTCAAATAAGTACGGGTAATTTCACCGCTGATCCAAAATCCAAACCAACGGTAACTTTTTGATAATGCATTATCACGTGCTGAACCTCCCGTGGGCTGATGTCGTCCCATATACTGCAATTTTGCTTTGTTAACACAGCCATTTACCCAAAAATGTTCCTCGTCACTAAACATGATTTTTCAGCCAAAATTGGGGTCCTCTTACAAACGATTCGAAGGCCAGTCAGCGAACAAACATGATCTTTGAACTCCTGGGTCAATTGGATCTTGTACGGATGTATTGCCAAGTCCCGACTAAAAGTTCTTGTGCATCACGGCGGCGAGAAATAGGCTGCTTCTGGTTCTGCTGTACACTTTCACGGAGCGCTGCGATGTTCTCGGCCGACCTTGCGGCGTTCTTTAAAAGTACTTGTTTTGGCTGATTGCTTACTGAACCGGTCTTCTCAAATTTGGCCAACAAATGTTGAAGAGTCGGCTCTGAAGGACGTGCACGTCTACCGTAAAATGGGTGCAATCGAAATGCGTGCAACGTTTGCGTCGACGAACACATTAATTTTGATATTAAAGTTTTATCATCTGAATGTGTTCCTAAATCGTGTAACTTGTCATGATGATTTGACGCAAGCAACTGAATAATTATCAAAAGATTTCACAGTTGTCAATAAAACATAATGGCCACCACGAGGCGCCAAAATCTACCCGCTCCAGTTGAAAAACCCCGTATAAGGAGTTTCATGCCAGCCTCATTCAACAAAACGAAATTTTATTTATATCAAAAATACCTAAATACTTAACATTATGTGAAGATGTTTTCTTGCGATTTTGTTAATTTCGATATAAACAATTTATTTCAAAAAGGTACACTTCCAGTAAACAATTTAATGCAATGTTAATAATGTTGTTTCAGCAATTAACTAAAATACTTTTTTTTTTCAATAAACATCACATTCATTTTAAACAGAATTAAATTCATTTAAAAAAATACACTTTATTATTGAAGTTTAAATTTCAATAAACTTAAGGCATATTTTAAAATCTCTTTAATTCATATTCCTCATTCTTCAGAAAATCAATGTCTGGTGAGGAAACTTTCTATTAGTCTTTATTTTGTTTACCAAACTTGTGAGAAAAGGACCTTTTTTCTTATACATATAAGATCCCCAAACTCTGTTTCGTATTCTCTCGCAAACACTGCAAATGACATTTTAATAAAAATATGATTTTGACGTTTCTCTATATATGTAGGTACCTTATACCTTATACAAGTCTTCACAGTGGAGTATGTGTGCTTTATACCAAAACAAACAATCAAATACAATCTCAGAAAATGGGAGTCCCTGATATGATGACGATGATGATGATGATGATGATGCCGACCCTCTATACGAAAAGCTACATACCTAAATATTGCCAAAAATAAACACATCGAAAATGTAGAGTATCAAAGTCCATACATATATATAATGACCAAGACCGGCATCGACATCCCATTCTCTGTCTAGGTGGGTTGATGATTGGTACATATAAAGCTTTGTGGTATAAAGAAGGTCCTTTTTTCCCTCATACTATTTCAAGGACTAAATAAATAGGAAATAGCGGCGTATGGGCCTCATTCCACGATGGCTTAATATGACCGATAGAGAGAATCATAATCAAACAAAATCAAATGCCAATTTTGTTTTTGGCCGCGACTTGCCTTTCTTTAGTTGTTGCCGTTAGAGTTTTCTCTATTTTGGACCACGTCTAACACACACCAACAAAAAAATAAAAACAAACATCCTTTGACATACATGTATACAATGCATACCACTACATATAAAGTGAACATACAGACGATGAACGTACAAAAGCAAAATTGACAGAAAAAGGGCAGAATGTGCAGAATTCGCAGCCAGCAAATACAGAATGTGTTTGCTTAACGTGTTTTGACAAATTATTATGGCCGTGCCATTTGGGGATTTCTTTTTTGGTTTGAGAGTGAGTTTTGGGGGTGGTGATAGGAAAGAATGAGGTTTGATATGGGTGATGGGGCGGAACCCTTAAATAAAGAAAGCAAAATAACAGCAAAAACAAAAAAAACGACAGCCAGGGATAACGTAAATTATTACCTCGTCGTCGGGCTTTTGGCTTGTTGTTTGGTCTGTGTTGCTAGTGATAGGGTGTGTATATATGTATGTATGTGAAAGTTGCAATGATGTATGCGAGGTATGAATGGTTTCGCTGTTGCTGCTGGACTCGATCCCATTATGGAAACATGAGGTTGTTATGATAGCGATTTTTTTTTTCGTTAGTCCTTTTTGGCTTTAAGCCGACCCATCCTTTTTCCAACCATCAACCACCACCTCGATATAAAGTTGATGTGTGATGGGGACGAGGGAGTCATATAATCAACATTCATTGAGAGGAAAGAAGCTGAAATGCAGGCGGGCGCAAACAAAACAGTAGAACTGTGCAAAAAGGCATTAAATTACATATAATACCCCCCTCAAATGTGATTTTTTTTTGAATATTTTATTCCTTTTTTTTTCGATCCGGAAATTAATGCACAGAACTTTAGCTGTGTATGAGGTATGTCTAGTGTATGGTTAGCTGGAAAGGGTCGTTGTCCTTTTGATGGTCCACGGCTTGTTATGTTTTGGACTTGAGAGCAATAAATCTTAATTGGTAAATAAAAAGAGGGATGAGAATGATGAGAACCTACCATAATTTGTGGAGATAAAACGAATCGGGGACAACAGTAGCTTATAAGTAAAGAAATAGCTATTAAAGAAGATTAGATGTACTTTTTAGGCCAGTAATTGTGTGTTGTTGGTTCAGTAAAATACGAATAAGAAACCCGCTTTATATTTTAATTTACAAATGGATTTGAGTGAAAAACCCAGATAAGTGTTGTATTTTTGAGTTGGATATTTCACTTAAATGGTATTATTGTCACTTGAATTGTTAATAAAAGTTATTCTTGACCTGCAGATTTTTATTTTTTGAAAATTTGTCACAGTTAAAAGTCGCATATATCATTCTACATTCTTTTAAATAAATAAAATAGGTTGTGCAACATTTCATTGAGAACTAGAGCCTAGTGACCTACAGCCCTCAACCATTCCTGTGTGCGAGTAATGTTGTCAGGAATGGAGAAGACGAAAAGCTAATTTGAGAAACCACTTTTCATGACTTTTCAAGAATTACTCTTGGAGAATTTGTCAATTTCTCGAAAGAGGAAGGGCCTGTGTAAAAAACCTTAGATGGCATAGGCAGGGATTGAACCCAAGACATCTGGCATGAAATTCCTGCAAACTAACCAACACTCCAAGGGTACTACTACATTCTTGCAGTGCGGTTCAAAAAATAATCTCTGTTTGAGCTTACACATTTCAGGGTAAACTGATTAGAATTTCCTGAACAACGGGTATTAGGGTTAATTGTGGAAATTCACAAGGTCATTGTGCTTTTGAAATATCCGTTAAAAAATCAACAATATTTTTGTAATTATAGTAGATAGATAGATAAAAACAAAATAATGTTGGTGTTCAAAATTAGTTAGGACAATAAGTTGTTAAAGTTGTCTGTCAGGTTTAGAGTTTTACTATTTATATTTTTGTTGTATAGATTTAAATAACATTTGACGTTCAGTATTTGAAAAAAATCGGTAGGATTTATTGTTTCAGGTCATAGAAATAATCTCCGGTATGAATTGAAAATAGGACAGATGCTGACGAAGTGGTAGGTGTTCTCAGCTGCATCAAGATTACACATTATACATAAGCCAACAGTGTCATGCTGAAATGTCCTAGCATTCGAGTTAAGTAACCCACACCTCGTTCTTAAAGTCATACTTATCATTTCTCGTGAATTTGAGTCATTAAAATAGTTGGGTACCTCTGTGTATGATACATTTCGTCGTGAAATTGTGATTGCAAAGCACGTTCTTTAGAATCTTTTTTCCACTGTTGTTCTTTCAGTTTAATCAAAAGCATGTTGTGGGCATGTTTCCAATCAAAATTAGTTGCTTCATAGTTGACTACGATGCCAGTCGAGCAAAAAAGGCCTGACCATTATTGAGCCCAATAAATATTTTTGCGAAGTACTGCGGATGAAAGTATGCGTGGTAATCTAGAGCTGGGTAGACTGAAAACGTTTCGCAAATATTTCAAATGTATTTCAAGGGTAGTAAGAAACGCTTTTGGAATACCGGTTTCGATGTTTATAACGTAGTTTGGTGTATTATCTGGTAGTTTAAAACATCTTTTGACGAAAAAACTTTGGAACTTTTCATATTGTATGTACTCTTTGTACCTCCTTACTTGAGCACAGTAATACATAATTGATCTGGAGGCTGATTCATAAACTTAAAACTTTGCTGAATGGGGCACTAACTGATTTTTCAGGAACTTAGAACAAGTTCCCTTGATTCCATTTTTTGATGTTGCAAGCCTCTTTGTCATATGCTCAGACCAAGTTATACTGGTTTGTTATTTTTACTTCTACGCCTTTGAAATTCCATTTTTCACTCAATGCTCTTTTTCAGATATCTCAACATTAACTTCAAGGTCCCATTTATCGCAATAGCTGCTGAACTTGTTTAAAATTGTTTGAAGTAAAGCTGGACTCTCAGCCAAAATTACAATGTCATTAGCATACAAAAGATCATTTATACCGATTCTTTCCACATGTATTCCGATGAGGAGTTCAGAATGTAGGTCATTTAAGAACAAGACAAAAAGCAGAGCGCTCAGAAAGCAACCTTGTTTAACGCCTTTGCCATCCCATATGGCGGCAACTGTATCTTGGTACAATAGTTTGACAATTTTAAGTCTAGATCCCCAACGTAATAAGTTTGTGAATAAGAGCTTGTCTGTTATAATATTGTCGAACGCAGCTTTTAAGTCTACGAACCATGCAGAATTCATTGAGTACATTGTTGTTTTGATCTAAGTAGTGAGGCGGTTTATGAGAACAGGGGTGAATAATTTGTAGAGGATATCTTAAAACGAAAGTCCACGATAGTTAGATACATGACTAGCGTAATCTTTTTTAAAGAGCGGAAAGATAATTGATTTTTTGAAGGATACTTTTACTGTTTCTGTTTCGTAGATTCTTTTCAGCAAAGTCTGAACCTCCCCAATAAAAGAATGTATTGAGCTCGCCTATTGATAAACCATTTAAGTCTTGTAAGCAACAATGAACTGGGGGAACTTTGCGTATCTTCAAAAGCTTTTAGACCTAAAAATAGCGGCATGTGGTCCTATAAGATTGTACTTTCAATTGGGAAACTTTTAATCATTTCCAAAACACTGTATGAAGGGCAGCAGTAGTCAAAAATTTGAGGATCCTCTAGTAGCCACAAAAGTAAACTCTCCAGTTTTATTGCCAAAACCTCTCCTGTTAAGGATAAATGCACCGGTGTCTTCTAAGAGCTTACGAAACATATTGCTGTTACTGTCATTTACAGTATCTTTTGAAAATCTCATTTCAGTGATACTCGTAAGTTATGATATCCGTGAATCGACTTTTCCTTTGATTCCTTATCCGACGTTAAGATCTCCCATAATTATAAAGTGTTTTAATTGAAATTCATCAAAGAATGTTTTTCATTTTACGAAATCACGCATCCAATGATTGCAGTTTAAATAGCTTGGACCCAAATTTAGAAAAGATCTCGAAAAGTTGCATTGCAAGAAAACAGTATCATGTACATTGAAGACTTTTAGTTGGTATGTGGATTCAATATAGATTTACGGAATCCATATAAGCATCTTCCATTAGCTCTGCCAAAGTAAGATGTTTTTGTTGCCGCAATCCAGTATAGTTTAAATTCTTTAACATAAATTTCATAATGACGTAAATGCTCCGATAAAACTAAAGTTTCATACAAAAATAAAATATTAAATTTAGAGAAACGTATTTAAAAAAGTTACATAACATAGTTTTATTTACAAGACCAGTTACATTATAAGATCAGACTTGACAGACTTTTGTTAGCTAATGGTTATTTGGGTTATTTTTGTTTGGGCGTTGTATGTTTGTAGGAGTATCCAGAATGACAGTGTAATTTGAGTCCTTTCCCAAAAACTGAATCAGAAATTGTCTGTCTTTTTCGTTAAAGGCTCTTACAATGCCATCTTTGCTGCTTTTAAACCGACGTCGTCCATCAACCAGAAGAGTCCAGCGTTTGATCTCAATGCGGTGGTTGCTTTCAGTTTTTTTTTTTTAATTCACAAGCACTAAAGGGGTTAGTAGTACCCTTTATATGTTTATATTTAAACACAGTGCGAGCGTTAGAAAAATAGGGAAGGATTTATATCAACTTTTACCACAATACGGTCATTGTACCAACTCCCTTTTTAATTTCATGTGGTTTAAACTTTCCGTGAATAAGCACATCATTCACTATTGTTTTCTTTATCGGAGCCCAAACCTGGACAGAGTTTCAACTTCTCAGGAATTTGATGCTCTGTCTGACTCCATACAAAGAATTGTCTCCCTGTATCCTCACACTGAAATCGTTAATACGGGCGATTTCAATGTTCACAATTCTTCGTGGCTTCGCCATTCGGGCCAGACAACGCCCGATGGAATGTGTGCTGAGATTTTTGCTGAGTTTAACCGTCTTACTCAGCTTGTCAATCAGCCTACTCGAATATCAGACGTTAACGGCTGAGCAGAAAATACCCTTGACTTGTTTCTCACTTCTGATCCCGATAAGTACACAATCAGTGTATTGACGCCTCTAGGCACATCGGACCATAGTGTTATATCTGCTAATTTCTCGTGTCAAACAAATCCAGTTAAAGAAAGAGCTCCAAAGAGAACCGGCAGTACGAGAAAGCCAACTGGGACGGTCTCAATAATTTTTTCAGGATCTTTAACTGGTCGCTATGCTTCCTCTATAGCGACGTAGACTCCAGTGCAGATATGATTTCTAGTATGATTCATTTGGGAATGGAAACGTTTATCCCGAATAGGGCTAAAAGTATTAAACCCAAGGATAAATCATGGTTCGATTCGAGCTGCAAAGAGGTTATCAAGGAGAAAGAGGTGAGCTTCCGGTGTTTTAAAGCCAACCCAACTGAGGAAAACCGGAAAAAGTTTAAGCAAGCCAGGAAGGCCTGCAACGCCTATATTCGAAGGACCAAATTATTACATGACCAAAAATTACGGCGAAAAATACTGCAATGTCCCAAAGGCAGTAAGAATTTTTGGTCATTTGTAAAAAATATGAGGAATTCTTCCTCTTCCTCGGTTCCTACGCTTGTTGTCAATGACACTCCTTTAGTTAGCTCTATTGATAAAGCCAACTTATTTGCAAGGCAGTTCGCCGAAAATTCCACCTTTGCAGATAGTGTCATGACTCCCCCAGTTCTTGAATGCGTAAATGATTCTATGGGACCAATCTTTTTTCGTACTCGAACTGTGGCGAGAGTTCTTAAAGATCTCAACATTCATAAATTCGCTAGCCCAGATGATATCCCTGCTATTATTCTGAAGAGGTGTTCTTCCACGCTAGCAAAACCACTGCGTAAGCTTTTCCATCTATCCTATTCTTCTGGGCTCGTTCCGAGTAGTTGGAAAACTGCATTTGTTCAGCCAATTCCAAAAAAGGCGAATCTTCTTCTCCCACAAATTACCGACCGATAGCACTAACGTTCGTTCTTTTTAAGGTCATGGAAACGCTGATTAATTATCAGCTTAAGAAAATCTTGAGGAACGGAAGCTTCTTAATGACCGGCAATACGGCTTTCGTAGCAATAGGTCCACTGGTGATCTCATGGTTCATCTCACCGAACAGTGGAACAGATCTTTACATCGTTTTGGAGAAAGTAAGATTATTGCACTTGATATTTTAAAGGCATTTGATAAAGTTTGGCATCTTGCTCTCTTATCGAAAATGCGTGCTTTCGGTATCAACGAGTCTCTTCTTCGTTGGATTAGAAATTTTCTTTCGAACCGTTCAATACAAGTTGTTTTGGACGAATTCAAGTCTGAAACTCATAAAATAAACGCTGGTGTGCCCCAGGGCTCCGTTTTGTCTTCAACCCTCTTCCTCATTTTTATAAATGATCTCCTGTCTGCTACTTCTAATCCAATACATTGTTTCGCTGACGATAGCACTCTTAGCTTTTCATATTCGTTTCCAGACTCACAACCCTCCTCTTTGGATGTGGAACTGCAACGGCAAAATATGATTAGCTCATTAAATTCCGACCTACACAGCATTGTACAATGGGGAATAAAAAATCGTGTGGAATTTAATGCTTCAAAAACGCAATGCTGTCTTGCATCATTAAAGCGAGATAAACCGTCTTTGCCACTATCTATGAGTGGCGCTTGCATCAACGAAACAGAAAATCTTGACATCCTCGGAATGTGCATCAGCAACCACCTTTTGTGAAGCGATCACATACGCGATGTTGCCAAAAATGCCGCAAGATGTCTAGGTTTTTTGAGACGTTGTTTGCTAATTATAAAAAAAAATATTTATACTCAGATACACTTACAGTATGGGCCGTAGTAACCACTGCACATCGGAGAAACGCCGAATCATTCGCCAACTTCTTTCTGAAGGGAAAACTTATACGGAAATCCAAAACTCTCTTCAAATCTCGGCAAAAATGATTTCGAATGCAAAAAATTATAAAGAAAAACCTGAAACCCGCGACAGGAAAAAAGTTTTATCTCCGAAATCGGTAATGAGAATTGTAAGATGCTCGAAAGCCTTACCCCACTTGCCTGCTACTGAGATAAAAAAGAATTAAATTTGAAAGAAGAAAGAAAAGAAATAATCTCAACGCCAGAAGCCCCAGAAAAATTCCACTTTTGACAAAAAAACACATTGCCAAAAGAATTCAGTTTGCCAAGACCCATCTTCATAGGCCCCTTCAGGATTGGCGAAATATCTTATGGACGGATGAAAGCAAAATCGTTTTGTATGGCAGCCCTGGTTCTCTTGAAAATGTGCGACGCCCATACCAAATGTTAAATACGTGCCTAGGTATACGCGTAAAACCGTCAAACATGGTGGCTCTAGCATTATGGTATGGGGTTCCTTCTCATACCACGGTGTAGGTCCCATATACCGAATAAATAAGCAATAAGGGGTCTACAACCAAATATTAATAAATTTTCTTGAAATTTGTATCAACATTTTGTTAATTTCCTTATTTTTTGTGAATACTGCTATTTTTTTGACCGGAGCAAATCTTTACCTTGAAGGTAATTTTTTTTAATTTTTATTTAATTGATAAAATCTAAACTTTTCTTGTCATAACCTGGATTAAAATTAATCTGGCTTAATAAATATAAATATTTATAATGATTAAAAATCATTAGGTATTTATTAGGTTCAATTTTTTCAGTGTTCCCTTCTTACTGCTATTATTTTGACCGCAGCTGTACATTGTACATTGAAGAATTTCGATTGGTATGTGTTTTCTAGCTCTGCCAAAGTTAGATGTTTTTGTTGCCGCAATATAGTATAGTTTAAATTCTTTCAAATCAATTTCGTAATGACGTTAATGTTCTGATAAAACAAAAGTTTCTTACAAAAAGAAAATATCAAATTTACAAACGTATTTAAAAAAGTTACATAACATAGTTTTTTTACAAGACCAGCTACATTATAAGACAAGACCTGACAGACAAAACTATAACTATAGTATATAGCACTATAAGTTTTTAAAATTCCTGAACATTTTGAGGTTATCATATTTTTATAGTGGAAACTTGCAAATGTAGCTTGTTTAAAGAGAAAACGATATTCAACATTTAAAGTTCAATTTCATCTTTTTTTCAAATATGTATATTTAAAAATTAGGTTCCTAACCTATACCATACAAAAATACGAAATTAATTCTACTTTTTCGTACACATCAGAAAGAACATTCCTTATTTAAATTTCGAAACCCTAATTCTCTAAAATGATGCTTAATTTGGTAACAACTTATTTTCAAAAAAGAACCTGTTTGAATTAACACTCGAAAATAGAGTTGCCTATAGACATGGAGATTTCTGAAATAATTATTTATCTTAATAGCAGTTGAGAAACTTTTTTGGAACAATTTCAAGCATGGTAAAGGAAGCAAAGCATAGACCCTCACTTTTGTTTGAATTCACAAAACACAAAAATATAAGAAAGCTTTAACCTTTTTAATTTTTCAATGTTCCAAAACCCATTAAAGAATTACATTTTGTCCAAAATTAAATTTTCTACAATATCTCGCCCTTTAGTATTTAGTTGAAAAGTAAATCATCATTATCCCCCATCCAAAAAAAACAACAACAACAACAACACATTTTTTAAAAAAAGCAAAAAAACAACAAAAGAATTTTCACATTCCAAATGAAATTATATTGTGACCAAAACAACACACAAAGACACATTTAGCAACCACTTAAAGTCCTTTTAATAGGTAAGATAATTTAAAATCATTAAAGCAGAAACTTTAATTAGTTTTCCATGCCTGAGGGATTTTTTGAGATAGAGCAGAGGCAGAGAGACTTTTGTCGAATGTCGTCTGTCGAGCCCTCTGATGCCTGCATCGCATCATTGTAGCTCTCATTCCGCAATTGGAAAAATAATATAGTCGCTTCTCTTTTCTGGCCTTAGGGGGGTTTTACGTATACTCCTATCTTAAAAGTTAGATAGGTATAGGTATACAAGGAAGTACAAAGAAAGATGTTCCAAGGGAATGTTCCGACATATTTCACTGTCGATTTTATATACATGTATATAAACAAATACACAACTACAACGAACAAGAACGAAAAAAAAAAACTCACGCAAGGGGTCTTCGTGAAAACTTAAAGTCAAAATTAAACTGGGAAATCATTGAAACAAATGCCACTTATTGCCGGCTGGGGGTTTTGGGCATTTTTCATTCAACTTTTAGCCAAAGAAAAAAACTAAGGGATGTGCTGTTGCTGTGGTAAGGGTGGACGAAAAAAAGTACAAGGGTAGACAGAGGTGAGTTTAATTTAAAACAAAACAACAAAATATATGCAAAAAGAAAATATGTTAGTCATTCGGTGGTGGCGTCAGGACTAAGATATGAAAACGGTGCTGACATTTAAAAATGACTTCTCTGATGCATTGGGTTTTTTAAGCTCTTGTAGTTGTTTTTGTCTTTGGTATTGTTTGTGTATATAGCTTGTCTTAGATCGCTAATCTACGGTTTTTGAGTGAGTGACAGTTTCCATTTCCATCGTGTCTGAAAATGTACGGTACTTTTGAAAGCGGTTTCGGTTATTTTTTAAATTAACACATTTTTTGGTTGAGCGATATACTTATACCTATGTATATCTGCTAACCAACTAGGGAGGGTTAAGAAGTTTTTTTTGTTTTTGATTTTAAGGTTGTTTATTTGGGTAAGCTAAAGAGTGATTAACACAAGATTTTTAGTGTTAATTTAAAAAAGGAATTAAACTGTAACACAGATAAATAGAAAAATAAACCTTTTGTACTTTTTGTAACGAATGTCTGACAAGTTACTGACATAACATCACATGTACATCATTTTGTAATGGATTTTCATTTTATGAAGCAAAAGGGTTCAAAACTTAATGTTTATTTAATTATTGAAATGGTTTTGCTATTTCTCTTTTTGGGCTTTAAAATGGATCGATCTGATGGTTTTTGGTCAAATGAGGTTGTTTATGTCAAAATGACCCTTTTAAGTTCAAACATCACAAATAAATTTTACTAGGAATCAAATTATTGTAAACATCCTTTATAAAATTTTTTATACTAAAGGCTTAAATAAGTCAAGTGCTGAAATACAAAAATGTACAATAAAGTTATGTAAATATCTGTTTGAAACACATTGATCCAGTATAGCAGATTTAAAAATTTAGTTTTGTAGCTTCAATTAAAAGGTAACAGCCTTAAAGAGAGTTTTAGGATTTTTTTATTTTTACGACCTTTAGTATATGATATGAAAATGGAAAGATTTTTTTTAAATTGACGCAGGTGTTATTTTGTTTTCTAGTAAATTTTCAAAATTCCTTTCTACTATTAGAACAAAATATATCTTTCATCTGCTGTTAAAGTCGTCATTCAAGACTCTTCGTTCTAATTTAGCTATAGCATTATTTCTCATTTTCTAGAAGCTCCTTACATGAATATACCAACCATCTGTAGCCACCTTGTTTTGCCTAGAAGCTAGTTTAAAAAGCTGATTTAGGAGTTAGTTTTATGCGCGCGAAAAAATTAGTTTTATGTTACGATAGGTTTTAGTAAGCGAAAAATATGAGTGACTTTCTTCCTAATATTCACTAACGATCTTTTGCATGACACTTCTAATACATTGAACTGTTTCGCTTACGACAGTGTAGTGTGTACCCACAGCTTTTCATATTCCTTTTTAGAATCACATCCTTGTCCATCGCATGGGGAACTTCAAAGGCAGCTTATGTTAAGCTCAATGAGTTCTGATCTCAACAGCATTGTCCAATGGGGAATTATTATAACCTTGTAGAGTTGAATGTATCAAAAACTCAATGTTTGCATTCTGTCATTAAGGCGTAACCCACTCCCAACGGCGCTATCCATGAGTGGCACTTACATTCAGGAAACTTATCAACTTTTAGTAATCGGTATGTGTATACAAGATAACCTCTTATGTGAAGATCACGTATTCAAGCAGAATTTATAGTGCATATTAGCCAGAAGCATTGCAAGAGCTACCAATGCATCCAGGAAAAGTCAAACTTTGGTGCTATTTATGGCGCATTGGAAAATACAATTGAAGCATTTATTCGTGATATACCGGACGAAAAGTTGAAAAATGAGTATGCCAAAATTAGATTAGGCGGATGGACCATTTTAGGGACAGTGATTAGTCAATATTTGCATGAAATAATGTTCAAACATTAAATTATATGGACAGTAATATCGATTCAAATAAAGATTTCATGCATTTTTCGGAATTGTATTTCTTTTTTTTTTTTTTGAAAAACTTTCCTAAAGCTTTTAAAAAATCAACCTATATAAACATAAAAACTTTACATACTTAGGTCCTCAGACCTGTTAAGTCTCTTGGAAACCCCTTAAGGGGCATAGGGCCTCTACTACACCTACGCGCCATCGTGTACGGTTTCCAGAGATGTGTTTCAGCTCCCCCCAAATCTTGCATCGTGACGCTGATTCCGCCTTGACTGGCCTGTGCCATGTGCTTCTAGATCGTCCAGCTCTTCTTCCGCAGATTCCGCTGCCTTGCTTGGCCTGCAATGCAGACGTTGCCTTTTCGAAGCGTATGTCCAATCCACTGCCACTTATAGGTTCCTGACCTGTCCTTCTATGAAGGACCTCATTTGAAATACGGTTTGGCCAGAAAATTCTTAGGATGTTACGAAGACATCTATTTACGAAGGTTTGCATCTTTTTTTATGGCTGACTAATTTTCCAAGTTAGACATTAAAGCGAAACAGTTGTAGCTTTCTTCTTAAGCTGATAGAGTTATTCCTCCAAATTGTTGACAGCATACCGAACGTCGGCAAAGCGATGAGGCAGATGAGGTTTTGTTCGGTTCCGCCTTCGATGGAATCGATGCTTCCAAGGTATTGAAAGCTCTCCACTTTTTCAACCTGTTGCTAGAAAATATTTATTTGTTAAGATGGTCGGGTTCCGAGGCTGATCATTTTTGTGTTGCCAGAATTAATTTTTAGCCCCACAACTTCTGCTTCTCTCTCCACACTTGTTGTCATTTGATGGAGATTTGTGATCCTACAATAGAGTAAGAAAACATCGTCCGCGGAATCCAAATGCCTTAAATAGGATGTCAAAGTCAATTGGATCCCTCCGCTACCTGACAGAGCTGCCCGCAGTACATCGCTTATCACCAACAAAAACAATATTGGCAAAAAAATACAGCCCTGTCTGACTCCGCTTCGGATTTCAAAATCATCTGACAACCTACCATATCGTGCAGAACGTAACACTTGGTTCCATCATATGCTGCTTTAATGATAGCAATTATTTATTTCTGGGATGCCTCTCCTCCGCAAAGCTAACCAGATATACTCCCTGTTAATACTAGCAAAGGCATTCTCGAAGGCGACGAAGAGCAGGCGTAGTGTTGATCGATTTTCAAAGCCCTGTTCAATAATGGATCTACAGGGTGTTTATATGATCAATATTGTAGGATCCATCACGGAAACTAGTATGGCATCGAGTGTGCCCTCAAGGTGTTCTCTGATTCGTTCCAGTATAACTTTTGCTACTATTTTCGCAACGGCTGGTACAACGCAAATTCTTCTCCAATTTTAACACTTTTTAAGATGTCCTTGTTCTTTCACTCATGGGGAAGCTTTAGGTGGTCCAGGCTTCTTTTATGAGCATATGAAGCAGTTCGATTGACTTTGGCGCTACTTATAAAAGCTCTGCGGGAATTCCATCAAGTCCTACAGCTTTGTTCTTATTGAGTGTTTTAATTGCGGCAACGATCTCATCTTTACTGGAAGGTGCGGTGCGGATTCGTGGATTAGTTTCTTCAGGCGCGTCAGAAGGTATCGGCTGCACGTTATTTGCAAACACTCGGTTTAAAACCGAGAAAAAGTGTTCTTTCCACCTATTGACTTGCTCATCTACTGAACTTATCACAGTTGTGTGTACAGGTCAGCTCTTTGGTTATTCTGTAAACGGTCTTCTGCATTCCCATGGTGTTCGATGTCATCATGTACTGTGCTGCTGATTGTTCTTATTTCTTGTGACAGGTGGTCCCTAAATTTTTGATGGGTCGTGGGATCCTGTAGTCTGGCGATGTTCAATTCCGTTGGATCTTCTAATTGTAGCTGTACGTAATCTTAGGGTAGCTATCATTGAGTGGTTATCACGGGCAAGTCCCATATCGGCGCCTCTTCTGTTTCGTACAGAAGCGGCTGCTTCTGAAGCGTCGACTTATCGCAAAGCGGTCAATTTGGTTGGAAGACGCTTGCCTGTCCGTCGACACCCAGCTAATTTTATGACAGTTTGTGTTCAAACATAGTGCCATCAATCACAAGGCTATTGGCGTTTTAGAAGTCAATGAATCTCTCACCATTATCATTACCACTGTCGACTTCGTGATCACCCATCACATGCCTAAGCCCGCTGTTGTTACTGCCAACCTAAGCATTGAGGTCTTCCATAATCAAAATTATATAAAGGGTGTTAATAACCTCTTAAGTGCATGTAAATTATAATAAATAAATTAGCTGGGGCAACAGTCCTTTGAGAACTAGGGCCTAGTGACTTACAAATCTTAACCATTCCTCTGTGCGGGTAATTTTGTGGGGGAAGGAATCTGCCGTTTTAAGCCGAATCCGAACGGCTAATTTGAGATACCACTTTTCATTACAGAAATCACTCTTATAGGTCTTGTCAATTCTTTGCAAGAGGCAGGACCCGTGAAAAAAAAAGCTTTAGATGGCATATGCAGGGATTGAACCGAAGACCTTTGGCATATAAGTTCAACGCACTAACCAATGGCTGTAAATTATATATATGAAAACTACTAAGAAAAAAAACATCGTATGGTCCTTCTTCTATAATTTTCAACGTTAACACTCGCAAAATTCTTTACTCTCCTTAGGGAAGTGTCATATCAATGGGTCAAAAATGAGCTTTTTAAAGGAATAGTAAACGAGTATCAGCGTTTAATTTTTAACTTCCCAAAGGAAGTTATTGTAATGGGTCCGATTTGTCAAATTGAAAATTTTGACATTTCTCGACGTTTCAAGATCCCTAGAGTCGAAATAAAAGATTTTTAGAAAGATGTCTGTGCGTACGTGGGTACGTACGTTCGCGACGTTTTTTCGTCGTCCATAGCTCAAGAACCAGAAAAGGCATCGATTTCAAATAAATTTTGTTATACACATAATAAGGCAGAAAGATGCAGAAAGGGCTCTCAAGGAAATTGCGTGGTTGGTTTTTTTACCATAGCAGTTTGAAAAAAAGGTGAAAATTTTGGTTAACCCTAAATGTCTTACGAACCAAAAATTCTAGAGACTTGAATTAAATTTGATATAATAAATTGAAACGTGATATCAAAGAAGTATATTTTGTGAAAAAAAAACCATTTAACGGTGTTTTTTATAAATCAAAAAAAAACTGGAAAAAAAATTTGTCACCACCAAAATTTTACGACTAAAATATGATTTCATCTCCAAAACAATTTGGTACAACAAAGATTAATGTTTTTGACATCCGATTAAATTTTGAGAAAAATCGAATGGACAGTTTTTTTTACAAAAAATAAAATTTATAAAAGTTGGTAAAAATGGAATTTCGTCTTAAATTTCTTTTCAAAACATTTAGATATTGGCTTGAATCTACTTTTATCTTTCAAAACATATTGTTGTCAACATTCAGTACAATTTTGAAAAAAATCGAATTGACAGTTTTTTCACAAAAAATTAAAAACCGAAAAAAAAATTAACAAAAGTTGGTAAAAGATGATTTTCGACTCAAATATCTTTTCAAAAATTTGAGATAATAGCTCCTTACTAGTTTTTGCTTATAAGAAATATTTTTTTCAACATTGGGACAAATTTTGAGAAAAATAGAATTGACAGTTTTTTACAAAAAATAAAACTCTAAGAAAAAACAATACTAAAACTTGGTAAAAATTTACTTTCGACTCAAATAGCTTTTCAAAAATTAAAAATATTGGCTTCAAACTTATTTTATTTCACAGAAAATATTGTTTTCGATAATAAGTAATTTTTATATAAAAATCCAACAGTCCGTTTTTTCATAAAAAATAAAATCTACAAAAAATAGTACGCAAATTTGGTAAAATTGATACTAGTACATATAGACAAACTTTTTAGCAAGACAAATCGACAGATGGAATGGGAAGTTATCAGAGTGGGCCGCATCCCAGCCTCTTTTTTTAAATTTTCGAAGGTAAAAGACGGGAGAGAATTTTGTATTTATAATAATAAAAATGTAACGAAAACATCTTTATTTTTGTTTTCAATATTGATCCTTTAAAACATACACGCACAATTTTATGATGCGTAATATTTTAAATATACATCTACGTATCGTTTTATCTATTGAAATATTTAAATATTTATCTATTTAAAATTCAATACAGCAGAAAATTAGATTACTACAAAATAACTGCGTATTACGCATTTCTGATTTACACTTCTAAATTAAGTAAAGCAGTGGTTAAAATTAGGTTGCCGCATTAGGTATCTATTTTTAGTTCAAGTTCTAAATAACCAGGACTGTAATAATTAAAAAAAAAAAAACAGTTATCAAGTTTGAACATTGTACATATTATGAACGATTAAATTATATCCAAACCCATTTATTTTTGGACATCAATATCCATCCGCCGCATAAACACTGACTTAAATTTAAAAGCAAAATTATTTTCAATATGCTCCAAGGCAATTTGTTTTAACCTAAATATTATATTTTCCACAGAAAAACAGACTCAATAAATATCTCTTAATTATATTTCCATTAAAATTTCAATAAACCGTTAAAGTTAATTATATGTAGCTAGGTGTACGTATTTCTACACATCTGCATTATTAAAGTACATAATATACCTATAGAAAAAAGGATATGTTTACGTTTATGTGTGAAATTGATAAACACCTAAATTTTGCGTTTAAAGGACATCCACATCCTATATTGAGGTTAGTTTTTTGTGTTTTATTTTGTATTTGCAATGTGGTAACCCTGGACCTGAAGATAAAACTATTTTATGCAAAATTCTACTATCATGTTTTAGTCTTTTCATTATTAGCGAATTTTTGTTACCTTTATACATAGCAATGGACATTTTTGAATTATAATCTTTTGATTGCGATTAATCATCATGGCTTAAATGGGTGGCCGGTGTACAGTACACGGGCGTGAATATGGCAACATTGTGGAAACACGCAGTGATCCAATTTGCACATTTCAGAATTATTTTTTTGTTTTGTTTTTCATTATGTAGGTTAAAGGTTTTGTTTCATTGGAAATTAATTACAAAACGAATTGAGATTATGGAAAATATTTTCCGCTAAATTGGTTTGGAGTTGAGCACTTGTTTTTGCTATTGTTGTTGTTTTAAAACTTTAATAGTTGCTGAATCTATTGTAATTGTTCGTTTTTTTTTAAGCTAGAGGTTTTAAAATGATAAAAGGATAACAATGATGGAATTTTATTTTCGTGTATATGGAAGTTTTTTATTGTATGATGATAATAACTAAACAGAATTGGAAAATAATTTAAGTAGATGTTTTTGTATTAATTGTTTTGATGATTGAGGTGACCTTTAATAGGCAATAATTATTTATTTTTCACGTTAAAAGTCAATTTATCTTTGTTTTTTTTTGCAAATACAATTAACATTGATTACAGAGAATGTTTATTTTATCGAAAAATAATGCATTTATCAGGCCATTATATTATTTTCTTGAAAGCGAATTAAATGGAAGATTAAAGTTTTCAATATTTGTAAATCCAATTTGTGTATTTGATTTTCTAATAGCAACTTGTTAACTTTGAATTTATTTTTCAGTCTAAAAATTCTTAAAAGCCCAACATTTTTTATCTGCGCCCTGTCCCAGATTGAAATCTTAAAAAAATACAGGTGTTCCATCAACCATTAACCACCACCACCATTCAATAACATTCCATCAATTTTGTTTTTTTTTTCTTTTCAAAAAGGACCTTCAGCCAATATAGCAGCTAATTTAAATATTGTCACGAATTTAATCTGAGAACAGATTACACAATTTCCACATGCTTTGGATTTTCCCTTAGCCCAACGCATTCCTGTAAGATAACACTAACAGTATATATAAAAAAAAAAGAAAATAAAAACAACACAAACCATTTTGAGTGGCATTCGCAGTGATTTTTTGTTTGCTATATCAAACTTCATCCCTTCGCTGATGTCTGATAATTCTTTTCAAAAATGTATACAAAAAAAAAATTCGCCAACGAAAATCCATCATCCTAACGGATTTTTGACAGAGAAAGGACACAATATCAAACTTATGTACCTATAGAAATATAGTGAGGGTTTGGCATGTGATAGATGGCACGTGTTAGTGGGATTATGCGTGCCGATTGCTTTAAAAGAAACAGTGTAGAGTAACATTTGAAGGGGTGTTCTTTTTTTTACTTTTTTTTAAGGTAGACCAAATTTGATTTGTCCGATTACAAAAGCTACAAAGTGCTTATTTAAAAAATTAGAATCTATAAAGAATTAAAATCTTAACCCCTTTGAAAATGTAGATTTGTAATAATTGTGTTCAGGGAAATTGAAGTGCATGTCATTATTATAAGGATTTAAGTCGTGATGGCTTCAAGCAATTCATTTATTTCTTAATCAAAAACAAGTTCGCGTAAAGGGAGGGTTTTGACTGCTATCAATTAGGAAATAGCGGTAACACACAATAGTAATTTAATAATAGGAAGTAATTTTGCATCACTAATTTGATATTTTTCTTATTAAAGACTGAATTTAAATATGTATCCCAGGCTCAGGATAATTTGACACAAAAATATAGTTACTTCGAAAAAAAAAATGAACTTTGGTGCTGAGGAGCTTTCTTGTAAGGAACAATGGCTTCACAAAGTTTAACCATTTTATGCGAGCAAGTAACGTCAGAGACCTAAAAAAGGAAAGGATTTTCATGACAAGAATTACTCTTGGACGATTCGTCAATTTAGTAGAAGGCAGTACCTGTGAATAAAAAAAAGAGGCTGAGATGCGACCCACACTGATAACTTCCCATCCCGTGTGTCGATTTGTCTTGCTCTAAAGTTTGTCTATATGTACCCGTATCAATTTTTACCAAATTTGCGTACTACATATTTTTTGTAGATTTAATTTTTTATACAAAAACGGACTGTTGAATTTTTATATAAAAATTACTGAATATCGAAAACAATATTTTCTGTGAAATAAAATAAGTTTGAAGTCGAAAGTAGATTTTTACCAAGTTTTAGTATTGTTTTTTTTTTTTAAGTTTTATTTTTTGTAAGAAAACTATCAATTCGATTTTTTTCAAAATGTTATCGAAAGTTGAAAACAATATTTCTTATAAGAAAAAATAATTTTGAAGCCAATATTTGAAATTTTTGAAAAGATATTTGAGTCGAAAATCAATTTTTTTTAAATTTTGTTAAATTTTGTATAGGTTTTTAATTTTTTGTACAAAAACTGTCAATTCGATTTTTTTCAAAATTTTACTGGATGTTAACAACAATATTTTTTGAAAGATAAAAGTAGTTTAAAGCCAATATCTCAAAGTCTTGAAAAGATATTTGAGTGGAAAATCAATTTTTACCAACTTTTATTAATTTTTTTTTGTAGGTTTTTATTTTTTGTAAGAAAACTGTCAATTCGATTTTTTCTCAACATTTTTCAAAATATTGAAAACAATATTTATTATAAGATAAATAAATTTGAAGCCTAAATTTTAAGTTTTTGAAAACATATTTGAATCGTTATTAAATTTTTACCAACTTGGAGTAATGTTTTTTTTTATATTTTTATTTTTTATAAAAAAAAAAATGCTTATTTGATTTTTCTCAAAATTTTTCACCTTTTTTCAAACTGCTATTGTAAAAAAACAACCCACGCAATTTTCTAGAGAGCCCTCTTTGGATCTTTCTGTCTTATTATCTGTATAACAAAATTTATTTGAAATCGATATCTCTTCTGATTCTTGAGCTATGGAAGACGAAAAGAAAGTCGCGAACGTACGGACGTACGGACGCACGAACGCACGAACGTACGTACACACGCACGCACAGACATCTTTCTAAAAATCTTTTATTTCGACTCTAGGTACCTTGAAACGTCGAGAAATGTCAAAATTTTCAATTGGACAAATCGGACCCATTACAATAACTTCCTACGGGAAGTTAAAAACTTTCAGAGGCAGGTAAAGATTAATACCTGACCTTTGGCATTAGGGGGTATTATACGTATATACCTTTACGACTTCTAAAAAAATACCTTGAATCTGAATAGGAGCAAACAATTTTAAAGTGTTGCTGTTTTTAACAAATATTTTTTTGCGAAATAAATTATACATATTTGGTCCTGACATTTTCTTATTTTAAAATGGCAAAAACATTAAACACAAAAGTCATTTGTCGACAGGGTGAGTGAAAAACCGAATTAAAGTTGATGTTTTTTGAAAATCGTTATAAATCGGGATAAAGAGGTTACCAAATACTGAGATTTCATGAACAGGCGTACTACCCTAATAAGTTTTGAGCATCCTCTTTGAAATCTGTTATGGCCGGTCCTTCTGTTTGAGTTTAAGTTTGAGTTAGAGTTTTTTTTTTCATTTTCTTATAGCCAAAAACAAAAGTAGTCACATAACATTTTTTTGCCCAAAAATAGAAAATTTGAATATTCCAAAAAACTACGTGATAGATTTTTATGAAATTGTATTTATTGATGTTACTTTTAACCTCCGGTAGGACCGTTTGTTTTTGTTTAGGTTTTTAAAAACTACCTTGATTTGTTTTTTTGTTTTAATTTAATATGTATGAAGCAGGTCAGCATTTTTCAAAAAAAATTGAAATTTTATATCACATATTGTAACGTGATACCAAACAAGTATATTTTCTGAAGACAAATCCAATTAACGGTTTTTTTTTTATTAATTAAAAAAATCTGGAACAAAAATTGTCACCGCGAAAGTTTTGCGAATAAAATAAGATTTTATCTCCAAAACAATTTTGCGCAACGAAAAATAACGTTTTTAACATTTGGTAAAATGTTGAGAAAAATCGAATTGACATATTTTTTTTATAAAAAGAAAAGCCTAAAAAAACATTACTCAAAGTTGGCACAAATTGATTTTAGACTTTAATATCTCTTCAAAACTTTAAAAAAAATGTTTGATATTTTGGCTTACATCTAATTTAATCGTATGAAAAATATTGTTTTGAACATTCGACAAAATTTTTTTAAAAATCAAATTTACAAATTTTCACAAAAAAAAAATAAAACCGAAAAAAAAAATTAATAAAAGTGGTTGAAAATTGATTTTCGACTCAAATATATTTTCAAAACTTTTAGATATTAGCTTTAATTTACTTTTATCTTTCAAAAAATATTAGTGTCAACATTAAGTAAAATTTTGAAAAAACTCGAACTGACAGTTTTTTTTTACAAAAAATTAAAAACCGAAACAAAATTAACAAAAGTTGGTAAAAAATGATTGTCGACTCAGATATCTTTTCAAAAATTGTAGATAATAGCTTCTTACTAATTGTATCTTATAAGAAATATTGTTTTCAAAATTAGGACAAATTCTGAGAAAAATCGAATTGACAGTTTTTTTTTGTATAAAAGTTGGTAAAAATTGATTTTGGACTCAAATATCTTTTCAAAAATTTTAAATATTGTCTTCAAACTAATTTTATCTTATAAGAAATATCTTTTTCAACATTTGATACGATTTTGAATAAAAATCAACTTGACAGTTTATTTTTAACAAAAAATAAAACTCTATAAAAAAAACAATACTAAAACTTGGTAAAAATTTACTTTCGACTCAAATTGCTTTTCAAAAATTAAAAATATTGGCTTCAAACTTATTTTATTTTACAGAAAATATTGTTTTCGGTATTCAGTAATTTTAATATAAAAATCCAACAGTCCGTTTTTGTAAAAGTTGATACCGGTACATATACATAGACAAACTTTGAATCAAGACAAATCGACAGACGGTATGGGAAGTTATCAGTGTGGGTCGCATGCTAGCCTCTTTTTTATGCTTGTAACAGAATTGATTAAGATGCTTAAATCGCTCCGTTTTCTCTGAAATTTGTGTGACTTGCGGGTAAACATTAGCTTATAATTCATCTTGTCCAGTGACGCTATTTGCAAATGTTGGTTCTATTAGTACTTCACCATCATTATTTAAAATACTTCTATTTCCTATACCAAAAAGAGTTCTTGAAAATTATGCTGCATTATTATTACCACCAAAGTGTACAAGCATATTTTTAGTCAAGAATTTATTTTGTTACTTTTGGCACAACTGCGAACAGTGTGACAACCCCTCCCATCGGACGTTCATCAGCTCTAAAATCTCTAAGTGAACGGTCTAGAGCTTCAGGCCCACCTTTATTTACAATAGTCGATTCGTCCAACACAATAAACGTCGTTTCTTTTTGCACTTTAGCTAGTGAGTTTTGTTTCGAGATACTACAAAATGTACGCTCTTGACTTTGCAAACCTAAAGTCGATTTGAAAGTTGCGTGAGCGGATTTTCCATTCTGTAGTAATGATGCACAATCCTAGATGATGCTCGTGCTAATGCAAGTTTTCCTTGCATTCTAAATTTAGTAAGCAAGAGATTGATCAAGAATGTTTTTCTAGTCCCGCCAGGTGCATCAAGAAAGAACATTTTATCACTGTTCTGCATCACATTGTCTATTAAAGTGTTGTATGCAAGTCTCTGGTCTCTGCAAGATAATCCCTGTCCTGTGTAGGAGATTCTATATCAAAGTCTGACATCATTTTTCCTGATATTCTTAGAAGTTGATCTTCAACTAATATTAATGGCTCATTCAAAGTTTGTGGCGTAATAGCTTATTCCCGGTTGTTCAAATTATGCCTGTGTTGTTGCAATATGTCAAATATGTCATATTTTCTTTGTGTTTATTCTATAATTCATTCAAATTTGAAATATGACAAAAGATTATCATGGTTACCTTGGTATTCATATTTCCTTAAACCTTCTCCGTGATATCCTCTTTCATTTGAAAAAAAATTCATGACAATTCAATTGGATAAGAAGTTTCGAAGCCAGACCGTAACAAAGATTTCCTTTTTTGCTTGATTACAGTTTTATAGATAAAAGCTTTTAAGAAATGCTAAAAGTTAAAAATTGGTTAACGACTAAAAAATCTCGTTAACTTGTCAAGTTTTTTAACCAAACATGAAATCTACAAACTTTTTTAGCAAGACAAAACGACAGACAGGATGGGAAGTTGTCAGTGTGGGTCGCATCCCAGCCTCTTTTTGTTTAACCCAACGAAAAACATTCTTGGTTAGGAATTATTTTTGTGTTGTTAATAAAAGTCATACCACCTCTAAAATTTAACGTTTTCTGCATATAATATATATTAAATAATTGACAAATTACCTCGGTATAGGTTCATTATAGAACTTTTCACACTACCCAAGATCATTAAGGTACTTTTAAATTTTGCAATTGTTTAACTTAACGTTCATGTCATGCAAGCTTCTTTTCTTTTCTTTCCCTTGTAAACTTCACATATGCATTAAAAAGCACCCAACTTCTCAATGCGTACAAAACCCACTCATATATGCACCAAGTGCGTAGGCAGTTGTTGTCGGCTCTTTCAATATTTCAAAGAGGACTTTTCCTAGAATACATCAGCTTGTATTGTTCCTTACAGAGCAAAAAAAGCGTGTATGTATGTGGTATAGGCCTTCTAAAAAGTGCATTATTACAAGACTTATTTCGCTGTACGCTGCCGCCTCCGTTTACAATGCACTTCTAGGAATAAGAAAAAATAAAAAAAAACGTTAAAACAGGACACGTGTCCTGTTGCGTGAATTCATTATGCATCTGTGAATTGCTAAGAAATTAAAAAAGTATCACGTCATGTCACTATACCTATACCTACTCTACTTTACTCAATTCTCAACCATCGACCATCCACCCATGCTGTTTGGCATGTGATCCTTTGTTTTCGACAGCCAGCCAGTCAGCCAGCATCATTCTGTTAAATTTTATAAGGACTTTTTGATTTTGTAAGTCCTTTTTAAAGATGCATCATGACAAAATCGATTGCACCCACATTTTCATCCTGACTGAACATATCCACACAAAAACATGATCCACATATAGAAATATGTATTTATATGCGAGACAAATATGTGTGTCTTTAGGGTAAAGCGTGCATCTATTGTTTAACAAGTCCCATACTCCCTCTCTCACTGTGCACTGTACATCATTCATAACTACACAACCACAATACTCTCTGGGGGCTGAATGTCCTTGTTGATACAAGTGCATCAGTTCTCGCGCATATCATTCGTCTGTGACTAATGCATTTCAACTTGTACAACAATATTTTACATAACATGAACATCACAAAAAAAATCACTGAAAATGATTCTGGGTGTATATATGGGGTATGCATCATGCGTGCTATAAAAGCCGCTCAACCCTCATGAGATCGTGAACCCTAGGGGTCTTGAAAATGCATTATGCAACTGCATAAAATGTATTTCAAAAAGGAAGAAAACCATTTCGCATGAGGCAATTTCTGCACTGATGTACAACACCCCTCTTACATTCACTATATGTATAGAATACATGTACCGTTCATAATCCTTCTTAACAAGTGCGTATAACAATGAGCGGAAGGGTGTATAGGATGGTGTTTTAGGTTTGGTGTACCATTGCATACATTCAACCTCTTCCGTTGTCGTCGTCGTTCACGCATTTAACATTTAGGCCGCCTTTTCCATATACTAAAAATGCATAGAATTAATTAATGCAGAATCCTTTATGATTTGTATTCAGAAACAGTTCTTTATAAAGAAAAGTTTATTCCATCGAAGATTTTTATCCCATCAGACATGATTTTTATGCCGAGTTGTTGGGCGCCATTTTTTGTACAACTTCATTTTCAACCCTTTGTCACATCATTATTAGAATTTATTTTTTTTGTTTTCTTTCTTCATGAAACTGAACGTTTTTTGAATTTATTAAAAGTCAATGCCGACTTTAATTTGTAAAAACGAAGAAAAACAAATTTTTGTTAAAGAAAGGTTATTATCCTCGGCTTTTAGTACCTCCTGATGTACTTATGTATACCGTTAGAAAAGGTGTCTGAAGTCTGAACACACGAAGTGTTTTAAAAAGTTTTTCAAAATTAAAGAACTTTTTCGCCATCGTCGTCGTCGCTGTTGTTCCTGCCGCTGCCAATTTCATATTTTTTGTGTGTATATTCCATTCACCCTTGTTTCATCCCGCCAAAATATAAAGAAAGGGAAATAAACTATTTGATATGCGAGCCTGGAATTAACACTGAATTCCTTTTTAAATAGAATCACGTACTCTAATTATTAACAGGATCAAAGGGAATTTTTCATTCAGACACAAAATCCCACAACCACCTTGCTCATTTACCCCAAAGAAAGGGCGACGACGACGACGACGGAGCGACCCACCTTTACTTCTGAACCCAACAACCGTTCTATTTGGGGTGGTTGGGTGTTATTTTAAATTTTGTTCTTCGTTCATCAAACAAATGCAATGATCCTTTTTTTTCAAAAAAAAAAAAAAAAATGGAAAAAGTCTGCGGCACAAAGCCGCAATAACTTGAAATTATCGCAGCTATTCTGAGGTAAACATTTTTTAGAGGCTTAATGTTACGTGGATTTCGTTACGCCCCCTATAAGACCATCATCCCATTGAGGTTATAGAAACTGGTCCACAGGTATTTTTTGAGGGTAAAATCCATTGGGGGTTGTTAAGATCCCCTCCTTCGAGTTCTATGTTCTTTTTCTGGTCTAATTTTTGATGTATTCATTTAATTTTTCATTTTTAATTTTTTGGTTAGGCTATGTGAGAGTATTTATTTTAATTTGCTGCAGACGTGATGTATTTAGAGACTCATCAGGGTCTTAGTTTGGTTTGGTTTGTTTTAAACAGGTTTAACTGATGGGGGAGGTATATTTGGAAGACTGATAGGTAGATGGGGTTAAGAAGCTACCAGTTTTATTTATGTTTCCTGAACTTAAAGAGATTTTTATCAGTTAAAGACTATTAGAGATCCTTCGAACATATGTATACATAGGATATCCAAAATTGTGGGCAACATTTGAATTGACCCCCATTGTGTTCGCTTAATATTTATAACCCTTAAAAACACACAGTATGATTTGAAAATAAACGTGTTTAGAACACTATAGCTTCCTAGCTATGAGCGTTCATCTTTCAATAAGAGGTTTCATTTTGATATTTAAAAAAGCTTTTTTTGTACAGAATTCAATGGATGTGTATTTCATTGTAAAGGTGAAAATATGTATGTATATCATTTTCAATCAATCAATCAATATGCAATTGTTTTGACTGCATGTCCTTAATAACTTCAATTATTAATTCATCTTTAAGGCTGTTAATCGATAGTAGTCAAAAAGCATAGCATTAATCTTTCACTTGGCTCCAAAGCAAATAGTCTAAAGGCGTTAAATCAAAAGACCTTGGTTGCTTATTACTTTGATCACCTTTTCCAGATATAATATGACGATATTTTTAAGCTATTGCTCCATTGTTTGTGTGGTACGTAGCGCCACTTGTCATCTTGTTGATAATAAACGCCATCTACATCAATACCTAGAAATTCCAATTACGATAACAGTTGCGGTAGCCTCATTTTTGAAGCATTAAAGACAAATAACATCTCCAACACCTCTAGCCCAACAAGGGCAATTTGGCCTCATCACAGAAGATAACTTTTCTATGAAAATCCGGATTATTTGGATGTTCTAAACCAGTATTTTTCAACGCGTGAGTCGCGAAGACTTTTTAAGGGGGTCGTGAAGAGGAATTCCAAAAGGCTTTTAACTGCAGTTAAAAAAAAAAAAGAGGCTGAAATGCGACCCACACTGATAACTTCCCATCCCATCTGTCGATTTGTCTTGCTTAAAAGTTTGTCTATATGTACTCGTATCAATTTTTACCAAATTTGCGTACTATTTTTTGTAGATTTTATTTTTTATGAAAAAACGGACTATTGGATTTTTATTTAAAAATTACTGAATATCGAAAACAATATTTTCTGTGAAATAAATAAGTTTGAACCAATATTTTTAATTTTTGAAAAGCTATTTGAGACGAAAAATAATTTTTACAAAGTTTTAGTATTGTTTTTTTTTTTTATGTTTTGTAAAAAAAAACTTTCAATTCGATTTTTGTCAAAATTTTACCGAATGTTGAAAACAATATTTCTTATAAGATAAAATTAGTTTAAAGCCAATACCTTTAATTTTTGAAAAGATATTTGAGTCGAAAATAAATTTTTACCAACTTAAAAAAAACTGTCAACTCGATTTTTCTCAAACTTTGTATAATTAATAAGAAGCTATATTCAAATTTTAGAAAAGATATATGAGTCGAAAATCATTTTTTACCAACTTTTATTAATGTTTTTTTTAGGTTTTTATTGTTTGTAAAAAAACGGTCAATTCGATTTTTCTCAACATTTTTCAGAATGTTGAAAACAATGTTTCTTATAAGAAAAAATAAGTTTGAGGCCTAAATTTCAAGTTTTTGAAAAGTTTTTACCAACTTAGAGTACCTAATGTTTTTTTTAGATTTTTATTTTTTATTATAAAAACTGTCAATTCGATTTTTCTCAAAATTTTATCAGATATCAAAAACATTATTCTTTGTTGCATGTACGAACGTACGTTCACACGTTCGCACAGACATCTTTCTAAAAATCTTTTATTTCGACTCTAGGGACCTTGAAACGTCGAGAAATGTCAAAATTTTCAATTTGAAAAATCGGACCCATTACAATAACTTCCTATGGGAAGTTAAGAAGGTATAAATTCCTTGATATTTATCTCTCATCCTACTTCTTCAATAAAAGATTGTGTCAAGGAAAATGAATCTAACTGGTTTTGATTAAGAGACGATGACCAAAATTGAATTTTGTTTGTAAAGCCATGGATTTTGCCTTTAGCAGTGATTTTTATCCCGCCCTTGAAGACTTCTATTCAAGATATTTAAATGCTCAAATAACTCAGAGAGAAAAGCCAATTTCAAAAGGGATTCCGGCTCACAAATGAGTCTGACTTGGCCTGCTGCAAATTTAAAAAAATTTTAGAGCGAAGTTCCAACACTGTGGCTAGTACTATGCCTCTCAACAACCACCTAACCTCAGTATGGTAAAGTAAATTTTGGTGGAATGTTCCCATATCTTAACACATTTTTCAAAACAGTCGTTTCTGCAACGCTTTGCCTTTACTAGAATTCACAATTTTTATAATGTTATTTAAAACTTAACAGTATTCATAGGGCAAGGTTTTGGCCGTAAGAGCTTGACGATTGAGAAAACAATGCGTCCAATAGGCGTTTGGCATCTGAGAGAAGTATAGTTTTGTATTGTTCGTACAATCTCCACAATATTTAAAGCCGCTATTAGAATCAAATTTTCAGCACTAGAATGAGGTTTTCCTGCCAACCTATGAATTCCTTCGTACAATTGTACAAGCAAACAATTTAGAGGTGTTGCCACATTATTTTAATAAAACAAAATTCTAGTTATCGAAGTTCAAGCTATCGAAGTTCGACGGTACGGACAAAAAGCAATCAAATTGATTAATTTGTTAAAATGCAAAAATTGGTAAGCTCCAAAAGTGACGGCTGCCAAAATAGAGGTTTATTCAAAAGTAAATTTTTTTGTACAACTATTTTCAGAATGCCAAATTTTTGATTAAGCACAATTAACTGTTCACATGGTAGACATGTTTTTTCTCAAAACCCACCTCTGTCTATCCTACTCTTACCTCCCAGCGGTGAACATCGGGTGTCTAGTACCACAACTGAAGATTGGTTTTTAACCTCAGTGGAAAGTCGTTATTGGGAGCAAACGAAAGAGGGGGGAGAGGTGTTTGCACTTAAGAACCTCTCCATATCTACGGAGGAATTCATGACATGGAATCAACGGTGGCGTTAACAGATACAGTAAGGTTAAACTACTTAGTGAATACCTAATAAAGGTACTGCGACATATTCGGAGCCTTCAGGTGAATTTTGCTCATGTCTGCATTCGTGGAGAATGGAGGAAAAGATGCAACAATGAACTGTACGCGCTGTACAGTGACACTGACCTGGTTAACAGAATTAAAACAAAACCACTTAGATGGCTAGGTCATGTAACGCTCCAGCCCGCAAGGTCTTCGAATCCAATCCAGAGGGTGGCGCACACAGGTGAGTGAAGAGGTCTACCAACTTGGCGTGCGAAGCTGGAGACAGTTAGCTGGGGACCGAGCTGGCTAATGAAGCATGTTAGTTGAGGCCCAGCTCCACCCAGGACTGTAGCTCCACCTTAAGTAAATATGTAAAATTAGCTGTTAAATTCAAGAAACGCTAAAAATGCTACATTTGAACACGCTTAAATTATGACAGTTCGTAAAAATAACTATAAACAAACCTAAATCAGAGAACAGAACTATCGAATTGGACTGTCAGAAAATCAGAAGTCAAATAGATTTACCACACTAATTAGATTTAAAATTTGAAAAATAATTGTTTTAGCTTAAATTAATAGCATTAACATTTTACTTAATCTTAAGTCTAAGTTTACGTTCTTTTAATTTCAAACACAGCTAAAATTTTATTTACCTTTGAAAAAATAATTTTAAAACACTTTAAATCTTAAATCACTGTCTTCCGTAACGATTCCACTAAAATTCTCTTCCCGACTCTATGGAGCCAGAATCCAATACTTTTAAAAACATTATTTTAAGTATCCTTCCTTAGATAGGTACTTAATTATTATTTTCAACGGAAAGAATATATTGTGAAAATATAGTTTTATTTTCCAAGAATGTCGCCCTCCTCGTTAGCAAGAAAAAGGAAGACACAAGGCACTCCTTTTCTTCAAAACAAAACAATTAATATTTCTCGTTTGCGATAAACAAAAGCCAATGAACAAGATTCAAATGCAAGCTGATTTAGCTCATTCTCTCTCAATTTCTCATATAGCCATATTCCAAAGGATATACACATTTTCCTTTCTACATTATTATTTAACCCAATGAAAGTAGATACATATCACATTAAGTCACAAGGACTTGGGTCGAGAGTATAGTCAGACTATCTACCTTCGCATCGTGTTGTGTGCAGACGCTTCTGTTGGTCATAAATCCATCCAAGTGCAACGATGGAAGATGTTTTATTACTGTGTTTACGTTATAATCAAAATGCAATACACAGGGCATAACATGCATACGGGTGCAGCAGGAAGGAGAGTAGCAGTGGCCGACATTATCAGACTGGAGATATAGGCACCTACTATAACTACCTATCTATAAAACATTGTCTTGTTTTACTTCTGCCGCTATCGCCATTACGAGCCATTGCATTTCACTGGAAAATTTGCTCTCATTAAAAAGGACACTTGTACCCTGCACACGTTTTTGTATTTTTTTGTTATTTTCCTTTTCCTTATAACAACTTTGAAAAATAACCCATAAAATGTCAACATCTTTTTCTGATAAGATCATTAGTTTCTAAAACACGCATTTGTGCGTCAATAAGCACCTGCAACTGCAACTGCATCATCAACAAGGATACTCCCATGTTAAATACAACCTATTTCAATTTTGAATAAGGACATCATTGCTCAACATTTTTTAATTATACCTAACCAATGTACGTACATACATATATTTTGTTTTGTGCAGAGACGAGTGCATTTCGAACACATGTGTGACTGTTAATTGCATGTCCTTAGCAAAGGATTGAAAATTATTATTAAACAAAAGGATATATTTTTTCTTATTCTTGTATTGTTTGCTTTATATCTACGTACATAGAGCTTTAGAGCTGTTCAAAAATGATGTGTGATGTATAGGGAGTTGTGATGGGTGATAGCTATAGGAATGGGTGAGAAGCTAAATCCAAATTCTCCTTGAAAGGATTTTGAAGATTTCATTTCAATGTATGTTAGTAAAGGTTGAAAGTAATGAGAGTTGGCATGATGAATAATGAAATGCATGCAGTTTAGTGCGTGATGATGATGATGATGTTGTTACAGATGTGCGTGCAGTTTTAAGAGTAATTATTCGCAATTTCATGAATAGGGTTTTCCTGAATAAGGTTTTTTTTTTCTTTGTGGGATTTAAGGGAGCTACACATAAATGAAAGGCTGTTAGTATAGCTAACATTGAATTGTTCTAATAATGAAAATTCAGAACAAAAGGAATTGTATTTTAGTGAGTCAGTTATAGGTTTACCCAAGGATTAGCAAAATTTTGTATTTAATTAAAGAACTTAAAGGTCCTTGCAAGATATCCAGTAATTAAATCAAAATATATTAAACCAACAGTAAAATTAAGAAAAACTGTAACATATTTTCCAAATGTTATACACGGTTATCTATTTTGCGGTTTCAAAAGTAAACGTAATTTTTTTTATAATAAGCGCACACTCAAGGGGATAATACTACCCTTATTATGTAGACACAGTGTGAGTACTAGAAAGGGAGAGAGAGGTTGAAATTAGATGTCGAATCACATTGGTTTTGAATTCATGAATGTTTCAATGGCTGGGAAAGACAGTGTGTGGAATTGCATTCCACATTCACGCGGTACGACTAAAGAACGAATCTCTGTAGGTACTTGACAGTACGACAGACGGTGGGCTAGAAAGTATATTGATGAGCATACCTAGAAGCGCGAGTTTTCAATTGAAGTTATTAAGGGGAGGTATGCAGCTGGCTATTTATCTAGAGCATAGACTATTAAAATAACGGTAATAGGGAGTGAGACAAGAAACATTTCGACGATGTTCAAGCGACGTAAATGATCTTATGATGTTATTATCTTCAATCAATCTTAATGCCTTACGTTCAATACTCTCTAAGAGGCTTAAGTAAGTTGCAGGAGAACCAGCGCAGATAAGGGAGTTAAACTGAAGTTTTGGATGTATAAAAGTCTTGTAGATAATAGTCAGATCAGAGGAGATATCGAGATGTTCAGTCTCCTCGATCCAAGTTCCATCTATGGATAATGGCAGTGGGGATATATCTCACTTTAATGGTAAGGGACAGCATTGGGTTTTCGAAGCATTCAATTCCGCGTGTTTTCTAATCCCCATTGTAGAATGGTGTTTAGGAGAATTCATATTATGTCGTTACAGTTCCACATCCGAAGAAGAGGCATGTAAATCTGAAAACGAATATGAAAAGCTATTGTCAGCGAAACAATGTATTGGATTAGAAGTTGCAGACAGGAGATCATTAATAAAAATGTGTTGGAGATAGAACAGAGCCCTGGGGCACACCAGCAATGATTTTGTGGTTTTCAGACTTGAATCCATCCAATACAACTTGTTTTGAACGATTTGAAAGCTCATTACTAATAAAATAAAGGAGTTATTCCTAAAAACGGAAAGCTAGAATTTTAGATAAGAGAGCCTGATGCCAAACTCTATCAAATGTTTTTGAAATTTAAAGTGCAATAATCTAACTTTCTCTAAACAATGTAAGGATTTGATCCACTGTTCGGTGACATGAACCAGGAGATCAGCAGTGCCCAATTGCTACGAAAGTCATAGTGCCGGTCATTAAAAAGCTTTCTATCTTCGAGATATTTCTTAAACTGATAATTATTCAGCGTTTTTCTGACCTTGGAAAGAAGCTAGGTAAGTGAAATCGGTTGGTTATTAGAGGGTGAGGAAGATTCGCCTTTTTAGGGATACGCTGGACAAATGCGATTTGCCATCCACTCGGAAGACCTGAGGAATAGGACAGATGAAAAAGCTTACGCAGTGGTTTTGTTAGCGTTGAAGAACATCTCTTCAGAACAATAGCGAGGATACCATCCGGACCAGCAGATTTATGTTCGAGTGCGAAAATCTTTTTAGGTAATGTTCGACCACTTTTTGGCATATATTAGGCAATATCTCAGTCATAACTTGACTAATTTTGGTTTTTAGGTGCTCAAGAGTTAAAGGCTTATTTGAATAGACACGGTCCCACGGTGGCCGGTTGATATCGCCACGACGAGAAATTACGGGGCTAGGAAATGTCGCATGCAATAAGGCCATATTCGCTCAAATTGTGTTTCATTTGGCACCGTGTTGTTGAATCCACATATTCTGCAAGTCGTATTCTTCAACAGCAGGCAAACAAAAGTTGTTGATCATATGACCATAATGCTCCGAATTGACGGTGACAGTCGTTCCATCGTCGTTTTCGAAGAATAAAGGTCAAATAGTATCCATGGCATGATGGTTAGGACTGTTGATCATAAGACCATAATGCTCCGAATTGACGGGGACAGTCGTTCCATCGTCGTTTTCGAAGAAGAAAGGTCAAATAGTATCCGTGGCATGATGGTTAGGACTATCATGCGAGAGGTCTTGGGTTCGATCCCTGCCTGTGCTACGTAAAGTTTGTATTCACGGCTACTGCCTCCTGCGATGAATTGACAAATTCTCCAAGAGTAATTCTTGTCATGAAAAACTAGCCGTTCGTTTTCGTCATATAAACTGTAGGTCCCCTTTTTCCCTTCAATTACTTGGACACAGGAATGGTTGAGAGTTGTAAGTCACTAGGCCCTGCTTCTCCACGGACTGTTGTGCCACCTAATTTATTTTAATTATAAGGTCCACACGTGCGGATCAAAGAGCGCCACAAACAGTGACTTTTTGTAGATGTAATGGCCTCTCTTCAAAAACTTGAGGATTCTCAGAACCCAAATTACTACAATTTTCTGTGTTGAAATACTTACTGAGATAGACATGTGCTTTGTCGTCGCTGAAGAAAATTTTGCTCGAAAAATCGCCTGCCTTCGCCTATTGTTTAAGCACCCATTTGACGTTTATACGACGTTGTGAATGGTCAGCTGCCTTTAGTTGTTGTGTAAGCTGGACTTTATATGGATGTAGGGGTAAATCCAAATGCTAAATACGCCAAAATGTAATGTAAAACAGTCTTAATTCCTGAGAACAACGTTGAATCGACACATTCTGTTCTTCGGAAAAACTTTCACTTACAGCAGCCATATTTTCAGTGGTAGATACAATTGATTTGTACAATTGAAACATTTGTTTTGTTCACTAAATTCCACCTTTAAATGTTCTTTTTTTCTTATAATAATTGTTATCTGTTGTGGTGACAAAACAAGTTCAAAATGTCTAACAAATGCCTGGAAGAGAATAAAAAAAGTGAATTCCGACTATCAAATTATTCACTGATCTAAAATACAAGCTCTTTATTATTTGTAAAGTATTTTGACACTTTGGACTTTATGGTTCTAGGTTTATTATGTTTTTTTTTAAGTTTTGTTAATTTATCCAAAGAAAATCAAATTAATTTTCCCATTTAAATATTATAATGATTTCAAATTTATCGTGCAATGTTTTCTATGTTTTTGAGTCCTTCTGCTTCATTGATGCCAACTTAGTTCATACCTTTGTAAAAAGGACTTTTTATATTGAATTAAAATTTAAAAAGTTGTTACAAATAAAATTTTGCCATTCTATGTTTTCTATGTTTTTTTGTTTGTTTTTTCCTAATATGATATCAACTTACCAAAGCATCCCTCAAAATACTGGTAAGAGGTCTTATTTTGAAAACTTTACTGGCAAATTATTTACCTTCAATACTTCGTGTGTTAGTCTGATGATTTTAAATATGTCAAGCAGAGTCTTCCGTTTTCAGTCTTTTTCCTTCATTTATGTCAATTAAGTCCGGCAACCCATACAAATTATTCAAAAAAGAATATTTTATTAACTTCCCATAGGAAGTTATTGTAATGTGTCCGATTTGTCAAATTGAAAATTTTGACATTTCTCGACGTTTCAAGGTCCCTAGAGTCAAAATAAAAGATTTTTAGAAAGATGTCTGTGCGTGCGTCTGTACGTCCGTACGTCCGTACGTTCGCGAATATTTTTTCGTCCTCCATAGCTCAAGAACCAGAAGAGATATCGATTTCAAATAAATTTTGTTATACAGATAATAAGGCAGAAAGATGCAGAAAGGGCTCTCAAGAAAATTGGGTGGGTGGTTTTTTTTACCATAGCAGTTTGAAAAAAAGGTAAAAATTTTGGTTAACTCTAAATATCTTACGAACCAAAAACGCTAGAGACTTAAATTAAATTTTATATAATATATTGTAACGTGATACCAAACAAGTATATTTTTTGAAAAAAATCAATATAACGGTTTTTTTATAAATCAATAAAACTGAAAAAAAAGTTTGTCACCTCCAAAATTCTACGACTGAAATATGATTTCATCTCCAAAACAATTTTGTGCAACGAATAATAATGTTTTTGATATCTGATAAAATTTTGAGAAAAATCTAATTGACAGTTTTTATTATAAAAAATAAAAATCAAAAAAAAAAAAACATTACTTTAAGTTGGTAAAAATTGAATAACGATTCAAATATCTTTTCAAAAACTTAAAATTTAGGATTCAAACTTATTTTATCTAATAAGGAATATTGTTTTCAACATTTTGAAAAATTTTGAGAAAAATCGAATTGACAGTTTTCTTACAAAAAATTAAAACCTAAAAAAAATTTATAAAAGTTGGTAAAAATTGATTTTCGACTCAAATATCTTTTCAAAAATTTGAAACATATTATGTATTATTATATACAAATCGACAGACGGGATGGAAAGTTATCAGTGTGGGTCGCATCCCAGCCTCTTTTTATTATTTATCAATTTATCGTTAATTAACTTTTAATAAATTGGGAACAAATTCAACTTTGTGGTTTCATGTTTTCTATGTTTTATTCTCTTACTAGACTAAACTCACTGCATCCTTTGAATGAAGGTAAAGCACAATCTGTATTAAATAGTTTATTGAACAATACATTTTTGTTAAACAACAGTTTATTGTTATTGACAAAATAAAGTTTTCGATGTTCTTTTTTCGTGCATGGTATAAGCTCAATTAGGTAACATACAAAAGCAAAATTTAGTAACTATCGAAAAATCATTTACAGACTAACTTTCAAATCGATGAATGTTGTATTTGAAAGTTCACATTCACCAAATTCGATGTTTAAATGTGTATGAAACTCGTAAAAAAAAAGGCATGAGATATTGAATGATTTAGCTTTCAGAAGCTATATAAGTTTAATATATGTAAGTTTTTAATGGTGGAGTGCATAACAACCCCAGAATGTAACGAATATTTCGTATAGTTTTGGTTATTTTTTTGCTTTTTAAAGACTCATTTAAAATATGCCTTATTTTTTTAAAGATTTTTAGGGTCTCATTTATTAGAATAAGCTGTTTATATCTCAAAAATGTTTTCCAAAACCCAGCTGCTTGATGTAACCTGTACATACAATTATTTATTTATCAATTTAAGCCTTAAAATCCCGAACAAATCCTTTTGAATTGCAGACTTGTGCAGTGTGTGCCAACTTAAATACATAACCGAACCATGTAAACGTGCTGAACTTTTTTGTCGGTTCCATTATGAATTAAATTTTAATCTAACCCCAGGGAGCTTACTTCTCTTTGTGTTCTTCTATCCTGGATTTTTAACGCTATTTAACGGCAACAAAAATATGTCATACGCGTGTGAAGCACTCAATCGAAATTGGAGCCAAACATAACCCAGATCCGTGTCTATATTATATCTAGAGTTGTTCCTTTGTGTAATAGGGAACATACACTTTTTTTAAATATAAAAAAAACACAAAAAAGTATAGGAACAATGTAAAAGTATAATGCAGTAAAAGAACAGAATGAACAAAAAACATTACATAAGCTTCACACGCACACTTGCATTATTAATAAGGCCAGCATTTTTGTCCCTTTAAAACTGGGACATTCCCCGCCTCTGTTTTATTCACTCAAATTCTTGTCAACTTGGGAGAGTACAATAAAAAAAGAATGAAAAGTCGAACACCAGAGTGAAAAAATACGAAAAAAAATAACGGAAACGAAACTTCAATGAAATAAAAACAAACACAAACAGCTTTTTCATAAATTTTTAAATGTCCTTTTGTTGTTATAGGGTAGTGGTAGAGAATATTATATTGGCAAGCAAAGGGATATTCTTCTTGAGCTTGTCGAATGAATGCCCTCCTGAGTAGAAAAGAACCGAACCAGCAACAAAAAAGAAAAAAAAAAAAAAACAAAAGGTTTAACCGGAGCTAGCTCCCTCACCCGATATTGTCCCCCATGTCAGTCATTCAAGATATGAAACATTTTTCTGAAGAATTCTTTTAGGAATTGAAAGCTCCGAAAACTCTCAATCCTCTTCTCGTTGCTGCCGTAACACTCTTCCCCGGGTTAACTTAAAATGTCAAAAATACATCTGTGTATACTATAAATATAAAAATGCTGAATATTTGCCGTCTATTTTTTTGACGGAGGCAACCGTTAATTGCAAATAGCTTGACATGGAATTTTCGAGCCATCATGGCTCATGGGAATAGCCATAGCCATAGTCAAAGCCAAAGAAAGACCCCAAAAGAAGCATTATATTTACCTTTGGGAGTTGGGGAGACTCTAGACTCTAGTCGTCATCGTTTGACGGTTTTGAAATTGTTTTACATCTGGGAAAATTCAGTTTACCAGTTTTCCAGTTTGCTCGTCAAAAAGGGTAACAACCATTCATCTTGAAATGCTTTAACGATACATAAACAAAAATTTCAAGTGAAATCTTAAAGAAATCTAGTTATTTTATGTTCTTTTATTTTCTAGATGGGTAAAGTATACGCCTCCGCTCTCCGCCACCGTACATCGAAAAGGAAATAAACAACTTGAAAGATGGATGTGCGAAGCTAAAATATTGTTGTAGGTATAACGTTTGATGAAAATAAAGGAAAAGTCGTTATTATTTAAAGCCCCACTTGACTAAGTGAAGGTACTAGGCATATACATATTTATATATAAATAAGGCTGGAAAGAGCTGTACATATCCATGCAAGCGAGGGTTGATGCAATGCGAAAGTGGTTACATTACGTGTCCTTATGGCGTCGTGCCACGTTAATGAAAGACAAATATCATGTAATATGCATGGTTTAATTATAAGCCTATCGTCTAGCGTCTGTTTGATTTTGTATAGCGTAAAAGCTTATGTTGGTGAAATAATCTTGTTTTTGCTTTTGCAGTTTTTTTTCCCTTTAGTTTTGTAGAAATAAGGTATGTTGCTTGAATGTAAGCCTTGGAATGGTTTGACATGGGACTGATGATAATGGCGAGAATTGTGTAATTTCTTTGGTTTGACATCAAAATAGGGTTGATATGATTGCTTTAGAAGAGTCTTAAGACTTGTTGATGTTGCTCAGAAATAGTAGGGAAGAAGGTATAAAATTTCTTTTTGTAACCGTAACATCTCTTTAAATTTAATTTCTTAAATTCTTCTCTAAAGTCTACTTTTTCAATTAAGCGTTTTGTAATAAGTTTTACAACAATTTTAATACTATTAAAAGGTTGAGTACGACTGACTTGAGTACTTCACAAATGTATACTACAAAAACTACTAGGTAAATTCAAAAATAACTACAAGGACGTTGGGGTGCGACCCACACTGATAACTTCCCATCCCGTCTGTCGATTTGTCATGCTTAAAAGTTTGTAGGTTTTTGTGTTGGGTCAAAAAAGTTGTCAGTTGAATTATTCTTACAAAGTTAAAAATTACCAAAAATTATTTTCATATAAAGAAATACTGTAGTTTTGAAAATCTAGTTTTCTTAAATAGATTTTTGGTCGACAACAAATTTTTACCAATTTAAGTAGCATTTCTTAAATTTTTACAAACTGGATAAATGAAATTAATTTGAGAGATATCAAGAACTGAAAATCAATTTTCACCGAATTCGCGTACAATTTTTCGTAGAATTTATTTTTTTATGAAAAAACGGCCTGTTGGATTTTTATAAAAAAAAACTATTGAATATCGAAAACAAAATTTTCTGTGAAATGAAAAAGTTTGAAGAAAAATGTTTACGTTTAAATTTGTACGTTTTTATTTTTTGTAAACAAATTGTCAATTCGATTTTTCTCAAAATGTTACTGAATGTTGACAACAATATTTTTTTAAAGATGTAAGTGTTTAAAGCCAATATCTGAAAGTTTTGAAAAGATTTTTGAGTCGAAAATCAATCTTTACTTACTTACTTACTTAAGGTGGCACTACAGTCCTGTGTGAACTAGGGCCTCACCCAACAAACTTCTCCATCTTACTCGGTCGCTAGCTAGATGTCTCCAGTTTCGCGCTCCAAGTTGGGTGAGGTCACCTTATACTTGTGCGCGCCAGCTGATCAGCGGTCTGCTCTACTGCGCTGTCCTGTGGGTGCGTATTCGAAGACTTTCCGGGCCGGAGCATTGGTTTCCATGCGCTCTACGTGACCAAGCCATCTTAGTGGTTAGACTTCTACCCTTCTGGCTAAGTCTACGTCGCTGTACGTACAGCTCGTTGTTCGATCTTCTCCTCCACTCTTCTTATATGCGTATGGGACCCAAGGTGCTTTCATCCGCTTTTGTCATAGTCTATGCTTCTGCAGCGTGTAGTAGGACGGGGATAATAAGGGTCATATATAGCAATACTTTAGTCCTTCGAGAGAGGACTTTACCACTCAATTGCTTTCTCAGTCCAAAGAAACAGCGGTTAGCAAGAGTTATTCTGCGTTTGATCTCAGCGCTGCTGGTGTTTTTTTCTGCGTTTACAGCGGAGCCTAGGAAGACGAATTCCTTGACTACCTCAAAGTTACTTCTGTCGATTGTGACGTTTTTACCAAGACGTCGGTGTTGTATGTCCTTTCTTGAGGAAACCATGTACTTTGTTTTGCCCTCATTAACCGTTAAACCCATTTAAAAAAATCTCATGACAGCGGATCACCTTGTCTTAAACCATTTTTAACATCGAAAGGTTCTGTTTAGTCCAACAAACGGCAGGGATGCCAAAACCTTACAGATCGTCCTCGAGATGCTGTCATATGCGGCCTTGAAATGGATGAAAAGATGGTGGTTGTCAATTTGGTGTTCTTGGTTTTTTTTCCAGGATGTGACGTGATGTAAATATTTGATCGACTGTGGACTTTCGTGGTCTAAAACCACACCGATAAGGACCTTTTGTAGACGATATTAAGTAGACTGAGTCCTCTCTAGTCTAGGACATTCTTTCTTCCGATCTTATCTTACAGATAAGTTGGTGCATGCTCGGCATTCAAGGCTTTATAAGACTCCAGCTAAGGTATGGCAATCTTTACTTCGTCTAAGTCAGGAGGACGGAATTGTTGGTTTTCGTCGTCTGTGTTGAATGGATCATCCTGCCTGACAGCGGAATTCGGTTCGTCGTCGCCGTAATACAGTCTGCAGAATTGGTCCTTCCATATCCTCAGCATTGATTGGGGTTCCACTATGATGTTTCCACTTTCGTCTTTGCAGCCTTCGGTTCTAGGTTTATGTACCTGTGAATTTCGTTTCAACTGTTTGTACAGCTTTCGAACTTCATTACTTTTTTAACATCTCTACATCTTCGAACGCACGCTTCTCATGCCCTCTCTTTTTCCTTTAAGAAGTTGGTGTTCCTCTCGCCTCTTCTGCTCATAGAGCTTATGAGCAGCTCTCGTCTTTTAATGCAGCGCCGCTTTGCGTGAATGTTGTTTAGCTGCGTTTGCCTGACGACATCCCTCATCAAACCAGGGGATCCTTTTTGGTGGCTGCTTGAAACCCAGCACATCAGAGGCGGCTTCTCTGATTGCATCTTGGCAATATTGCCACTGATTTTGAATACACTGTTTTGGCGGCAGAGAAATCTTTACCAACTTTTATTCATTTTTTTGTTTAGGTTTTTATTTTTTGGAAAAAAAAACTGTCAATTCGATTCTTTTGTGAATGTTGAAAATAATATTTCTTATAAATTAAAATTAGTTGGAAGCCATAATGTCAAATGTTTGAAAAGATATTTGAGTCGAAAATCAATGTTTACCAAATTTTATTAAATTTTTGTTAAAAAAAAACTGTTATTCGATTTTTTTCAAAAATTTACCAGATGTTCAAAACGTTATTCTTCGTTGCATAAAATTGTTTTTGAGGTAAAATCATTTTTTGTTTGTAAGATTTTCGAGGTGATAACATTTTTTTCCAGTTTTTTTGATATATAAAAATTGTTAATTGGAATTTTTCTTCAAAATATATTTGTTTGGTATCACGTTACATTATATTATATAACATTTACTTAAACTTTCTAGCGTTATTGGTTCGGGAGATATTTAGGGTTAACCAAGATTTTCACCTTTTTTCAAATTGCTATGATACAAAAAAAAAGACCGATACATTGTTCTTGAGAGCCCTTTCTGCATTATTATCTGTATAACAAAATTTATTTATTTGAAGTCTATATCTCTACTGGTCCTTGACATTTTAAAAAAATTAATAAAGTTGAAATATTTCAAATATCACGTTCACTGTTCTCATCGCTTTAAATAGCAACAGCCTTTGTCAAAGCCATTTTTATATCTATGGATATTAAAAAAATTTTATTGAAAATGATTTGTTGTCGTAAAGAAATACAAACAAATATATCCTTATTTACGGTTTTCCACATTTCAATTATCATACTAATATAATAAACGTCCAAGGTCATAACCACGTATGGTTTGATACAAATCGAATATAAAATTCTTTTTAATTCCTGTCCATATCGCCCATTGTCAGTCAGTCTGTTGCTTATACTCGTTTAAGTGCCTATACAATAAACACTTTTACATATCCTTGCTATATTCCTATATTATAAAAATTCAATCAAAATTCCATTCTATTCCACCATCAGTTATAATATATAAAGAATGGAACTTAATAATATTCTCTGCAACATGAACGCGTTCATTGTCCTTTTAACAACAAAATAAAAATATACAAAAAAAATAAAATAATATTTATGCGAATGGAACACGGTAAAATATTTTTTAATAGAAAAAAGGCTGCGATTTCAATGTTATCTGATGCATTTGCACCCGGCCAACCAAATAGGTTTTTCAGGATCCTTTTTTTTTTGTATATTATTTTGTTCTCTTTGTTATTTTATTTGTCTACTCACTTTTTTTCTTTCATCATCGGCATCGTATGCACGAATTCAATTTCATCGTCAAATAACTTTCATCTACATTACATAAACATCATATATAAATGTACACTCATGCATATTATGTTTTTTATTGGTTGATGATGATATCCTTATTCGTCCTTCGTTCTAACAAAAAATAAAACAAAATCTCATATCATTCTTAAAATTGCTGTTTAAATTTGCATTTAATGCTCATCGTATATAAATTTGTGTGTCCATAAGCAATATATGTGTGTATAGGTATAGAAGGAATTGCAACAACAATCTGCACAACAAAACACAAAACCAGAACAAAAAAGGACAAGAAATTCAACATACACATTATGTGTGTATATGTAGGTATAGAATATGTAGTAATCCTTAGGATGCTCTCAATTTTTAGCAATAAATTTTGGCCCTCAATATAGCTGCTTGCTCGCCCACTCAAATAATAAATGTATGTGTCGTTCAACCATCATTTTTCGCCGGAAATGACACAATAACTGTGAATCGTTTTGTAAGCACGCAATACGATTATCCTTAAATTTATGACAAAACACAGGGACCATAATATAGAGCCAGCTAAAGAGATGAGATGAGAGTGAGAATTTGAATTTTTATCGAAACTTTGCCAGAAACAGTACAGTGCAAAAAAAAAATACTGTCATGATTTAAAAAAAAAAGAATGATACTTGAACGTTGTTAAGGGTTCCCATAAAAAGTCATCCTATTGAATATTTTGTCAGTCAAATTGAATATTTCGAGCCCTTCCCGAAAGTTTATCGTAAGCGCAAAAATAAATTTTATCGTAAACGGCAAATCAAAAGCTTACTGCTGGTCCTTGAAACAACTTGTACCCATAGTCGGTATTGGAAATTATTTATTATATGCTTGAGTTAAGAAATGACAAAATCCTTAAATTTTAATAATTAAGTTTTTTTTATGAAAATGTCGCTTAAGATAAAATGGCGGGAAGGGCTCGATTTGGTAGTCAATTTTCAGCCGATAACCGCTTCGATAGAAAAATTTTTACAACTTGGCCATCAATATGAAAACTTGGAAATCAATATGACAACTGTGGTTGAAACTACGATTGTCATGTTGACTAATGTTGTAGTCAATGTGACAAGTGCGGTAGTAAATAACACAATTGTGATAGTGAATATGACAATTTTGTTTGACAACCACTGTAGTCAATATGACAACGGTGGTCGTCAATTTGACAATTCTTATTGAAAATCGGTATCTAATTTGACTCCCGGGTTGTCAAAATAACAATCCCCGATCGTCATTTTTATTAGTCAATATGACAACCAAATTATCATGTTGACTACCGTTAAGTTAAATTAAGGTTGTCATATTGTCTATTTTGGAAGTCAATAGGACAATTTGGCCAAATTTCAAGTTGACTATCGACAATTGTTAATATATGACAACTTTTTTTCTGTGTGGTTAAATTTTAAGGGCCGATGTTGAATGTGAACCACACCTTGACGTCAAGTTTGTTTCTGTATTTTATTTGAAATTTCTTAATTTCAAATTAAAGCTAAAGCCTATTGACCATTTCAAGACAGAATAGTGGCAAGAATTGGCAACAGTGGATGATCGATTCTTCAACAATGAGGCACATTTTCACTTCAATGGATTCTTCAATAAGTATAATTGCCACATTTGGGCGAATCATAATCCAAAAGTGATTCCCGAAAAATCAACCCACAAAAATTGACTGTTTGGTGCGGTTTATGGACTGACAGCATCATCGGTCCTTATTTTTTTTTTTAATTGAGGTCAATCAGGAAGTAACTGCTAATGGTTTAAGCTATTGTTTAAATGATAACGAACATTTATGGACCGAATTGGAAAACATTTGGTTTCAACAGGTTGGTGCCACTTAAGACAAATCCAATGGCCGTGTTATCTCTCGTCATTGCGATGTCAATTGGTCTCCAAGATCATGTGAATTGACACCGTTGGACTTCTTTCTTTTAGGTTATTTGAAAGAAAGAGATTTCTCGGCTCATCAGCGTCGTTGAAAATGTTGGCCAACGGGTTGACGTACGCCGCCAAGGTCGCAGTGGCCATTTAGTCAATATTTTGATTCATATGCAATTGAACCATACTAAAATTATCAAAATGAAAATAAATGACAGTTATTTCTTAATTAAAGTGTGTTTTATTCAAAATTAACATCGGCACTGAAAATTTAACCACTCATTATATGTTCAAAAAAGTTGGTTTTAATTGGGCTGGGATTTTCTAACCTTATTTTGGTGTTTTTTTAGATCTGGAAACAAGAATTGTCATCACGGAAAGGAGGACGAGACATGAGGGAAAGACGAGTTAAGTGAGAAAAATGAGACAAAATAGACTTACACCTGGAAAAAATATAACACCTGTAGGCAATTTTTATAAAATCGTTTTTTTTTGATTAAATTTCTTTCCACAAATGTTTCAATTTTTAAAAAAATCGGATTTCTATGGAAAACATGCTGCTTACCTTATTTTTGATTTAATCCTCATTTTATAATGTAATTTCTGTTCAATTTTTGAAAACTAGAAAAATATAAAAGTATAACATGGTAAAACGTTTTAGATTCAATTGATTAAGAAAAACATTCACAGTCCTGTAAAGTAAGTATATGAAAAAGAGAATATCTTATAAATCCTTTTCATTTTTGCACAGCAGCTATGGAATGTGTCCTTTTTTTAACCTATATTATCGATCCTGGATGATGACGGTTGACTGAGTGTCATTCAAATATATTATATAGATATCCTCTATCATTCTACAGGGTATCCCCCCGTCTAGCATATAATGCCATATACGAACATCAGTATAGTGCTTTAAATCAGGATGTGAGAGTTCGTTGTACAGGATACTACCATTTTTGCATATATGTATATAAAGTAAGGAGTATTAAATATTTTTATGGTCATCGCCCATCAACAACAAACGGAAAAAATTCAGATGAACTTTTTATGTGTGTGCGTCTAACCTATGTGTATCATTAAATTAAGTCAAGTCGAGTCAAATCAAACAAAAGAGATATTTCTATTCTATTTTATAATAACTTTCTCCGTTATTATAATTTAAATATTTATCATTTTTTTTTTTGTGTTAAAAATGAATGAAAAATAAAGTATCTTATTTATTTATAGGACAGAATGTGTATAAATAAATATCTATCCTATACTTATATGGAAATCGAAAAAAATGCCATTACCCTGCATATTGTGAATGTTGTCCTGGAATCCTTGCAATTTCATTTTCTGTTCAGGAATTTGTTCATATTATAACAAACATACATATTTACGAGTAGATGGAGGAGAACAAGGATATAAAACAAAATTAAAAATGATACATATACATAAAAATGGGGCTAACAGTGGATAGCCAGGACATCATAAATGACCACCACCCAAACCCAAGCATAATTAAATACTAACGTTCTCATTATGGTTTCCTCTATAGATATTCATTCAACCACCATTCTTACAAATGTCTTTATATTTACCACTCCTCGAGTCCTTATGGTGTCCTGCGACTGTTCAAAAAGGATACTCTTACTCATATCTATGTTATACTCGTTCTATATACTTTTCTTGTAAAGAAATTTATATCCTATTTTATTAATTGTTATTTAACAGTTCTTGCATTTCACCCACATTACCCACTCACTTTCTTTAAGTCCTTGTTTTGATAATATGTTCAGTAGTGTTTGGTATGAGATTGCAAGCAAAAGGCTTTGGCAAAGAAGGGGGACACTGTTATTTTCTTTTTGAAGACATATGCATATAAGAAATTGCCTTCTCAATTTGTGACCAGCAAATGCATTTGGATATTTTCCAAGCAATTTCCTTCTCTTTGCGAAAACAGCACAGGGCATATCATAAAATACCGTATAATGTGTTATATATGTATGCATAACGAAGAAGAATATGATAAGAGTCCTGGGGGCCTGATGATATGATGATGGGGGTAAAATGGCATTCTCACCCTATTTTTTGTTGATATTATTATTTAATCGAGGGTTGTTTATATTCTTGATATATTATGGAGTATAGTTGGAGAATTTAGCAATAGAAGTCTTTACCGTTTTGCACTCTTTCGCTGTATATGTATCTATGACTTCATAAAGAGATATTCATTTCCTGTTAAGAGGGGGTCTTAACAACCCTGTTATATGCATTTGCAAATATCTTTGTTAAATATTATATTTTAACGTAGGGGAGAAATACAAAAAAAGGGGAGGACTCGTGAGAAAGATAGAAATTATGAAAGAATGATGAATATGTTGTTGTGCTATAACGTTTTTGAGGAGTTATTTAGTTGGATTGTTCCTTAACACAATGTTATCCGTTTTCAATGATTTTGTATAGATAAGATAAGTTCATCGAAAAGAAATATTTACTTTTAGATATTTTTTTTGTCTATAACTTACTATTACTTTGGAATTATTGTTAATTTGGTTAGAGATTCATTTTTGCTTAAGAAAAGAAAAACTCCCTGTTTTATAGGCTTAAAATAAGAAGTTATTCTCATCGGTCTGATTTGTCGAATTAAAAATGTTGACATCTCACGTTTTGTAAACTAGGTGTTTTGTTCAGTTTAACCCTCCTATATCGTTTATTTAATCTGTTTTAACTATTTTACGCATTTCAAGCATTTTACGTTCGCCTCATAATTGCTAGTAAAATAACAAATATTTTAACAAATTTTGAATTTTTTTTTGCAACCCGTACAAAGTTTAGTTGCAAAATAAAGTGAACCAACAAAATTGATCGAACCCGGAATATGAAATTAAGTATTAAAACGGACATTCCTGGATGAATAATGGGTCAGCAAACAAAATTTTCAAACTTGGGTACAAATACATACAAATCAGCATGAGATTCCTAATCCAAAATCATCCCGAACACGGTATCATCGGTTCATATGTATTTTAAAACCTATTACCAACCGTAAATGTTTTTTTCTTTTTCTTTTAACCCTCAATGGGTTTTGATGCGTCTACTACGCCTACGCGCCATCGTGTACGGTTTCCGGAGATGTGTATCAGCTCCCTACAACTTTTGCCTAGTGTGGCTGATTCCGCCTCAACTGTTCTGCGCCATGTGCTTTTCGGTCAGCCAGCTCTGCTTCCTTCTTGTGTGACCGGATTCCACTTTTTACCTTTTCGAAGCGTATGTCCAATCCATTGCCACTTACTCGTACGTCTTCGTATTATAGAGTCTATAGGTTCCTGGATTGTTCTTTTATGAAGGAAGTTATTAACTTCCCATAGGAAGATATTGTAATGGGTCCGATTTGTCAAATTGAAAATTTTGACATTTCTCGACGTTTCAAGGTCCCAAGAGTCAAAATAAAAGATTTTTATAAAGATGTCTGTGCATGCGTGTGTACGTACGTTTGTACCTCCGTACGTCCGTACGTCCTTACGTCCGTACGTCCGTACGTTCGCGACGTTTTTTTCGTCCTCCATAGCTCAAGAACCAGAAGAGATATAGACTTCAAATAAATTTTGTTATACAGATAATAAGGCAGAAAGATGCAGAAAGAAAAAGAAAAATTGCGTAAGTGGTTTTTTTACCATAGCAGTTTGAAAAAATGTGAAAATTTTGGTTAACCCTAAATATCTTACGAACCAAAAACGCTAGAGACTTGAATTAAATTTTATATAATATATTGTTATGTGATACCAAACAGGTATATTTTTTGAAAAAAATCCATATAACGGTTTTTTTTTAAAATCAATAAAACTGAAAAAAAAATTTGTCACCTCCAAAATTTTACGACTGAAATATGATTTCATCTCTAAAACAATTTTGTGCAACGAAAAATAATGTTTTCGACATCTGATAAAATTTTGAAAAAAATCGAATTGACAGTTTTTTTACAAAAAATAAAAACCTAAAAAAAAATTATAAAAGTTGGTAAAAATTGATTTTCAACTCAAATATCTTTTCAAAACTTTGAGATATTGGCTTTAATTTACTTTTATCTTTCAAAAAATCTTGTTGTCAACATTCAGTTAAAGTTTGAAAAAATTCGAATTGACAGTTTTTTTACAAAAAATAAAAACCTAAAAAAAATGTATAAAAGTTGGTAAAAATTGATTTTCGACTCAAATATCTTTTCAAAAATTGTAGATTTTGGCTTTTAACTACTTTTATTTTTCAAAAAATATTGTTGCCAACGTTCAGTAAAATTTTGGAAAAAATTGAATTGACAGTTTTTTTCACAAAAAATTAAAAACCGAAAAAAATTAACAAAAGTTGGTAAAAATTGATTTTCGACTTAAATATCTTTTCAAAAATTGTAGATATTGGCTTTTAATTACTTTTATCTTTCAAATAATATTGTTGTTAACATTTAGTAAAATTTTGAAAAAATTCGAATTGATAGTTTTTGTAAAAAAAGAATAAAAATACTGGCTAAAAAATTATTTTATTTTACAGAAAATATTCTTTTCGATATTCAGTGATTTTTATATAAAAATCCAACAGTCCGTTTTTTCTTAAAAAACAAAATCTACAAAAAATAGTACCTACGCAAATTTGGAAAAATTGATACGAGTACATATAAACAAACTTTGTAGCAATACAAATCGACAAACGGGATGGGAAGTTATCAATGTGGGTCGCATCCCAGCCTCTTTTTTGATATACGGTTTGACCAAAAAATCCTTAGGATGTTATAAAGACATCTATTCACCAAGGTTTGCAGCTTTCTTGTAACGGCTGAAGTAGCCTTCCAAGTGCTGCACCCATAAAGAAGCACATATTCGACATTTGTGCAAAACAATCGTAGCTTTGTCCTTAACCTAATAGAGTTATTCCTCCAAATTTTCGACAACATACAGAACGTCACTTTTGCTTTGCCCATGCGGCAGATGACGTCTTTTTCGGTGCCGCCTTCGATGGAGACGGTACCTCCAATGTACTGTAAGCTCCCCACTTTTTTTACCGGTTGCGAGGAAATATGTCATCATTTTTGTTTTGCCGGAATTCATTTTCAGCCCCACAACATCTGCTTCTCTCTCCACGCGTGTTGTCATTTTATGGAGAACCATGGTTCTATGAAAGAGTAAGCAAAGATCGTCCGCGTAATCCAAGTGCTTTAAATAGGGTGTCAAAGTCCATAGGACCAACCCTGTCTGGTTCCGTCGTGGAGAACGTGACACGCGGATCCATCAAATGTTGCTTTATATGCCTCTCCTCTGCAAAGCTAACCAGATATTCTCCCTGCTAAAGCTTTTAAAGGCTTTCTCGAAGTCGATGAACAGCAGGTGTAGTGGTGATCGATATTAAACGCACTGTTCAATAATGATCTGCAGGGTGCTGATATGATCAATACAGGAGGATTCAGCGGGGAATCCTGCTTGTTCGGCATCGAGTGTGGCCTCAAGGTGTCTCTGATGTGTTCCAGTATGGTTTTTGCTACTATTTTGCAACTCGCAGGTAGAACGCAAAATCCTCTCCAGTTTTCGTACTTTTTTAGATCTCCTTTTGGGAGCTTGACGATTATTCCCTCAACTCATCGGGGAAGCTATCGGTGGTCCAGTCTTCTTTTATAAACGGATAAAACAGTTCACTTAATGACGTTGACGCTGTTTGTTAAAGCTCTGCGGGAATTCCATCAAGTCCTACCGCTTTGTTCTTAAGTGCTTTAATTGTTTAAACGATCTCATCTTTACTGGGAGGTGCAGTGCGGATTCGGCGATTAGTTTGTGCAGGCGCTTCAGAAAGCATCGGCTGCACGTTGTTTGCAAACACTTGGTTTAAAACCGAGAAAAAGTGCTCTTTCCACCTTCTGACTTGCTCATCCACCGAACTTATCACAGTACCATCTACTTCTTTCAACAGATGTTGCTTTGAGCTGTGAGCACCGGTCACCTCTTTGTCGCACCTGTTTGCAGCATCTTCTGCTTTTTACGCCAATGCGTTGATATAGTTTCGCTTGTCACGGCACACACTGCGGTGAACATCTCTCTTTTCCATGTGATACGATGACTCCAGCTCATTTCTTTCTTCCTCTTGTGCAGCAGTTATTCGAGCCCTTAACTGTTTGCGTTCATTGATCTTTGTCCAAAATTCTTCTAAAAGCCAAGTGTTGTTGCTTCCTTCTTTCCGACCGACTATTCTGCCAGCACCTGAAATGAAAACATTTTTCACAGCATTCCAATGGTGTTCCATGTCGTCATGTACTGTGCTGCTAATTGTTCTCATTTCGTGGGACTAGTGGTCCCTGAATTGTTGACGGGTCGTGCGATCCTTTAGTCTGGCGATGTTGAATTTGGGGGTTCGTGTTATTCTGTTGGATCTTCGAACTGAAGCTGTACGCATTCTAAGGGTAGCTATCAATATTATAATGCCCTGTAAAACCATTCTTACACTTCATCAGATGCGAGCTCTGTTGTGGCGTGACACTTTATAATGGTGGCCTTTCCCCAAGAGGCTCTCACGAAATAAGGCTTCTGATTACCGTTTTTGTAAGAAGTAATCCTACCCCGGCTTCTCGAGCGTTTTCTGGATCATGACCAGAGTAGAGTAGTAGAGTCTTATGAGTCGGTGACTTGTATTTGCCCGATCCAAACCATCGCACTTCGCTTAACCCTAAGATATTTATCCTGTACCGCATAAATTCTCTCTCTAATTGGAGGCATTGTGTGGACCTTCACTTCCTGCGTTCAGAAGCGTCCTCAAATTCCAGAAACCAACCTTTGTCTGGGCACCAAAATTCGTCAACGAGTCATCATTAATTATCATAGGGGTAATTTCGGTTTCCATAGCTGCATGGAGTTCAGCTACGGAGAGTGCTAATCTCCGTAACCTATTCTGAAGAGTCAGGAAACTTCGCCTTTGCAATTTTAGCTAATTTATGTATATAGGGACACACAAATCATTGTTCGGGAGCGAGCAAGAAAGTTGCAATGCTGGCCTAAACCAAGTTTTAGGCAACCAACAACTGCCCGATCTACCATGCCGCAGGCACCCCACTTTTTGCTGATATTAAATTACTTTGAAATAAAAAAAAGAAAAGCTAACTTGTAAAAACATATACATTTTAAAATTAAGTTCCTTTAATGAATTTGATAAAGTTAAATTGAAATATTTTTGAAATACTAATTAATTTACGAGGTCTTAGAATACTTTGATTTTTGATTTTAAGATTTTTGGATTTTGAAGGACTCTTACATTATGGACACTATTGAATCTAGAGATGATATATTGGTACACCGACGATATTGAAACCGACTTTTCTGAAAATATTTTCTTTTAAACTTTTCCAAGAATTAAACGATGAAAAGTGCGAACTTGATCTTGTCTTTAACGATTTTTTTGTTTGAACTTATAGAAAACAGCCATTGTTTCTTTTTACGGCCTTAAATTGGATTTCTAAATGCTAAAAGTTGAATAACTGTTTTATCTACATATTTAGAAAAGCATATTTTTCCCCTCAATTCCCAGCTGATCTTAAACGAGTCACATAAGTACCTATAACCATCATAGATATAGAAAGATATCTATATACCATCATATCCCTATATTTGATGTGTCAAAAATCGTTTAAAAATTTTATGAAGTAACATAAAAAATATCCCCATCTGGTAGCTCAATTTCCATATAAATGGCATTGCTCACAACTTATAGCTTATAGTAGGTAGGTTAGGTATAGGTGGGTACCTACTCCCTCTATACTATATATTCACCTAAATAACTTTATTTGATTTGTGTTGTGATATTTTTTTTTATATTTTATCCTACAGAGGGAACCTATGGTAAAGGTATAGTATATCTCTAACCAACTGAGCTTTATTCTTTATGACTTTTTTTATGTTCACCTTATCTGCGTTTATAGCCGTTAACCTTCTTCTTATCACTTGGTTCAGTAATAAAAATTCCACTTCCGTCCATGCGTGCAATTAATCAACGGCCAAACATACACCTCTATAACTTTATCACCAATTTGCTTTTTGCTAAAACGTATATAAAGCTTAAGAAATATAAGGAAGAACAAAAAAACCATGAGGTAACTTGCTTGCTGCAATATCCATCCATAGCCTAAAAAGGCTGGTCCTTTGAATTATAGTCACCTAATTCCATCAGTCATCGAGCCCATAAAAAAGAAAAAACTACGCAATTCAACAGGGGAAGGTATTAGGTATACATTGGTATAAGGTGGTGTATGATTTAACTTTTATCATCACTCCAAAAGCGTCGTAGTCGTACCCGTGCGTCATTGGCAGCGGCGCGGCGGTGAAATCGACGTCTCCATCACATATACGAGGAACACATTCTTCCGCCCACCACTTAAGCTTGCGAAAATAAAAGGAGCTATTTAACGCGGCTTAGCGCCATATTACCAAAAGCATGGCTCACCTTTTGTTTTTTTCCTTGGCTTTTTTTTGTGGGTCTTGGTAGGAGTATCGTTGCCTATTTGGTCATTTAAAAATGAGAATATAAGTGAAAAGCGCTAAAACGCTTTCCATAATAATTTTCGCGAATAACACACGGAAGAAAAAAAAATGAAAATACTCTTACGAGGAAACATTTATACTTTATACACGCGTTGATATTGAATTTAGGTCGTAGAGCACTCAAGCTCGTCCCTGTCCGACTCCCACCGCCCACATCTCACCGCTCATGCTATCGACTGAAGAGGAAAGATGGCGTGGTGCGGGGGGTGCCGCCGCCGGTGGAGGTGGAGGTGGAGAGAGTCAATGGTGAATTACCACGTTGTAAAACAATGGAAGCGTAAGAGGAAGGAAAAGCAAGCACAATGAATAGAACGAAAAAAAAATAAAAACAAAACAAAACCTCAAAAGCTTAATAAAACAATGGAGACTTGTGAGTGGTTCTTAGGCACCTAGTACAATGTAGGATTAACTTTGTTTTACTTTTCCAAAGTAAGTTTTCATCAGAATTCAGAAAAAGGGCTGCCTTAAGTCTTATATAGTACAGCTGCTGGCATAAAACATAGGTAGGTAGAGGTACCTACTGTGCTTGTGCACATTCCCAAGCCCACCGCCGCCGGCGCTGCGCCCCACCAGCCTACCACCCTCATGAATTTCCGGAATCCATCGTTCATTTTAGCGCGCCATCTTCCCACAAAATCACCAAACATACGTAGGTTGGTAAGTTAAGGTATACAACTTATATAAATTATATCAAGCGTAGGTAAGGTATAAGGTACTTACTCGTACTACTCATGTACATATATACGGTAGACGTTGAATAGAATCCCATATATGTAGGTATGATGTAGGAAAGAGGAAAGGTAAAAAATTAATTTTCTTCCTTTTTATGATTTGTCTGAGAGCACCTTTGTCGCATGAAATAGCCAAATCAGACCGTTATTCATACACGTATACAATGTTGCCCGTTCTCTTTGACTTTTATTTTATTGTTATTTGGATTGTGACCCAAACCCAAGGTATATAAGTCGACATACTGGCCTCCTCCTCGTTTGAGGATCGCATGTCAATTGTTCATAAAGCATATTGCCTAACAAGGACATTCGACGATGGTTATTAAGAGAACTTCGGTTGGTCGTCCTATGGATGGGATATGTTTTACGGATGTGAATGGAGGTATATAGTAAAAGAAGACCAAGAATATAGAGAAGTAATGTATGGAATGATCTGAATGTATAAGAGGGCGGATTGACCCGGTCAGCTCGGATAGAAACGGAACGGATTGGAGTGAACCGAACACATTATTGTGTCCGGTGGCGTGAATTTTAGTATTTCAAATCCAGGCAAATGGTGATATCAAATGCATTTAGGATTATTTACTTTCTGCTTCCTTTGGCGGAATAAATTGGAAGAGGTGTTACAGCATGTGTTTGTGTATACGTAGTGTACGGTAGAATAGGAGGTTGCTTTGTTTGTAAAGTGTTCATGTGTTCAAGGGCGGGCGGACAAGCTTGACTTTTCATAAATACAGATTGAGTTCTTGGCTGATAGTTAATTTCATATATGTTTTATATGTTTTGAAGTCAAATTTCGATAGACTTAACCTTTAAACATGTACTCTAATCTCTCTATATCTTCAGGTTAACAAAAATTAGTGTCTGTCCATTATCCAACTTTTATAATATAGCTGAAACTACTGGAACGTTGTACGTAATCATAAGTTATTGTTATAGGTCTAATTTTATAGACTTTTGACATTTCTCTATTCTCCTAAAATCTAAGTGCATCATTTTTCAAAAAATATTTTTCAGCTTGTAAATTATAATACCCTTAAATGCACTTTGTATCAAAAATGATACCATACATTTAAGTTGCTCTTAAAGCTCAACAACAAACGGAATTTTTTATAAGGGATAACAAATATTTCTAGTCTAAAAAAAAAATTATAAAATGATTCGTTATCAATGTGAAAATTTTCTTTTTTTTATAGAATGGCACGAAAAATACTTGTGATGATCTTGGAGATTTGTTGACTCGTGTGCAGCTAGAAGAGCTCCTCGATGAAGTTGCAAATGAAAGTGACCATGAACTTGAATATGCAAATAAGGATGCTGCCCCTGAAAACCAAGAGCCGCCGCCAATACAATTTCACGACTTTTCATTACAAATAATGGAGCTAGAAACTCCTTTTCAGTTTTTTTGCAAGTGTACCCATGGATCAGCGAGTTTCTATTGATGAGCAAATGTATGCAGCAAAAATGGTTCATGAAACAATATTTGCCCTTGAAACCCCACAAATGGGGATTCAAGCTGTTTATGCTGTGTTTAGTTCATTGACGGGATATGCCTATAAGTTCATCATCTGTTCCGGAAAAGACAAAGATACCATGCTGGAAAATGAGATGGAACTAGGAGTGGTTGGGAATGTTGTAATAACACTTAGTCATGCAATAGAAAGAAGAGTTGATTCCCATCGTTTATTTCGTATTATGAATTACATGGCCAATGAAGGAATTTTATGCCTGGGGGCTGTGTAAAGAAACTGCCTTGGAAAAAATTGTAAGCTCCTGATGACTAAGCAAGGAGTTATGGCTTAATCGGTGTTAAGAGGATCGTACGAAGAATACGTCAAAAGTTACGAAGCTATCGAGATGTCTACCGTGATCTGGAAGAATTTCAAAATTTCCAACAATATTTTTCATGTAGTGAAATACATAGTTTAGTTTCAATATCTAGTTCTGTTTTATAGATTTTACTAATTTTTGTTAAATTTTCTTTTAAGTTTAGATTTTTAGTCGTTAACCAATTTTTACCAATTTTTGTTAAATTTTCTTTTTTTATTTTTTGCTAAAAAACTGTCAATTCGTTTTTTTCAAAATTTGACTGAATGTTTTTTTAAGGTCTTACCAGATGTTTAAAACAAAAACGTTATTTTTCGTTGCACAAAATTGTTTTGGAGATAAAATCATTCTGTATTCGTAAAATTTTCGAGGTGACAATTTTTTGTATCAGTTTTTTTGATTTATAAAAAAAAAATTCCTTGTATTTTTTTTTTTTTTCAAAAAATAAACTTGTTTGGTATCACGTTACATTATATTATATAAAATTCAATTGAAGTCTCTAGCGTTTTTGGTTCAGGAGATATTTAAGGTTAACCAAAATGTTCACCTTATTTTTAAACTGCTATGGTAAAAACACCCACACATTTTTCTTGAGAGGCCTTTCTGCATCTTTCTACACTATTAACTGTATAACAAAACTTTTTTGAAATCGATATCTCTACTGGTTCTTGAGTCTTGGACGACGACAAAAACTTCACAAACGTACAGACGTATACGGACGCACGCACAAACATCTTTCTAAAAATATTTTATTTCGTCTCTAGGGACTTTGAAACGTCGAGAAATGTCAAAATTTTCAATTCGACAAATCGGACCCATTACAATAACTTATTATGAGAAGATAAAAATATGTCATGCTCAGAAATCGTCAAAGAGTACAACACCCATAGTGGACGGAGTGGATTTGATGGATTCGTACTTGGGACGGTACCGTATCCGAGAGACTTGAGTTTTTTTTTATCAACCCATGGACCTAACTGCTATAAACTGATAAGTGATATATAAGCAAGGTTTGGTCAAGGGAGGAAAAGGAACTAAAGAAATTTTGAATTTTGTCGATTTTAGAAGCGAACTTGCCGATACGCTTTGTATATAAGGCACACAATCAGCCAACAAATGGTCGATCCAGTAGTTTTGCGGACGAAGGAAAGCGAAGTAGTGCGTTGCAGGTTTTTCCATCAAGGTATGTGATACGATGGAACTGATCACAAGCAAACACGACAGAGCAAACGGATGCGATGTATGATGCCAGGATGTAAAATGTAAGGTTTACTTACTTACTTAAGGTGGGGCTACAGTCCGGGGCGGACCTGGGCCTCAACCAACAAGCGTCTCCAGCCAGCTCGGTCCTTAGCTAGCTGTCTCCAGTTTCGCACGCCAAGTTGGTTGAGGTCCTCTCGAACCTGCGTGCGCCACCTGAGCCGTCCCACGGGATTGAATTCGAAGACCTTCCGGGCTGGAGCGTTGATGTCCATCCACTCTACATGACCTAGCCATCTAAGCCGTTGGACTTTAGTTCTGCTAACTAGGTCAGTGTCGCTGTACAGCCCGTACAGTTCGTTGTTATATCTTCTCCTCCATTCTCCATCTATGCGTACGGGACCAAAAATCACCCGAAGAATTTTTCTCTCGAGGCATCCTAAGACGCTCTCATCTTTCTTTGACAGGGTCCAGGCCTAAGCGCCATAAATGAGAACCGGGATGATGAGTGTCTTATAGATGGTGATTTACATGCTCGAGAGAGGACTTTACTTCTCAATTGCCTTCTTAGTCCAAAGAAGCAGCGATTTGCGAGAGTTATTCTTCGTTTGATTTCAGCGCTGCTGTCGTTGTCTGCAATAATAGCGGTGCCTAGGTAGACAAAGTCCTTAACTACCTCAAAGTTATAGCTGTCCATGGTGACGTTTTGTCCAAGACGTCGTCGTTCAGTGTCCGTTTTTGATGACAGCATATACTTGGTCTTGCCCTCATTGACCACTAAACCCATCTTCTTCGCAATGCTCAAAAACGCTCCACTGACATCATGCTTTGATCTTCCAATTATGTCAATATCATCTGCGTATCCGAGTAATTGGATGGACTTTTGGAAGATTGTGCCTCTAGTGTTGACGGTTGAGTTTTGCACAATTCTTTCCAGAACGATGTTGAAGAAGTCGCATGACAGTGCATCGCCTTGTCTAAAACCTTTTTTGATATCAAATGAATCGATAAGATCTTTTCAGACCTTGATAGAGCAGCGTGCATTCTCCATCGTCATTCTGCTCAAACGAATAAGTTTGACAGGGATGCCAAAACTAGACATTGCACAGCTCTTCCCTATAGATGCTGTCATACGCATGAATATTTGGTCGATAGTGGACTTTCCTGGTCTAAAGCCACACTGATAATGACCAATCAGGTTGTTCACGAATGGCTTCAGACATTCACATAATACGGCAGAGAGGATATTATACGCAATGTTAAGGAGACTGATGCCTCTGTAGTTGGCGCAGTTGAGAGGGTCTCCTTTTTTATGTATCGGGCACACTATGATGTGATTCCACTCATCGGGCATGCTTTCTTCCGACCATATTTTGCAGATGAGTTGGTGCATGCTCCGTACCAAGTCATCGCCTGCTGCTTTGAATAGTTCGGCAGCGATGCCGTCAGCTCCAGCAGCTTTGTTTGACTTAAGTTTAGATATAGCTATCTTCACTTCGTCAAGGTCGGGTAGGCGGAATTGTTGATCTGCGTCGCCGAGGTTGAGTGGTTCTATCTCCCTTACAGCGGAATTCGGTTCGTCATCGCCGTTGTATAATTTGGAGAAGTGATCTTTCCATAGTCTCAGCATCGATTGCGGTTCTACTACGATGTTCCCCTGATCGTCTTTACGGGCTTCGGTTCGTGGCTGGTACCCTTGGGAGGTTATTTTTACCTTTTGGTAAAATTTTCGCAGCGTGCGCTTGCCGGCATTCGTCGTCAAACCAGGGGTTTCGCTGTGGTGGCCGTGTGAAACCTAAAACTTCAGAGGTGGCATCTCTGATGGCTGCAAGGCAATGTTGCCACTGGTTTTCAATGCTTAATGCAGAAAGCATAGGACTCCTTAAGAGGTTATTAATGCATGCGCGCATATTAGGCTTATGTTGACGAATTTAGCCGTGAATTTACTGTCGTGATGCGCTCGATCACACTGTTGAAACTCAAGACTTTTTGCCTGAGCCTAGTTCCAACAACAAACCCACACCCAAATAGACGCTGTCTTTGTTCTCGGTAGCAGTCGCCGTAGTAGATATCGCAGTCTGGGCTCCAAATATGTCGAAGAAGCCCTATAAGGTGTTCACTAAGTAGTTCAACCTTACTGGGACTGTAGACGCCACCGTTGATTCCATATCGAGAATTCGTTCGCTGCCGCCTGGATAAGGAGAGGTGCCTTAGTGAAAACACCTCTCCCCCCCTCTCTCGCAAGCTGCCCCCAACAACTTTCCACTGGGGTTGGAACCCAATCTCCAGTTGAGGTACTAGACAGCCTATGTTCACCGCGGGGAGGTGAGAGTAGAAGTTAATAGACAGAGGTGGGTTTTGAGAAAAACCTGTGGACGCTTGTGTCCTCTTGAATGCACATGTCTACCATTTGAACATCAAGATTTACTTATGTTTGAAAAAAAGTTGATTGTTTTAATAAGTTTCAATCATACAAATTACATTTTTGGATTTTTTGTGTATTGAATATCAGCCAGAAGTTTGACTGCAAGAGCTACCAATGTATCCTGAATAAGTCACAGCTTGGTGCGATGCTGATGGCATCATTGGACCGTACTTCTTCAAAGTTTCACCGAATCGTAAAGTAATTGCGAATGGTAATCGTAAGACAATATTGAAGCGAATGGACCATTTGAGGCGCAATCAAGATCAGCATTTGTATGAAATAATCTTCAAACATTAAATTATATGGACCGTACTATAAATTTAAATAAAGATTTTATGCATTTTTTAATTGTATGTGTTTTTTTGCAAAACTTCACTATAGCTTTTAATAAATCACCCTTTATAAACATATTCACGTAAAAAATATTTTTTTAGAAAATACAAAATCATGCATTTAAGGGATGAGAAGAATTGTCATTTGAGGCGTTTTATAGACAACCACAACAACTAAACGGGTATATGAAAAGACACAAATGTAGACTGACAGCTAATGCGTGCACCTCTACAACAAGATCAAAGGGCAGGTGTGTTTTCAAAACAATTGTTAGATATTGGTGATGGAAAAGTTGATGCTGACATATTAACATTGGAATGGAATGGAATTTAACGAGATTGACTGTGAAGAAGCTCATGAACAAAGCCATTGAAGAAACAATTATTAAAGGAAAGTACAAAGGATAAACTTAAATAAAACTTAATAAACTTTTTATTTCAAGCGGCTAAATTTTCGGATTTCGGAAATTTGCAAAGCCAATCATTTGAAATTGTGAAATTTACTTAGAATGTCAATGTTTTAAGTGAAAACAGTATTAATACATAAAAGATTATAAGAAACCGATTTAGGTGAAACGACGTTCACCGGGTCAACTAGTATGAACATAAATTTAAGAACATTTTCATTAAAACTCAATTTTGATTCCGTAGATTTGTCAAAAAAAATGATTATGTTTGGTATTAGCCAATTTATTAGGAATACAAAACTTAACATCTAATAAACAATTTTGTTGTCAAAAATTATTGAATTTAAAAAAAATTGTATTTAAAAATGTTTAACTTGACATCTTGCTGATAAAACTATACACATTTTTGGGTTAAATTTTGTTCTGATTTAAAAGTTCTGGCTTTACATGAAGGTAATTTAAAAACTCCGTAGCATTTCAGAAGCACGAATTTAATTATGTGCTACTCTTAAAAATTTAATAACCCACCCTTCTAATCCTATATGGGTCCTTTGGAAAATGTCGTTCTATAAATCCAGTTTTTTGAAGTTCCATCAACCCATATAATTTATGTAATGTGGTTTAGGTAAACCGCGAAATGCAGGTTAATAACAAAAAAAAAAACACTCATATCTCACCATATCCACTATAATGAAATGTGAAAAACATGAAAAACCACTTGAACTAATATCCCAATAAAATGTTACCTGCAATGATGGTAAATGGCACAATATAAATGAGTCATGCCATTTTGCCTGCCATCATACACAAACCAAAATGAAAACCAGAAACAGAACTCAAAAAACTTTCAGGTGTGAAATGCACACAAAATATTCTTACCTACCTTTATGTGATGGATACAAAAACACAACACCAGAGAAAGCACAGAAAACCCATTCGAAAAGATGGCGTGAGCTTTAATTGAAAATCCTAATCATAATTTCAATCCACTTACGTTACAATTGTTTGTGGTTGCATTTGCACGCATTTCCCGTGGGTTTTTTTTTGTATTCTCCTCCCTTGGGCATATATGGTATAGGTAGAAATTTCTACAATCTTCAAGGACATTTTTGTGGAAAACCCACCCAACGTTGTTAAGTTTTTATATAGATTCGATAGCCACCTATAGTTTGATGGCCACACTCGCAATGTCCAATAAAGAAAAGCAAGAAAAACACCCATTTGAGGTGGTATAATAATTTTTATTCCTGTCAAGTGCTTTTTCCTACTCCTGCAAGTAATTACCTAACTGTCAGCATAAGGTTCTCTAAAAAAAAATCAGATAGTCCTTCAATGAAAACGAGATATGAAAAAAAAACTTTTGATTAAAGTGAAAGTAGAAATTCGAAATCGAAATGTGGCAATTATTCGTCGAATGGAGACAAAAACAAAAATGGTAATGCAAAGTTTAATGCCAGACTAGCTAAGGTCATGACAGTTATTCAAGGATAATTTATTGGAAATTTGAATGACACTGGCTGTGAAAAACTTTCGCTGAAAATTTTTAATGGCTGTGATATATGTAAGTAAAAAAATCGATACTTTCTTCAACTTCAATGAAAGTTAATGTTTTCCCAATAGAAGGGGATGGTGTTTTAAAAATAAAGTATTTGCGATGTTAGAGTTTTTTTGTGGTAAGATTTTTGACATCTTCATCTTTTACTTTAAAAAATAAAAAATCAAACAAAACAAATCTACTTTTTTAATACATTTTATACAAGATAAGAAAACAATATTTTTAATGCATCTACAATAAGTGATTCTGAAATAATAAACAAATTATTTTAAATTTTAACAGCCCTGTGTGAACTAGAACCTCACCCAGCGAACTTCTCGACTTTTACCCTTCTGGCTAAGTCTACCTCGCTGTAAGACCGTACAGCTGGTCGCTCCATCTTCTTCTCCACTCTCCTTCTATGCATACGGGACCATAGATCACACCGAGGACTTTTCTTTCGAAAGGACCGAAGGTGCTAGGTAGACGAAGTTACGCCTGACGTTGTTGACGGTGTTGTAAGTCATTTATTGGAGGCAACATGAACTTTGTTTTGATCTCATTAACCGTTAAACCGATGTTACCCGCCTCAATGCTTGCAAAAGCCCCTTTGACATTACGCTAAGTTTTTCCGATTTTGTCAATATCTTCAGCATATGCTAGTAATTGGACAAACTTTTGAAAGATAGTGCCTCTAGTGTTCACGTGGGAACTCTGCTCATTTCTTTCAAGTATAATGTTTAAGAAAAATCGCATGACAGTGCATCACTTTAAAGGATTCAATTAAGTTGTTTCCAGCCTTTATGGAGCAGCATGAATTCTCCATGGTCATTCTGCCCAAACGAACGAGTTTGGCAGGGATGCCAAAACAAGACATGGCTCTACAGCTCGTCCCTGTAGATGTTGTCATATGGTAAGTGCCGATTTGATTTTCTAGGGTTTTTTCCAGGTTCTGCCGTAATGTTAATATTTGTTCGACTGTGGACTTTCCTGAACTAACACCACATTGATAGGGACAGGTTGTTGACGATGGGCTTTAGACATTCACATATTACCGCAAAAAAGAATTTTTAAGCGATGTTAAGCTTTGAATGCAGATGGCTTGGCATTCAAGCTATCTGCTCCAGTGGCTTTGTTAGACTTCAGCTTAGCTTAGCTTTAATTTGTATAAGTCGGGAAGATGGTGTTGTCGGCTTTCGTCGTCTATGTTAAATGGATCATCCTGCCTGACAGCGGAATTCGGTTCGTCGTCGTCTTTATACAGTCTGCAGGAGTGATCCTTCTATATCCTCGGCATTGACTGCGATTTCGCTATGATGTTTCCACTTTCGTCTTTGCAGCCTTCATTTCGAGCTTTATGAACTTGTGAACTCCGTTTCACCTGCTCATAAAACTCTCAAAGTTCATTCCTGCTTTTGAACCTCTCAAAATCTTTGACCGCACGCTTCTCATGCTACCTCTTTTTCCTTCTGAGAAGTCGGTGTTCCTCTCGCTTCTTCTTCTCATTGAGCTCGTGAGCAGCTATTGTCCTTTTATGCATCGCCGCTTTGCGTGCATGTTGTTTGACTGCCGACATTCCTCATCAAACCCGTTGTTCCTTGTTGGTGGCTGCTTTAAACCCAGCACGGTAGAGGTAGCTTCTCTGATTACATATCGGCAATGTTGCCACTGGTTTTCGATAAATAGGGTTGTCGGCAGAGAACATCAAGAGAGGTTACTTGTAACTCAGTCGGAGAAGGATTAGGTGATCTCTTGCATTTGTAGCCATCCGACTTTGTACCTTCTCCCAGCATCTTGCTACCTTGGAAACAACGAGGTAGTGGTCCTAGTCGATGTTAGCTCCTCGGAAAGTTCGGACATCTATGATGCTTAAAGCGTGTCTAGTGTCGATCGCAGTATGGTCAATCTGGTTAACGGTAGCTTGACCTGGAGATTTCCAAATTACTTTGTGAATGTTGAGGTGTGGAAAACGCGTACTAGCATCATAACGTTTCACCCCGCAGCAAAATCGATGAGAATGAATCTACTGTCGAAAGTTTTGTCGTGTAGACTGCTTTTCCCGATTATTCCATAAAAATGCCTTCCCTTCCTAGCTTTGCAATAAAATTGCCCAGGACAATTTTAATATCGTAGCTAGGACACTGATTATATGTTTTGTCTAAGAGCTCGAAGAACATAGCTTTGGTGTTGTCATCCTTCTCTTCTGTGGTGGCGTGAGCTCATATTAGGCTAATGTTGACGAACTTTGCCTTGATACAGATGAACATGAGGCACTCGTTGATACACCTATAGCTCAAGACTTGTTGCCTAAGTGGTGATGTCTGCTTTATAGCAGTCTAGGGCCTCTGCTGACCTAACTCTCCACGTGCATATCCGAAGTTCGTTGTCCTTAATTCTTTTTCGTGGGTTGTCAACAATAAATCCGTCAATATCGGAGTCTTGGTTTTTTTATGTGGTCAAGAAGCCACCCTGACGCACGACATTCAACCTATGGGACCAGGTCCTTGATTTTACTCCATGGGCAAGAGCCTAGGCTTCGAATATGTCGTAGTAGCTATATATAAGAGGAGTGTAGACGCCACTGTTGATTCCATCTTGGGAATTCCTCCGCTGCCATTTGGATAAAAGGAGAGGTGCCTAAGTGGAAACATCTCTCCCCTCTCTCTCGTTTGCTACCCCCAAACACTTTCCACTGTGGTTGGAACCCCATCTCCAGTTGAGGTACGAGGCACCCGATGTTCACCACGGGAAGGTGAGAGTAGGAGTTGATAGATAGAGGTGGGTTTTGAGAAAAACCTGTGAACTCTTGCGTCTTCTTGAATGCACATGTCTACGCTTTGAACATCTTCAAACATTTTAACACTGGTGGTACACTGGGGCGTATGCGTATTTTTCATTTTGGTAAAGAAATATCCCTTGCGATTATTACGGTTAGTGGTAAAAAATGTTTGAAATTAAATCTTGTCTCTAGATTAAATCTTAGTTATGTAGATCTTATATAGGAATAAAGTGTGACCAAAACATTTCAACAATGGGAGAAGTCATATTTTAAATCATGCCTATAATCTTCGTTTTTTTCATAAACTATAGCCGGCTTTGACGTTCTTGAAAATCATGAAAAGGTATAACAATAAACAAAACACAATTTATTTCCTCTTCTTTATAGTGCCCAATTAATCTACTTTAACATATAAAACTTCTGCTATATTGTTTTATGTAGGTACCTAGAAAAAAAATAAGACTCTAAATCTTCTCGGAGCCGAAACAAACTAAAAACATTTAATTAAAATCTTATCTTGGTACTTCATTTCAAAATTGGACTAATTTATCCCACCATCTGCCACACACATACGAGTAGATACGAGTACATGATGTCGCTTCATCTATCCTCTATAACAAGATAGGTACTCCTTCTGCTTTTATATACATTATCCAAGCTTGCTACTTCTTGCAGTCATTTTATGAAAAATAAAGGAAAAATTTACCATGGCAGTAGTTCATTAGAAAATTTTCTTATCCAGTTCAAATTAATACTCTCCCACGTTCAAACTATATACCGGCAAAAGAAACGTGTGTGTGACTGATCTTTCAGTTCAAAGGACCTCTGCACTCTCAAAAAACCGCCTATATCAACTCATACAGGTATGTGTGCCTGTAGTCAAGCTTAAATAACCCCATATCGTCGTCGTTCTCAGCTCAAAGTCCTACAGGAGTTGACTCTAGTAGGTATCACAGCATGAGGGAAAATGCAATGTGCGGAGGAGATTGCAGAAAAAAAACAACAAAAAATGGCACGGGCATACCGTCACGTTCCAACTATAAATGTGACACACTTGTACAGTTTCCTAATTAAAGTTTAATTATCCTTCCATTCGCTAGGATACATATGAATAGAATGTGAGTCCTTTGCTCTCAAACACTCTCAGTCATCCATACATTCGTTGACAGGATAAATAATGAGTTCCCGGAAAATTTATGTGATGCGATTCTCTCTCAAAAACCGCTATAAGCTCGAGTCGACTCGACTCCACATCATCAGGATCGAAGGAATAGCGGGGGATATAGGGATAGTCATATGTGTCTATCTACATGTGTAGTTAAGTGTATGAAAGTGACACATTCATCGGCACACTCGGGTATTGAAAGATAGATGAACGAAACGAAAACGAACACACACAATATGGAGCACTAGGTGGATGACAGGACGATGTTACTTGCTGCAGGCATCATCACAACCAAAACGACCCATATTCCGTTATGTTGTTCATGTTATAGTATGTCGTTTAATATGGCAACCGTTTTTGATGGATTTCATACCACCTATTCCTTTATACCTACCCCTGCATGTTTTTATCATACGTTCAAATCTTATAGACTGAAACTGAATATGTATAGAAGGCGATGCCAGTGCCAGCCCAAAACCCGCCATCAGAAGTCTTGAAGTATGAGTATAGTGCCGTTATACTGTGAAGTTATGATTCAATGCGTGCTGGCTGGCTGAAGAAATGATGAAAACTAATGGAATAAAAATAACATAAATCGAGCATCGCGGAAGCTTCCCAGAAAAAGAAACGTTTTCTATTTATCTCAAGCATTAGAGTATTCATACTTTTGATTTGTGTGCCGCAGTCTGTCTTTGTGTCTGTATACCTATTGAAAATAGGAGTAGGTATAATTGAGGATGAAGTTTTTTGTCAATCCACGATCCACTTTGAAGTTTTTGAGTTAAATTTTCATTTCGAAAGATTTTCCACGGTAATTGGATTCCAAATGAGTTCCTTATAAGTATAGGTATGTACCGTATCATATGGATTACAAACTCTATACATGCTTTATGCTGAAAAAAAAAACAAAAAATAAAAAAAAAACAAAATTGTGTCTAGAATTATAATTATAATATATAATCTTCTATAATATACATTTATGTTTTAAAAACGAAATTTTAAAAATAAATTGATTTTGATATTAAAATAAAAATGTTTTATGGGCAAATTGGATTAAAATTTTGACGTTTCCACCTCTGAATCACGAATAATAATTAATTAAAATATGGATTATTGCAGATCAATAAACAGACATTCAGAATTGTTAGGATCTCCTTTTTAACATTACAAAATATACATATTGTGTAGTGGAAAAAGTTTTACAAATATTAAAGAAGAATCTTAAAAAATCAAAAAATTTAACATTTTCATATCTAAGTTTTTATAAACAATTTCAAATTTTTTTTAAATTTGTAAATACAAACAAATTATTTTGCAGCTTTTATCAACATATCAAAAAAACGTAAATGCATTTTTGATTGCAATATGTATAATAATAACAAAAAGAGGCTGGGATGTGACCCACGCTGATAACTTCCCATCCCGTCTGCCGATTTGTCTTGCTTAAAGTTTGTAGGTTTTCGTTTTGGGTTAAAAAAGTTCTTAGTTGAATTATTCATAAAAATTTTTGAATAACCAACAATATTTTTAACGCAAACAAATAGTTAAGTTTAAAAATCAAGTTTTGTTAAATAGATTTTATATCGAAAAAAAATTTTTACAAATTGGATGAATGAAATTAATTTGAGAGATATCAAGAACCGAACATCAATTTTAACCAAATTTGCGTACTATTTCTTGTAGATTTTATTTTTTTATAAAAAAACTACTACATATCGAAAACAATATTTTCTGTGAAATAAAATAAGTTTGAAGACAATATTTTTAATTTTTGAAAGGCTATTTGAGTCGAAAGTAAATTTTTACCAAGTTTTAGTATTGATCTTTTTTGTTAGGTTTTTATTTTTGTCACTTCGATTTTTCTCAAAATTTGTTAGAATATTGAAAACAATATTTTTTATAAGTAAAAATTAGTTGGAAGCCATAATCTCAAATTTTTGAAAAGATATTTGAGTCGAAAATCAAAGTTTACCAATTTTTTGGTAAAAATTGATTTTCGACTCAAATATCTTTTCAAAACTTTGAGATATTGGCTTTAATTTACTTTTATCTTTCAAAACATCTTGTTGTCAACATTCAGTTAAAGTTTGAAAAAAATCGAATTAACAGTTTTAGTACAAAAAATTAAAAACCGAAAAAAAATTAACAAAAGTTCGTAAAAAATGATTTTCGACTCAAATATCTTTTAAAAGCTTTGAAATAATAGGTTTTAACTAATTTTCTCTTATAAGAAATATTGTTTTCAACATTAGGACAAATTTTGAGAAAAATCTAATTGACAGTTTTTTTTACAAAAAATAAAAACCTAGAAAAAAATTTATAAAAGTTGGTAAAAATTGATTTTCAACTCAAATATCTTTTCAAAACTTTGAGATATTGGCTTTAATTTACTTTTATCTTTCAAAACATTTTGTTGTCAACATTCAGTTAAAGTTTGAAAAAAATCGATTGGACAGTTTTTGTACAAAAAATTAAAAACCGAAAAAAAAATTAACAAAAGTTCGTAAAAATTGATTTTCGACTCAAATATCTCTTCAAAAATTTTAAATATTGGCTTCAAACTAATTTTATCTTATAAGAAATATTGTTTTCAACATTTGGTAAAATTTTTAAAAAATTTGAATAGACAGTTTTTTTAAAAATTAAAAAAATTGGCTTCAAACTTATTTTATTTCACGAAAAATATTGTTTTCAATATTCAGTAATTTGTATATAAAAATCCAACAGTCCGTTTTTTCATTAAAAAAAATCTACAAAAAATAGTACGCAAATTTGGTAAAAATTGGTACGAGTACATATAGACAAACTTTGAAGCAAGACAAATCGACAGACGGGATGGGAAGTTATTAGTGTGGGTCGCATCCCAGCTACTTTTTTTTTAGGTTTTTATTTTTTATAAAAAAAAACTGTTCATTCGACTTTTCTCAAAATCTTACCAGATGCAAATTGTTTTTTCTTAACTTCCAATAGGAAGTTATTGTAATGGGTCCGATTTGTCAAATTGAAAATTTTGACATTTCTCGACGTTTCAAGGTCCCTAGAGTCAAAATAAAAGATTTTTAGAAAGATGTCTGTGCGTGCGTGTGTACGTACGTTTGTACGTCCGTACGTTCGCTACGTTTTTTTCGTCGTCCATAGCTCAAGAACCAGAAGAGATATCGACTTCAAATGAATTTTGTTATACAGATAATAAAGCAGAAAGATGCAGAAAGGGCTCTCAAGAAAATTGTGTGGGTGGTTTTTTTTTTATTTTTAGTTTGAAAAAAAGGTGAAAACTTTGGTTGACCCTAAATATCTTACGAACCAAAAACGCTAGAGACTTAAATTAAATTTTATATAATAGATTGTAACGTAATACCAAACAGGTATATTTTTTGAAAAAAATCAATATAACGGTTTTTTTTTTAAATCAATAAAACTAAAAAAAAAAATTTGTCACCTCTAAAATTTTACGACTGAAATATGATTTTATCTCTAAAACAATTTTGTGCAACGAAGAATAATGTTTTTGACATCTGATAAAATTTTGAGAAAAATCTAATTGACAGTTTTTTTATAAAAAATAAAAATCTAAAAAAAAACATTACTCAAAGTTCGTAAAAATTGAATATCGATTCAAATATCTTTTCAAAAACTTGAAATTTAGTCTTCAAACTTATTTTTCTTATAAGAAATATTGTTTTCAACATTCTGAAAAATTTTGAGAAAAATCTAATTGACAGTTTTTTTTACAAAAAATAAAAACCTAAAAAAAAATGTATAAAAGTTGGTAAAAATTGATTTTCGGCTCGAATATCTTTTCAAAACTTTGAGATATTGTATTTAGTTTACTTTTATCTTTCAAAAAATTTTGTTGTCAACATTCAGTTAAAGTTTGAAAAAAATCGAATTGACAGTTTTTTTACAAAAAATAAAAACCTAAAAAAAAAATTATAAAAGTTGGTAAAAATTGATTTTCGACTCAAATATCTTTTCAAAACTTTGAGATATTGGCTTAAATTAACTTTTATCTTTCAAAAAATCTTGTTGTCAACATACAATTAAAGTTTGAAAAAAATCGAATTAACAGTTTTTTTACAAAAAATAAAAACCTAAAAAAAAATAATTTATAAAAGTTGGTAAAAATTGATTTTCGACTCAAATATCTTTTGAAAACTTTGAGATATTGGCTTTAATTTTTTTATCTTTCAAAAAATCTTGCTGTCAACATTCAATTAAAGTTTGAAAAAAATCCAATTGACAGTTTTTTTACAAAAAATTAAAACCTAAAAAAAAATGTGTAAAAGTTGGTAAAAATTGATTTTCGATAAAACTCTAAAATAAAAACAATACTAAAACTTCGTAAAAATTTACTTTCGACTCAAATAGCTTTTCAAAACTTGAAAATATTGACTTGAAACTTATTTTATTTCACAGAAAATATTGTTTTCGATATTCAGTAATTTATATTTAAAATTCCAACAGTCCGTTTTTTCATATAAAAAATAAAATCTACAAAAAGAGTACGCAAATTTGGTAAAAATTGATACGAGTACATATAGACAAACTTTTAAGCAAGACAAATCGACAGACGGGATGGGAAGTTATCAGTGTGGGTCGCATCCCAGCCTCTTTTTTTTTTAATATACATGCTTGATATAATGTTTGAATATATAATATAAAATTTAATTTCAGTCCCTAGCGTTTTTGGTTCATGAGATATTTAGGGTTAACCAAAATGATTCATCTTTTCTTTAAACTGCTATGGTGAAAAAAAACAACCCACGCAATTTTCTTCAAAGTTCTATCCATATAAAGAAATGTGTTTGAAGTCGATATCTCTTCTGGTTCTTGAGCTATGGAGGACGAAAAAACGTCACGAACGTACAGACGTACGGACGTACGAACGGACGCACAGAAATCTTTCTAAAAATCTTTTATTTAGACTTTAGGGACCTTGAAACGTCGAGAAATTTCAAAATTTTCAATTTGACAAATCGGACCCATTATAATAACTTCTGGTGGGAAGTTTAAGATATGTTTTATAATAAAATAAAAATTATTAAAGTAAGACAAATTAAGATACAAAATAAATAGAATTCTTTAATACGCATGAACTTGCTCGTGTGCCCAAGGAGTCGGTTAATTTTTTTAAGATTAGTATTCATAATGTAAGATTTAAACAGAGGGTGATAACTCAAGCCCCCGGTTCGTCGATTTATCTTGATTTAAACTTTTGTAGGTTTTCAATAGTTTTTTTTAATAATTTTTCAGTTGAATTTTTCTTAGCTTATAACAAATTACTAACAATACTTTGCATATGATGAAATAGGTTAATTTCAAAATATTTTTTTGTCAACGAAATTCTTAGTTAAAAACAAATTTTTAATAACTTTATTGGCATTTCTTGAAAATTTGTATTTCATATATTATTTATTTATTTTTATTTTTTATTTTATTTTTACTTTGTTTTTTATTAAGGTTTAGCTTTATTATCATTTACTTCCCATAGTTATTGTAATCGGTCCGATTTGTCGAATTGAAAACTTTGACATTTCTCGACATTTAAAGGTTCCTAGAAGTCCTAGTCCGTAAGTTCAGGAAGCTTTTTTCGCTATCCATATCTCAAAAACTAGTAGATATATCGACTTAAAATAAATTTTTCTATACAGACAATAATGCAGAAAGATGAAGAAAGGATACTCGAAAAATCTGAGTGGGTTGTTTTTTTACCATAATAATGGTTAACCTAAAATATCTCACGAAGCAGTAAATTTTATTTTAAATATATATTGTGATGTGATACCAAACTATTTAAATTGAAAGAATAACGTTTTTGATCCCTGGTAAAATTTTGAGAAAAATCGAATTGACAGTTTTAAAAACCTACACAAAACTTATTAAATTTTGGACTCAAATATTTTTTATATTGGCTTCAAACTAATTGCATCTCATAGAAGAAATTGCGTGTTCGACATTAAGTAATTTGTATAAAAATCTGACAGTCAGTTGCTTTCAAAAAATTAAAATCTACATAAATAGTACCCAAAATTGGTAAAAATTGATGTTCGATTCTCGATATACATATAGCCAAATTATCGATTTTCAAATGATTCCATTTTGTTAAAAAACTCCAATCTCGGTAACAAAGATCAAATCAAACTTTTTCATGATATGCAAAATATTGCTGGTAAATTTAAGTTTATTTACTAATTAATTGACAACTGACAACTTTTTTAACGAGACTTACGAAAACAACAAAAAACTGACAAAAAATGGTTCGTTACTCAACTATTAGAAGAATAAAGATTAACGTCAAATTATTTATCAAGCACAAAATATTATTATAAACATTTTGTTAAAGTTTTAAGCAAGACAGACATCGACAGGCGGGATGGGAAGTTATCAGTGTGGGTTTCATCCTAGCCTCTTTTTTAAATATATTACTTAAGCAAAGTACATCATGTAATGTTTTTAATTGGATTAATTATACAAAATCAGACATTAGTTTATTTTTATATATAAAAAAATGTGTTAAGTTAGTTTTATTATGAAATTCTAAATAAATATTTACAAACGGTATTGGTCATTCAATCTCAGGCTTTTTACATCCCATACAATGTAAGTGATTCAACAGTGCATTATTTTACTGTTGCCATATGACATAACCTTATGTTGGCCTTTTACACTTCTTAAAGTCCTTAATATATTCAACTGTAACGTATTCGGAGAAAAAAAAACATTGAAAACGCTCTGCTTCCAACTCATTATCCGCCTGGTAATCCCAACATTCTAAAAGAGTTTCTCACAGGAAATCTTCTCTGCACAATGGCAAGAGTTCATTTTACATGAAAACCAAACAACACGAAAAGTTGAACCCCCTGATCCACTTATAAGAAAAAAAGGGTGGAATAGATCCTGTCCTGCTGCCCGTTTGTAAACCTTCTTAACCTGGTATACAGAGAATATTATTCTCATAGTAAACCAAAATGGCATGCAATTTGATTGACATGGTTTTCTTTTGCTCTCGTGATTCAATGTTTGCCTCTCTTTGCTTTTCATCGAAGCTTTTATTGTACGAGACGAGTACAATTTCTCGAGAAATATAGTACCTTACTTACATATATGCAGGTATATGTATGTACTTACAACAACGAAAAACAGCATAAACATAGGAAATATACGATTTCATCAAAATGGCCAAATGGAAAAAATGAATTCTTCTCTGTCGTATTGCAAGAAAAAAACAACACGATTCCTGCTGCTCACGGAATCCTTCTTTGCAACAGCACTCTTGGCTAAATCCTCATGTGACCCTATCGTGTGCTTCATAATCCCGTCGTCGTCGTCCTACCTATGAAATGTAAGTATCCTCACTACCACCACCGCGTAGCACCGTGTCGCCCTTGCCGCACTGGACGAGGACGATCCGAGTGAACTCGAACTGGATGAAAAGTCGTCGGAAAAAATATCCTTAAGCTAAAAACAGCCGAATAAACAAATCTGGGAAATGGAAAATGGCATAAAATACGAATACCCCACCTGCAATCTACCTGTTCTATTGTGAGAGTGATGTCCGTTTTTTGTTGTATTGTTTTTGTTTGGGCCATGGTTTATTTTTCTGCCAAGCTCCTCATTAAAAGTCAATTCGGAGGCGCATTAAACGTCCGGACTTCGAATTAAAATTGTTTGCCATGTGATGGCTCATGTATTCCAATTGGCATCAGCTATACACTTCCAGCTCCAGCTTTAGCTCTAGAGCAGTCGAATAAGGCAAGTGTATTATGTATAACCCTTTTTCGCTGGAAATAAATGAAAATGGATGAGGTAGGATATTTTTTTTGTTGTACTGATGTTTTTCTACTTTTTTGGTTCCTTATTTCCTGCTGCTGTCGCTGTTGCTACTGCTGCCGTTGCCGTTGCCGTTTCTGTGAATATTATCATTTGCGCTACAATACCCCTATCGTATTTCATAAGGACAGACTCAAGTGGGCACTCATTGTTTTTGTTTTTTCCATTTATTTGCTAAGGACTTTGCTTCTTCGACGGAAAAGAAGCAAAAAAAAAAAACAAAATTATTGCTGAAGAGGCAGGAATGAGGGTCCTTTTCATTTGCAATTTGGTCCTTTCATCAAAAAAATATCACGAATTGGCATTAGAGAAGTAAGGAAGCAGCAGATGTAGCTATAGGTAAGGTATACGTTTCTATAACTTTGTTCGTTTTAAAAGCTGAATCTTTTGCAAAGTTCTGCTTTCGAAGAAGCCATTGGCAAGCCGGTCGATCAAAGAGGTCTCTGCCTGCGTTGCGTGTGACTGTGCTTGTGCATACAATATTCCCAACCCACTACTGCACATAAAAGGAGGTGGTTGAAATCAGTCACTAGTGTGGCAATGATGCAGCACGATCCGCTTTTTTTGTACCTGTTAAGTATTTTCATTTAAATTACCATACCTATTCCACCGCCGCCGATGTTTAAGGCATGTGTCTGATGTTACTTATAGTTGGCATAGTAGTTATACGCTTGTGGGTTTAAATTTGAGCACCACCCACCCCGTTGGTTGGTTCGACAACCCCATAAGGACGGGTATTTGTAATATGCAACCCTTTGTGAGTCACGTAACGAGGATATGCGAATACCTTGCTATGCCCGTCGCTTTTAGGAACAAAAACTAATTAATTAATGTTTTAAAATTTTTGTCGAATGCATGTGGATTTTAAAAAGAATATACAAGTGGTCGACTTCAAACAAAAAGTAAGGGAGGTTAAGAAAGATGTTTAAACCTCTATAACTAAATATATGGTATATACGAATACATTATGTAATGTACCTTAGATAGCATGTGATATAATGAAAGCGTTAACCAATACTTCTGGGAAGTGAAATTGAAGTCCCTTGGGACTTATTTATTAATTGAAATAGTTAAAGAGGGGGATGATTTAAAATGAGAGATATACTTTTTTGCATTTCATAAAGGGTAGGTACAAGGAATTCAGATAGGCCTTACTTGCAAATCATTTTATTTTAAATAGAAGGGAATTCTAAAACAAAAATCACTTTGATGTTTTGAATAAAAGACGTAGGCTTTTAAATAAAACGAATTACCTCTTAGGAAAGGGTTAAGGGACAGTCACATCATTTGTTATGTTTACCTTTGTGATTTCTATCATACTTATGTCATGTTTGCTGAAAATCTGGACTTTTAATTGTCTTCGCATTATTAATCTTTTTATAGAACGAATTCACTATGCATATAAAAGAGACTAATGGTAGGAAAACATGATAAAATAAAAAATTAAGCATGTGTGAAAGTCAATTCTTGAGAAAATTTTTTTATTAACGTTACTTTTCATCTTCAGCTTTATGTTTTTTGGATAAAAACTAAGGAGCTATTAAGCACAAAATATTAAAATTTATATTTATATCAAAGTAAGTTTTTGGTTATTTTGAAAAATAATAATTTTATACAAAAATACTTGTACGTATTAAAACTTAAAAAAAAAATCGTATTTGTTAGTAAACATTTATTTCGAAACCTAAGCATTACGATAATGGGAATATTTCCAAAATAAAAAAAAATGTTTTAGCGCAAACTAAACATTTAAAATGGATTTTTATAGATTTTGAATTTCCTCCTAAAATTACATAATAAAACGATGTTAGAAAATCTATCTAATTACTATCATAGCAATTAAATTTATAGAAAGTTGGAAATTTTTGAAAATACATATAAAAGCAAACTTGAATCATTTCCTGAAACAGATCGGAACGACAAAATTTTCATAATTTTTGCAATGTGAATATTTTCCTCTGTACTTTTATGTTTATTTTGGAATAAAATATCGAGTTCGAAAAATCAAATCACACATTGCCCTACGATCTTAGAGAAGTCCAAAATAGTGGGTCCGTCGATTTCGTCCGTCTATTTGTCTGTTGTATTGTTCCAGAAGGGTACCACCCATAGAACCATTATTTGGTTTGTAAGTTTTAGCGAGAACTAATGAACCAATTTCAATAATTTTTTTTCTGTACAAGCTCTCATGTTGTTTTGATAATATTCGATGAACAAAAATATGTTTTAATAGATTGTTATTATAAATATATTTATATGTATATATTATTATTTATATTCTATACATTTTTGAAGACTAACCTATTGTACAGGTGTTTTTAACTTCTCATAGACAGTTACTGTAATCGGTCCTTTTTGTCGAATTGAAAATGATAACTATTCTCGACATTTTAAGGTCCCTAGAATCTTAATAAAAGATTTGTATAGAGATGTCTGTACGTAGGTTCATATTTCCGCACGGCAGTATGTTTGAAAAGTTTTTTCGTCGACCTCAAAAACCAGTAGAAATTTCGACTTGAAATAAATTTTGCTCTACAGATAATAAAAAAGGAAGATGCAAAAAGGACTCTCAAAAAAATTGGGTCTGTGTTTTGAATGATTTTAACTCCAAAATAATTGTATTCAATAAAGAACAACGTTTTCGACATCTGGTCAAATTTTTATAAGAACCGAATTGACAGTTTTCTTTATAAAAACTAAAAACCTAAAAAATACCTTACAAAAACTTGGTAAAAATTGATTTTTGACTCAAATATCTTTTCAAGTATTATAACTATTGGCTTCAAACTAACTTCATCTTTTAGAAAGTATAGTTTTTGGCATTCAGTTAATTAAAAAAAATAAACTTTTAGTTTTTTTTTCATATATATAGCATGAACCTTTATATACAGTGTTGGCCAAAACTAAAGCAACAGTTTGCTTCAAAGAACGGCTTACGATGTAGTACGTTGTACTGATCATGAAATCATAATTTTGTCCTGTTTCCTATAGGCACTCTTGTTGTTAATTATTTTACTAAATCTGAAAGCAGTTAGCAACAAATGCAAGAAAAAAAAATAGCAAAGAATTATCTACAATTAGTTTTACCGTTGGCCAAAACTAAAGCAACTTTTTTGCTGTTCTTCTTTGAAGTCGTCACATGACATCAGGAGATAAAAAATACCGTTACTTTTAATCAATCTGGACATTAAAAACGTAACAAACCGTAAAATAAAAAAAAAAAATCATTCACTGTATTCAATTTGTGGAGTAATAACCTATGAAGTGATTGGTCTCTATTTTTTTTTTCAATGGCGCGAGATAAATATCCAACAACGTTTAAATTATAATAAATTAACGATGTTAGAAGTGGAATTAAACAATCAAAGTTCAATATTAATAAATCAGTGATATCTCACTAAATAAAATCATTTAACAAGAATAAAACCTTGAAATTATCCCAAGCCCAACGACGCCCAGAGAGGATAAACTGCTTGTCCGAGAAATATAAAAAAGCCCTCTTATCCTCCAGAGAACTTAAAACAGATCTATCTTTGGAAGTGAGTGAAAGAACGATTCGCCGGAGAGCAGTGGATGGTGGTTTAAAATCGTTCAAAATAGTGAAAAAAAAATTTATTTTGCTCAAAAATAAGAAGGCAAGATTGAAATTTGCCAAAGAGCATTTAAACTGGGAAGTTTCCAAATGGAACACAGTGTTATTTTATGACGAATCCAAATTTAATTTTAAGGGTTCAGATGGTGTGCAACGTGTTTGTTGTCCAATAAACAGAGGACTAGATCCTTCGTTTACAAGAGGAACCGTGAAACATGGAGAACGATACATCATGGTCAAGGGATGCTTCTCTGGACAGGTAGTAGGGCCTTTTTCATTAAATAGATGGGATAATTGATCGCTTTGTATACAAAGACATTTTGGAAAACATCATGCTCCTTTTCGCATAGGAGAATGTTCCTCTTAAATAGACTTTCCAGCACGACAACAATCCAAAACACATCACCAAGGTTGTAAAGGAATGGTTTCGTGATTATAAAGCTGAGGTGATTGAATGGCCAGCACAGTCTCCGGATCTCAACCACATAGGAGGTTGTAGATCGGAGAATTGTACGCGAAAGCTGTAAATTCAAATTACCTCTTTGCCCAAGTCAAAGATTCTTGGAATAGTATCCCTAGCACTATTTTCACGAATCTTATTGAGAGTATGCCAAGAAGATGCAGAGCAGTGAACGAAAATAACGGTTTCTCCACAAAATATTGATTAGAAATCACGTTCTTAAGTAGATTATTTTATTTGTAAATAATGTTGCTTTTATTTTGGCCAGACAGAAAAGACATTTTTTATTGCAATTTTTTAAAGATTTTTATTTAATAAAAAAGTTGCTTTAGTTTTGGCCAACACTGTAGTTTTAGTAGAAAAAATATACTAATCTTATCTAACTATCGCACAACTATAGTCCAACTACGCAAGCAATTGGCAAAATTGTGAAGAAATTTATAAACATTGGATTGATTATAGATTTGGTATAAGGCCTATGCATCATTCACTGAAAAATCGCCGCTGTAAGTGAAGGTGGTGCCGAAGATCCGAATGTGTCGATTTTTCGACGTTCTCAGGAATTAGGAATGTCTTACGGCACATTTGCATTTGGATCTATACCTTCATCCATATAAAGTCCAGTTTGTACAACAACTGAAGCCAGCTGATGGTCATATGATAACCGACTTTTGTTTTGCCTGATATTGGAGAATACGACTTGAAGAATATGTGGTTTCAACAAGACGGTGCCACCTGCCACACAACTAGAGTACTAGAGACATTTCCTAGCCGCGTAATTTCTCGTGGTGGAGATATAAACTGGCCACCAAGATCATGCGATTTGACAATTTTTGTGAGGCTAAAATTAAATTCTTCAAAAATTCTAAAATTTAGAGCTTTGAACCATTAAATAGAAATGAGAAAACAAAAATATTTTAATTCTTATTTACACTAAATTATTTTTAAAAAAATACATTTTAACTACATTTCAATGCAATTTATTCTTAATCTTATTTTATTGTTAACTAATTACAACTAAACATAAAATAACCATAGAAAATATTGTTAAAAAAAATAATTAATTAAGGACTAACTTGTTCTAAATTAATAATAATTACAAGTTTTCAAACCCGTTTAAAGAAGGGCGTTCGCGCAGTAAACTAAAGAACAAAACTTTAAAAAATGAATTCGATGAAATTTATTCGCCTTATCCTAATTTTAGATAGATACCTGGTGGTTTAATATAAATAAGTATATCTTTACTAAAACACCCGCTTGATATATATTTTACAAATTGCATATTAAATCAACGGATTTATTCTGTATTTACAATAGTTGTTAAAAGTATAAGGAAACGTACATGCACGTGTAAGTTCTTGGCTTATAGTTGGTTTTGAGGTTTTAATACATTTTCGTCCTTTCTCAAGCCATAACTGATGGTAGCGCTAAAGTTATTAGGGCTAAACAACAAACTCTTCTTACAACAATACATTTTCTAATTAACCAAATGACCTACTATACTACACCAGCTCAATATGGTGCGGTGGTGGTGGAGATATGTGGCGACCTAGATCAACTTAGCTATATAATTTTAATTTACTAAAATGCTGACGCTGACTTGCGTTTAATAACCATCATCAACATTGTCAACATAACCATTCAACCAATCAATGTAAACAATTCACTAACTAACTACATTCTCTCCTTGCAGATATTACCTTAGCGCTTAACGACTACAACGCCGCCGACCGACGAGGACTACGAACGACGAACGACCGCCATCAGCACACAAATTAAACGCCCATTTTAGTTTAATTTTTTTTTGTTTTTGCTTTTTATTTTTATCGTTCACTGTTAATCAAACAAAAAACCCCAATTCCCCTCAGCCAACAATTTGTGAACAATGAACACAAATTCCTATAAAGTCACTAAAGTCACCATATTATAGAACAAAGTATTATGATACCAACCAACTAGAACAGCAGGTGAAGTGGGATTTGAACAAATTTCATATAAAATACTCCTCCACCTCCTACAAGTATGCTAATTAAAAGCACAACAACTCTATAATAATTACAGTGTTAATGTGTAATTACCAAGCACCAAAACCAATCACTTAAGTGCTGTATAATATATTTTTTGAGTTGCACTTTTGTTACTTTGTTTAATTAATAAATAATTAAAAATAAAAAATATACACATCCTAAAAGTATTTAACACATAAGTAATTACATAGATAACTGCCTAAATTATGCAATGAAAAATAAATTGAATCAAATTGTCCTTGTGCATTGAAATATGCAACAGTCAAAGCGAGTCAAGTGTGTATTTGCCCAAACAATTATACAACACAAAAAATGTTCTTTTCAAGTGATGGTATTAGTCTAAAAGTATGCAATATTTATTTCAAAATTTAATACAGGGTGGCCCATAGTAAATCATTGAATTAAATAAATCAACCAAAACCGATATTTTTATTGCAAACAAAATAAAATTAAAATAAAAAGAAAATATAAAAATAAAAATAAAGGTGTGCGCCATAAATATTTGCCAAATAAATTTCCGTTACGGTATTTATTTTAAAGCAAAAGGAAAAAATATAGGAAACATAAATATTAAAGAGGTTCGTTCACATAAATTCCATATCACCTTTAAATGTAATAAAAAAGGACACACGACGACAATTTTACTTTTTTTTTTTTGCAAAAAAACACCTTGTCCGCTTTTTCTCTAGGTATATGTCAGGGGGTTTTGTTGGTAAACTACCTCGCCCATTCCTTTAAGAAAAAAACAAGGCACAGTTAAGGGAATATAAGAAAGAATTTACCGAAAAAGTATGAACACAAAATTAAATACAAGAGAGCAAAAAAAAGGAAGAAAACTCTCGTATATCCAGGAAGTGGAAAAAAACACCACATTATATACATACAGGACGACAGCAAAAAAAAAATGCGAAGTAGTAGGACGAACAACAACTAGACGAAAAAAAGACGAATATCCTTGTCAGGCTGCACATTCCAAGTTCAAGTCAAAATTTAAACTCAATAATTCATTTCATATGTACAGGAGCACCGCAGAGAGAAGGATAATGAAAATGATGTCTCTCTCTCTCTCTCTCTCTCGGAGAATGAAAAAAAAATCAAGTTATGGGTGGAAGAGGCAGAGAATTCCGGTTTGTCATCCACGCATGATCCTTGAGAGTGAGTGTGGTCTGATCCCAGCTCCAAAATATCCATCAGTGGCGGGAATTGGAACTAATTTCTATCTGAGAGTAATTTCAACTCCCACCGAGAGGAGAGAGACGTTTTTCTGGAATATAACGGTCTTGGAAAAACTGCTGACTCAATCAACTTCTCAGTCGTTTTTCTGCCCTCAGCAAGGATATTTCACTTCAATATACAAATAAGGGCTTTTTTGGGGACACAGTCTAGCTAGATAGTCGGGTAGCCAGTACACACATTCTATCTATCTATATCCTTTCTTAGACATGACGCAATTACACTGCATTAGGTTTAAATTAATTATCCCTTTTTTTATGTGTGTTATTTGTCTTCTTTTGTTCTTCTTTCGCTCACATAATAAGTGCCTTTTGTTAGGCATAGGTACGACGACGAACGAACATACGAATATACACGCGTAGTATAAAACGGACGGATTCTATGAGGACGGAAGGACGTTGAAAAAAAGAAAAACCGAGGAATAGATTGGTTCCATTAATCATGCACAGATGACCAGGAAAATGGATTTTTTCAATTCGTCCTTGTACGGAAGAAGATTACATTTTCGTTGTTGTTGTTGTTGGTTTTATTGTTGCCTTCGTGTATTGATTTTATCCTTTTTTTGTTGTTGTTGTTGGTTGGTTGTTTTGTAGGCTCCTAACTACCATAGCTATTTAATTTATTTATTTAGTGTGTTGTTGTTTGTGTATTCAGTGCTATAACGTTGGTACTTCCACTTTAACTCTCTCATAGAATTCAAGGAGCCGCGCATAGTAATTTATTAATTTAAGTCTTGACTTAATTTAGTTTTTGTCAATTAAGCTGTGTAGGAGCTAAAATTTATGTAAATTTACCTTTGATGAAATACCGTGTTGGCGTTGTTTTTTTTTTTTTGTTAATTGGACTGCGGCGATAGCGTTAAGAATTGTGAGTGTCGTCCTTATTATAGAAAATTGCTTAGGCTGTGTTTGTTGTAAAGTCCTTTTCTTATCACCACCTCAGCACAGTTGTGGAAAATTAGTATGGACGTTGAGTATGAGTTGAGTGCTTAGGCAGGATATAGCTATCTGTGTGTGTCAATTGGTCTCTCTAGTCGCATTTATTTCTAATTAGTCTACCATTAAAAGTCAATGATGGTTCCATATTGGACTTTTGGGAGTTTCCTTTTAGTTTTGTTGTAATCGGTCTAGGACTTGGAACTTATATGGAATATTGATTGTTTTGAAAGTCTCTTTTCTAGATTGAAGCGGTTGTGCGGTATATTTGGGTGGATATGGCATAGTTTTTGTTTTGTTTTTATATAAGACTCTTTTGGTGTCAAATGGTGACATGTGTTTTATTTTTGTCAAACACTTTTTTGGTTGTTCTTTCATTTTTGGCTAAATAAATTGAGGGAGTGACGATGTTGATTGAGATAAGAAAATGGGTTACATAGGAAAAAAACGAGTATAGCTTAGGGGATACAGTAATTGAACGATTTTGAGGTGCGTATAGTGTAAATAAAAGAGAGGTGAATTATAATGATGAATGTGATGATCATGATAGTGATAAGAAACAAAAATTGGGCAATGAACTTTTTCGCTTATTTATGAATGTGGGAAAAGTTAGAAGTGTTTTTTTTTCAGGTAACCTTGATATTTTTTTATTCTGAGAAAGGCTTCTCATGACCTTGTAACTTATCTTTTCCTATGTAGGTACTTTTAGTTAGATGAGTATCAAATTAAGCTGAGTGCAACTTAGGAGTGGTGGAAGAAGCACATAAGTTTGGTTTTTGTTTAATAAATAAGTATGCTTACCTTACGAGTACGAGACGCTTTTACCTTGAGTTTTTTTTTATGGAAAAAACGTCTTGGAAAGTAACCTCTTAAAATAATGAATACGACACTAAAGAAAATTGTTATGTGAATTATGACTTTCATTCTTGATGGCAAGTGACATTGTTAAATGGACAAAAAAAAACAACGGGTAGAGTTTTAATTAAAAATAATTTGATTTAAATGCCTTCATAAAAGATCTACACATAAAGACAAAGAAAATATACTCTACTTAAGAAAGCTATGAAATTCGCTGATACAAAGTATTTAAACTAAGCATTTTTAAGTTGATTTCATAATTATTAAACTCTTACTTTTATTTAGGCAAACACCATTAAAACCTGATAATGTGAATAAGAGTTCAATATTATAGTAAATTTACAGCTTCGTGAACCTTTTGTTTTTGGAATTATTTGGAAATACGTATTGT